>NC_141383.1:15587345-16187345 GCF_017979445.1 Akebia trifoliata
AAATTTGGAGTACGTAGGCAACCTGAGAAGTTACTTCAGGCCCGACCACATCAAAATAAAAAAAAATATATAGATTCCCCGACAAAGGAAAAATCTAAAAAGAAAAAAATTCAAAAGAAAAAGAAATATCATCCAAAATGGGGAAGAAAGTTCAAGAAAAATTTTTAAATGAAATGCCACACAAGGGGCATTTGGGTTTTTGAGCCTCAAAATTCCTTTCTTTTTATGCCTAGTCCCAAGCCTACCTATAAAAGTCCTCCTAAGTACCGTGTGAAAAAATCAAGGAGGGTAGCGAAGCATGATCAGACAGTAATTCTAGAACTTCAGAGGAGAAGAAAAAGATAAAAAAAAATGAAGAAGCCTGCTAAGTTGAAAATCCGGAAAGGGCGACTTAGGCAAAAATTAAGGCAAGCTCGCAAGGTTGAAAATCTGAAAGGACAATTTTGGCAACAATCAGAGCAAAGAAAAAAGAAAGAGCTCGCTAGATCGGAAACCTGAAAAGACGATCTAGGCAAAAGCTAGAGCAAGCTCGCTAGATTGAAAACCTAAAAAGGCGATCTAGGCAAAAGTTAGAGCAATAAAGAAAAACAGAAGAAAATCCCAAGCTAAAAGCGACCCGAACTGAAACATCAGAAGTTCGAATCATCAAGTTCAATACTCAGCTTAAACCAGGCATAGATTCAGAAGCCACAAGTATCTTGTCTATGATCGATCTGAAAATTCTTACTTCCCCAAGTGAATCAATGGAGAGAAGGGTGAATTCTATGATGAGTCTCAAAAGGAAATATTTTGTTTTCTTGAGCCTGACTCAAAATCTTCAATAAAATTAATCAAAATTAAAAGTTGGATCTTTATTGCGCTTGTGGTAATCAAATATTTCAAACCTTCATACAAGGGGCATTTTTCTTTTTCCTCTAAATATGTAATTCTCCCCCTTATACTAGGGGCATTTTTTAATGATGTATTCAATGCCATGTTTATTGTCAAACTAGGGACATTTTGTTTTTGAGCAATGTTAATCCTAAAAGATAATGAGAATTCCAAACTTAATGTTACCCTCTTGATAGCAATTTTTACAAAAACTCTTGAGCTTCAAACTGAGGTTTTAAATTTATAAAACTTTTGGATAAATCCTTGAGGTTCAAACAAAAACACTTCGGATCTCACATTTGACTGTGTCCAGAGATCAACTAATATGGTATTCCCAGATCCAATCATTCCTGGATTCGATCATTTCTCTTCCAGATTCAGTATCTTCTAGATTTATTAAATTCACTCTGATCAGTCTTTTTCAAATTCATTCATTCTTTCTCAAAAGTCCTTCATTCCTTCGCCAATTTTACTCAGTTGCCGTCAGGGGTTAACTTGGATTTTGCTCAGTTGCCGCCAAGGGTTATCTTGGATTTTGCTCAGTTTCCGCCAGGGGTTAACTTGGATTTTGCTCAGTTGCCGCCAAGGGTTATCTTGGATTTTGCTCAGATGCCGCCAAGGGTTTTCTTGGAATTTTGCTCAGATACCGCCAAGGGTCATCTTGGATTTTGCTCAGATACCGCCAAGGGTCATCTTGGATTTTGCTCAGTTGCCGCCAAGGGTTATCTTGGATTTTGCTCAGTTGCCGCCAAGGGTTAACTTGGATTTTGCTCAGTTTCCGCCAAGGGTTATCTTGGATTTTGCTCAGTTTCCGCCAAGGGTTATCTTGGATTTTGCTCAGATGCCGCCAAGGGTTATCTTGGATTTTGCTCAGTTGCCGCCAAGGGTTATCTTGGATTTTGCTCAGTTGCGGCCAAGGGTTTTCTCGGAATTATGCTCAGATGCCGCCGAGGGTTTTCTCGGAACTATGCTCAGATGCCGCCAAGGGTTTTCTTGGAATTATGCTCAGATGCCGCCGAGGGTTTTCTCGGAACTATGCTCAGATGCCGCCAAGGGTTTTCTTGGAATTATGCTCAGATGCCGCCGAGGGTTTTCTCGAAATTATGCTTAGATGCCGCCAAGGGTTTTCTTGGAATTATGCTCAGATGCCACCGAGGGTTTTCTCGGAACTATGCTTAGATGCCACCAAGGTTTTTCTTGGAATTATGCTCAGATGCCGCCAAGGGTTTTCTTGGAATTATGCTCAGATGCCGCCGAGGGTTTTCTCGGAATTATGCTCAGATGCCGCCAAGGGTTTTCTTGGAACTATGCTTAGATGCCGCCAAGGGTTTTCTTGGAATTATGCTCAGATGCCGCCGAGGGTTTTCTCGGAACTATGCTCAGATGCCGCCAAGGGTTTTCTTGGAATTATGCTCAGATGCCGCCGAGGGTTTTCTCGGAACTATGCTTAGATGCCGCCAAGGGTTTTCTTGGAATTATGCTCAGATGCCGCCAAGGGTTTTCTTGGAATTATGCTCAGATGCCGCCGAGGGTTTTCTTGGAATTATGCTCAGATGCCGCCAAGGGTTTTCTTGGAACTATGCTCAGATGCCGCCAAGGGTTTTCTTGGAATTATGCTCAGATGCCGCCGAGGGTTTTCTCGAAACTATGCTCAGATGCCGCCAAGGGTTTTCTTGGAATTATGCTCAGATGCCGCCAAGGGTTTTCTTGGAATTATGCTCAGATGCCGCCGAGGGTTTTCTCGGAACTATGCTCAGATACCGCCAAGGGTTTTCTTGGAATTATGCTCAGATGCCGCCGGGGGTTTTCTCGGAACTATGTTCAGATGCCGCCAAGGGTTTTCTTGGAATTATGCTCAGATGCCGCCGAGGGTTTTCTCGGAATTATGCTCAGATGCCGCCGAGGGTTTTCTTGGAACTATGCTCAGATGCCGCCAAGGGTTTTCTTGGAATTATGCTCAGATGCCGCCGAGGGTTTTCTCGGAACTATGCTCAGATGCCGCCAAGGGTTTTCTTGGAATTATGCTCAGATGCCGCCAAGGGTTTTCTTGGAATTATGCTCATATGCCGCCGAGGGTTTTCTCGGAATTATGCTCAGATGCCGCCAAGGGTTTTCTTGGAACTATGCTCAGATGCCGCCAAGGGTTTTCTTGGAATTATGCTTAGATGTCGTCGAGGGTTTTCTCGGAACTATACTCAATTACCGCCGAGGGTTTTCTCGGAATTATGCTCAGATGCCGCCAAGGGTATTCGTGGAATTATGCTCAGATGCCGCCAAGGGTATTCTTGGAATTATGCTCAGTTTATATTTACTACATGCTCAGATTTGACTCATTTCCAACTCAAACTCTTTGAAATCTATTTCAGATTTTGAGCCCACACACTTGCACAGTTGTTATATCAGTTAAGGAGAATTTTTTAAAATTCAAGGATCTGACACTGCCAGTGAGAGCTCGCGCTCAAGGACCTGACATTTTTCTAGTTCGGTGAGAGTTTTACGCTCAATGATCCGAATACCCCGACGAATTGTTAAATCAGGCTGCAAAATGAACTGTCACTAGCTTTGGCATTCGGATATCGCACTATCTACCAAAATAAATTTGCTATCTAGTTTGCTTCAACCCTCTGCCAAAGAGGGGCATCTGTAGACACCCCATTTTTGCACTCGCCTGATTAATCAACTCGTCAACCCGATCGCAAAGGTTCCCAAAAATGGATGTTTATTCCAATGCTTCATTTTGTTACCAGATATGTTTTAGAAATCCGGATGAGGTATCTCGAACTGACAAAACTTAGAAACCACGCTACGCTAGGTAAATACGACCCCAGAAACATAGAAATCATCATCTTGCAAACCAAAAGAAACTTCACGATAAAAATCACTAAAAATGACCAAATTACCAAAATACCCCTAACATCAAAACAACCTTAGAGCCTACATTACGCTTAGGAAAACACATTCAAACACATAAAACAACAAATCAAAACCAAATAAATCATTTCACCAATTTTCACAAAATTCGACAAAATTACGAAAATACCCCTCATAAAATTCACGATCATTTCACACAAAAAATTTCGTAAATGATAAAAATCAACTTTTCCATTGAATTCCTTACGAGAAACTGATTCCAAAACATCCTGGAACATTGAAAAATGACTTAAAACGTAAAAAATCCTCTCCGAGGGTAAAACGGTAATTTTACAACTTTACTAATTAACCATTTTGAAATTAATAAATAAATCATTAAAAAATGTAAAAAGAACATTAAAGTCAATCAAGTAAGACTAAAGTCAAGTAAGGCTAAAGTCAAAACATTAAAGTCAACCAAAAAAGACTAAAGTCAAAGTATTAAAGTCAATATCATAAGACTAAAGTCAAAACCCTAAATCAAAACACTAATCAAGTCAATTTCATAAGACTAAAAGTCAAAACCCTAAATCAAAACCCTAATCTAAACTAATCAAGTCAATTTCATAAGACTAAAAGTCAAAACCCTAAATTAAAACCCTAAAGACTAAGTCCATCTCATGAGACCAAAGTCTAAACCCTAATTGAAACCCTAATTGAAACCCTAATCAAACCCTAATACTTCTAAAAACTTTATAAATAGGAGCCTCCACACCCTATTTTCGTATCAAATAAAAAACCCTAGAAAAAATAGGTGAAGAAGCCTCCACAACCTCCCCAAAACCCTAATTTTGGAGCCCTAACTCCTTCCTTAACACCCCTACTCCGATTTTAGCCTAAAAAACACCCAAAAACCTCTCAAAAACATCCCAAAAATCCACAACAAATTCGAAGCACCCAGATCCAAGAAGGAGATACTTTACCTCGGAGATCAGAAATCAGATCCGGAAATAGAACGATGTAAGGAATACGGTACAAGGAGCCGTTTTCACCAGATCTGAGGGAATAACACTTTTGCAGATCAAAGGTAAGCTTTTTTATTATTTTTTTAATCTAGGTTTGTCATTAGCGATGTAGATTTATTTGGGATAAGTAGAGACCGGCATTGGCCGGGCGAGGTTGGTGCCTAACACCTTCCAACCCCGTAACATGATCCCCGGATTCAGATTTTCTGTAATAGATTAGTTTTTATCCGTTTTAGAGTCAGTTTGGTTCCTAGACCATAATAACTAGGTGGCGACTCCCAAACCTCAAGGGTCAAAAGTGAATCCGCGCACCCCGCGGATCGAGGGCGCTTTCAGACCATAGCTTCAGATGAAGGTGATATAATTAGTAAGGAACAGAGCATGATTTCTTTTGTATATCAAGGTTATTTAACTTTGAGCAATGCCATTTATTACATAGGAGTTAAAATAAATCTTTTACATTCATTCTCTTTTTTTCTTCTAACCGGTGAATTGCAAGTTCCAACATCAAATTGGCCATTGTTACGGACTCCCCATCCGAACAAGCAATCTCATTCAACAATGACATCTTTTTCTTTTTATGATACCAAACTGCATCTTTTAATGGGATTCATAATTTTATTTTCCGAGGAGAGCACATCTATGATTCTTGAGCCTGTCACGTCAGGTAAGTTGATTGAGTTGCGACGTGCCTAAGTCAGATTATCAACACTCTTCTCTTAGAAACAAGATCCAGAACAGCTTCCTATTCCTATAGCATAAGAACAGTGTCTACGTGATCTATTTTGGTAGAAGTTTAAAATACATTGGACACCGGAAGCCTTTTTTTGGAAGCAGGTCTTCTATACATCAAGAAAGGTAAACCAAATTCAAAAATTAAGCTCATACCACTAAAAATTGTAACAAAAAAGCAAGAAAACAAGCTTACCTCCTCATATGGAGGAGTTGAGAGTAACCAAATTATACTTCCAATGCATCCTACTGTTGTGAGGAAACCCCCAATATTCCAGAGGAGATGCATGTTAACACCAACAGCCAAAGCTATCAGAGCACAACATAACGTGAGATAAACCTGCAAGAATCAAAACTAATTAGATACAAGTCCCCAAATTTGGTTCCAAAGCACATTAATTAGAACTTGAACAGATTTGGGAAAGAAAAAAGTGAAAATCATACTCATTGATTCAATTGGTTGGGGTCGAAAAAATGAAAGATGATCCGTGTTCCCACTCTACTCTGTCTAGTGCTTTATCTTCTGTCAAAACATGTACTTTTAAGTGCATCTAGTAAAATCATTTAATGAATGCATCAAATTATTTCCATTGACAATCACCAGCATTGGGCATCCCATCCTAAAGAATAAAAAGATGGACACCCCCTAGAAGTCTACTCATCCTTTAGCCGTCTTAACGCTTAAACCACTGTTTTTTTCTAAAAGAGATGCATCATGCATGCATAGGACTAGTTAAAATTGGATTTAGCTACTCTAATGGAATAAATAAAATGAATAAATGAAGATTAAGGTTTGCTCTAGTCATATTTAAACCATGCAAGTCCAAACATTCTTTTCCTAGTCAGAGATACCTTAGTGCCCAGACAATAAAGGCTGCTAAACGGAAACATACAAGTGCTAATCGAGAAAACTTAACAAAGTAACAGCTTTAGCCAAACAAAGAAAAACAGAACAGATTGGCACATACCTTAAACCAGATACAATAAGTTGTTGCCTTAACTGACCTAATTCACTTGCTGCCATTGAAGGCGGTCTCTCATCCTCAGTAGGCTTTTCATTTCATAAGAATCTACCTCTAAGTAATGACTGGAAAATGATACAAGATCAGATTAAACCAGATCCAATTCAAGCAGAAGTTTTGCATGCTACATAAAAACTCACCACAGAGGATTCCTAACCTAAGACAAAACATGAGTGTGCATCCAAAATAGAAGTTAGTCTAGAAGAAGCCTGACATTTTTGTCTTCACATGGTAATAATATATGAAGTTGAGGTATACCTAGACAGCTGTCAATGCAGCAAAGAAGAATGAAGTCCATTGCCAATGATAGCTCTCAGCATTCAGCAAGACATATGTACCCACAATTGTAACATAAATGGTAACAATAATGAGAATCAGGAAAACCAACAACATAAATCCTCAAACTTCTCAAACTTTTCTATAAAATAGAAAGCTTTCACGATTTAAAATCTTTGATATACTAAAATTATTGGGTATGATTAAAAAGTAGGAATTGAAATGCTTTTAACTGACCATTTGTAGTCGATGGTCATCAAATACCTTGATCAACAGTAGTTGATGTTATACGGTAACCGCCATCCCAATGTCTGTGGATTCCCTCACTTAGATACAAAAAATCGAGCTCAACAACCTGCACAAGTCAGAGACAGGTTAAGAGAAAATAAGTAAATAATATTAAATACCTATCTTATCATCATTATCTACGTCATTAATATATAAATCAACCCCTACAAACTACAATACCCAAGGCACGTATGAACATGTGCTGCACACGTACAAATGTTGTTTCTATGTGTGTGAGTTTTAATGCATATTCAAGTGATGAGACGACCCAATGTTATTTGCTTGTTATGATAATGGATGAAAGACATAGAGATGATGATGGTGCACAAACCTAGGAGATTTTGGTAGTGGTGGTGGAGCTGTTGGTGGTGGTGGTGGGTTGAGAACATGAGAGGTGTGGATATCAGCTTTCCCACAAGACAATCCACCTTCCACTTCTACAATCCCTATCCTCTGAATAAAACCCATATCTGTCTGCCCTTGCCCTTGGTCTGCAACATTCACCATACATATAAAGTCATGGCTTGTGCTTTATCAGACACTCAACAAATAATTCATGTAGACAAAAAGTCAGTCCAGTCTCAACCAATTTGTGTAGTTGGTAACACTAGAGAAAGATCTGTCACCCTTAAATCAACAAAACTTTGAACCAAAAAGAAAAAGAAAAAATTATGGGTCTTATGACAGAGGATCAAATGCAGATAATACAAGGAAGAAATAATAAATATAAGTAACAGTTTATGAGATATACTTCGATTACTGGAATTGCAGAGTTCAAGATTAGAAGATCCATAAATAAGAAGCCACGTGGACATAGAAATATTTTCCACACTTCTATAAAAAAAAACCACTTCCACCAATATCTAAGACATACAATTCAAATAGTACACACCTTGAACTAATTAAAACCCAGTGGGCTTTTTGCCACATCAACATATCCTAACACAACCCGACTCATGGCTGTGCAACCTTTTGTATTTAATCTTATAAAAAGAATAATTTCTAATAGTTGATTGGTATGTTCCATCCTACATATGCTACTTTATAAGTTATTAAATAGAACAAAGGTAAAAGTCTGTGAGTGTTAATACCACAACCAGGGTTTAAACCCGCATTCATCTACAAAAATGAACTTCTGATTTTAGTATAACTAAAATGATACACAATTTATACAGGGACAAGATGCACCTGTGTTTCCCTGTATATGCAAAAGTTCAAATGCATATTGCACAACAAAGAAATAGGAATTAGAAGAGTAAACTAAAGTTTATAGGACATACTTGTCTATAGCCGATTGCTAGAGTTGTAGAATTCAAATTTGGAAGAAGACCCATATCAAGAAGTCGTGTAGCCTCGGATAGAAGTCCTTCATGTCCTACATTTAAAAATCGCTTTTACCAAAATGTATTACACATAATTGAAATACTATAATTTGAAATGATTGATAACCATAACCAAGGAATAAAATTGATCAGTATGATATCTATCAAACTGTTTTTCCATTGGATCATCCAATAAAAACATGTATGAGTTTATATCAGATCATGATGCACTTACAAGGCGCTATATGGAGCCAAACTTAAACTTTCTGCAAATGACCAAGCATATAGAGGGATGAAACCCAATTTTTCAATATCAATATCACTCTAGGACTATTATTCCTCATAATGCCACCTCTTTCTCACAAACAGCAGCAGCTACCATTTCCCTCCTCATTTTTTTTTCATGGCTGCTCACGGAAACATCGATTGTGAGTTATACTAGAAAGCACACAGCTGCTGCCCTACATGCACAGCTGTTGTCCCCACTTCTATTGTCATTTTGCTTGCCCCCTTGCAGCCATCAACCTGCCATCAATGCATTAAGCCAAAGAAATAGTAGTTGCTATCCCCATTCCATTGCCACCTCTAGCTATACTGTTAATTCTTCTTTGCCACTTGCCATTTGCCACATCACTGTCCCACTTATTTCCCATTCATTATGCCATTTCATGCCCACAGCAACTTCATTTGCCCATTTACTACTTATAAAACCACAACATCAAGAAGAAATCAAGACGCCGCATAAGTTTCAAGTAAATAATTCTTTCACATTTACTACTTATATCTAGGAATTGAGAATGTCAAGGACCTATCAAGCTGGCTACCATGATCCTTCAGCACCCTTACTTGGATTTTGGAAAGCAGAGAAACCCCAGAAAGTTTTCAAGGCGTAAGGTGGATAGATAGTCGCTCCTTCTTCAGTGATCTTTGCTATTGCAATTTTCAATCAGTTTGTTAGATTAACCAAGGTGACCTTTACAAGGATTCTACAAATCAAAATACCAAATTCAGTTCAATTATTTCTAACCAAACAAGGATCTACAAAGATCAATAAACCATTATAAATATTAGATCCATTACAAAACATGACTTAGAGTGAAAAATTTCTGTGCACATGCCTATGATCAACACTATATACATTCTACTTACAGAAGTGTGTATTTATGAGAATATTTTATCCATGAGTCGCAAGGTATGACACTTGGTAAGATCGAATAGTCCAAATTTAATGGGACCCATGGACCCACCTAAGTGATCTTTATCATATAACAAATGACCCAATAAAAAATAAACACACCCAACTCAATCCCCTTTTATCTTACACCACACAAATATATGTAGGTTATACAAAAAATAAAATTATGAGTGCTAATAAATTCTTAGTTACTATGTAAAGTTACCATTTATCATAGAAAGATTATTAATCTCTTCCTCTTTGTCTGCTTAGAATTCAAATGAGTTTGGTTTCCCTCACCCAAATTTTACTCTCTCGAATGGTCACATGTGTGATATACAAAACATAGTTTGGGCTAGTTTTTCATAGTTCAATAAATGTATGATACAAATAAGTAGATATATGCAACCAATATTCATTATTATATGGAAATCACATCCTTTAGATCTTGAAGACCTGAAAGTTCCAATTTCTCCCCACACACCACTAATGCATCTAATGTGGAGAGCAAATATGATATATAAATTGATGCTTGAATACATGATGAAAAAAATGTAACTTTTATGCACACTATCCAAAAAATGTTAATATAGAAACTATCATGCTTCCGTGAATCATACAAGACAGGTAGATATATGTGACCAATGTTAATAAGTATGATTCGAAAAATATTATGTTTCAAGAATTGCGAATAATTGAAAATCACATACCACCTTAAAAGAATCTCAACGTGCACCAATTTGGCAACTCTTTGGATCTACTTATTTGGTAAATCCTGTGTGAATAAGATGAGAAATAATAACAAATCAAAGCAAAGCCCCAGAGTACACATTCCTCATATATGCTTCGCCCATCAGTAACTATTTCAAGGTGAGTTTGTTTTTGTTTAAGAGTGCTAATTTTAGTAAAAAATGATGTTGTTAGTAATTTTGGTTTAATTTTAGTAGATTTTCATTGTCCTAAACCTTTTTTTTCTCTTTTTTGGTAACCATGACTTGAACCCACTCTGCATTGCAATATTTCAACCAAACTTATAGACATCCAAAACAACAAAGATAGATAGTATTTACATCTCAAAATATATACAGAACCAACATAATCTAGTATCCCTTCTGTAATGTAATGAGCTTCTAGAAGTTGTATATGCAATAATTTCTAATGAAACATTACTCTTTTCTATACAAATGCAAACTATTTTAGAAAATGTATGAATCATTGAATGTCTGCTCATATCGTACCCAAATTAATCTCACAATGACTTTTAATTGCCATGGTTAGAACTTGGCATACACTCAAAAGAGGAATGTCACCCATGAAAGATTCCGTGGCAGCAGCATTCATAAAAGGTCAGATCGCTGAAGATCCTAAGGATACACACAACAAAAATCTCAATGACCACCAAATGGGAAAGAAAGATGTTATTGGCACCCCAACTTTTACTTATTACACCCAAATTTCTTAAATTATTTAAGGTATTGGCCAATTTTTCAACTGAGCTATATGTATAAGAAGCTCTTTTTGAGAGTGTTGTATATGCTGTTCTTTTTTCATTACACATTCTTATCTTTTTTTCAATCTAAAGTCATAAAATTGAAAGCCCAAAGAACCACATTATAACATAACAATCCAAAATGAACCTAAAAACAAAAGAAAGGAAGAATCATTCCAAAATACACACAAAAAGGATAAAAATAAAAAATAAAAAATAAGTTTTGTTTTCAAAACATCTGAAAAGGTGCAAAACATTAATCCAAACAAGAACCATATAATGCTACAGAGAAAGAAAGAAGAAATTAGGGTCTAACAACCTAGAACATATAATGGACAAATCAGAAAATTAGAATTCAAAACAAACCTTGAGTTGCAAAGTGCTTAAGCTTCGATTGAATAGAAATCTTGAACTAAAAAATTGGTAAATAGATGAGAAACTAATCCCCTTTTCTTCTAAAATTTTTCAAATAAATAATTGCAAAGAGATCTAGAGTGGTTTTTAGGGCTTTTTTAGGGTTTTTGAGAGAGATAGACTTACAGATGAGTCTGGAGTAGTTTGATCGGTGGCACCGATGAGTGAGCTTCAATTATGTGGGTTTTTGACTTGAGCTCTAATTTCTTCTTCAATTTGAGCTCTGAGATATTAAAAATCCATCGACGAAGTGACAAAAGCTCGTTCGGTGCTCTCGATCGCTCGGTGTTCACGAATGTCTGTTTGATCGAACCAAATCAAAAGGGAAAATATGTAAGATGTTAAGGTTTGATCGAACCAAATCAAGAGGGAAAGTTTGTGAGTGATCTTTTTTGCAACTTTTTTCGAATGTATCAAATGTCTGGTTTTCCTCTCAAATAGGCAAATAGCTGAGAAGAAAAGTCTGTTAAGATGTTAAGGCATTTTTTTTATTTATTAATTTGGGTGGTTCGTTGGGCTGAGGCTGTCAAAATAGTTTCTTGGGCTTAGTGGGCCGGCAGAAATAAACGTTGTTCTTGGGCTGCCGAGTTTAACGCTTTAGTAGTAGCAAATTTTAACTTTTTCGAGGTAATGACTTGGATGTTTTAAGAAAGACTTATTTGTTATCATTGTCCTAAATTGAAGTAACTCTTGTTTTGCCTTTCTAATATAAGTAGGAACAACTTGGATTGTTCATTGCTAACATTTGTAACTAGTAAGGGATATAATGTTCAAAATGCTGGTAGTTCTGAAATTGAGAATGAATCCAATTCATCCCTTGGTGGTTCATTCACCTTAAAGTGGGTGGGTATGTCTAAATAACACAAAAATGCAAAAAATGGAGGATATTGAGATCAGGCTCGGACATCACAACATTACCCCAAGAATGGTATCCATTTTTATCTCATATTTTTTTATTAGTAGAAATTTTTTTGTGAAAACTCAACTGCAATATGATTTTAGCATTGCCCAATTTGTTTAGAATAGTATCTATTTTAGTTTGTCTTTTAGAAGTGGGCTTCTTTATTATAAGAGATCAATAACAAGAGATGATTTAGTAGTTTCTATGATGATATGGTTCAAGAATTAGGATAGATATGAATGGCTAAATAATATTCTTATTACTTAGCCAATGGGGTAAGGCATACTATATCCATGCCAAATTGGTAAATTGAGTTGTTCAAGGAATGGGATGCGATATTGGTTGCTCAATATGTTGTGAATGGTTGTTGTCCAACAAACATGCCACAGTACTTACAGTCTTTTTTTGTACTTGATCCTGAGATCTCCTTCACACGAGGGGATTTTTAACCTAGTTATCTTTGTTCAACCATCTTGTTTGGAGTGAAAGTTGGATGGCTATTCGTTCAAAAGTAGTAAAAGCTTCGCTTGATCTTTCAATACTGCAGGGTGCTTCCTATTTTTTTCTGCAACAAATTTGTAGTTTATAAATCTTTTACTGATCATGCAGGTACCTTGTATTTTAGGTGTCAATTTGTATGATAAAGATATTTTAGAATTTTTGGAGCAGATAATTATTGAAATACTTTTTTCTTTTCTTTTAATAAAATCTTTTCTTTTCCACATTTGTTTACTATGTTTTTCTTCTAGGTTTCTTAATTAATCATTCTCTTTTTGTTTTCAAGTTAAATATACTTGATGGTATCCTTACTCCTGTTTATGTTTTGATCTCCAGCTTGCCGAGACAGATGGATCATCAACAATGCCACCATCTATTCTTCGAGTCCTTAATTTCAGAGCATGTAGAGGTAAGCATGTTTAAATCCACCAATCTTTATATGAGTTTTATGTGATATTGATATGTGGTTTACTCAACCTTTATTAAATTGAGTTGTTCAAGGAATAGAATGAGATATCGTTTGCTTTGTGTTGTGAATGGTTGTTGTCCAACAAACATGTCACAAGTAGTTACAGGTTTTTTTGAGTACTTGTTGTGAAGGGCTCATATAGTCTTTCCTTACAGGGAAAACAAAAATTTCACTGGAACAACTTGATATATAAGTGTCAGCACTTACCTCGGAGTTAGTGAGTGAATTTGTATGTTATTTATCAAATATTTATTTAGAAACCTGAATGGGTCTTCACTCTTGGTGATAAGTTCATGCATTCTTCATCAGGATTCTTCTAATTATAGTGTATATAGCGTTCAAAATTTCGCCCCACAATTGACATAGGTTACTTCCCATATTTTTCTTTATTGGGGGTATTTTAATCGTCTTTTATTATTCCACTTTTATATTATAGATATCTATCTTGTTCAAGATTTTTGTTTCTTCATGCTTTAGCAACAAGTGAGAATTTCATTATAAAATGTTCATCAATTTTTAATATTTATTCTAACATCCAATTTTTTTTCTTCAAAATGGGATGAACATGAACATTGCAAGCATTTATTGAGAAACCATGCCCTTGATGCCACTACAAAAAAATATGGACATTAGGAACGGTTTATAACCGTTCCTAAGCAACTATGAAATGGTTGATGGACCGTCTTTAATCGAGGCGTCGTTAATGAATTTAAACGGTTAGAAACCGTTCTAGATCTCAAGATTTGGAACGGCTTAAAACCGTATCAAATCTGCATTCATATAACAAAAATAATTACCTTAAGACATCGATTTTAAATCTGATGTCTACCCAAAGTCTGCGACTTTAGACATCGGTTACAAATCGATATCTATAATGGTCATAAACCGATATTTAAAGTTCAAAAATAAAAATAAAAATTAATTTTTAATTTTTAATTTTTTTTCTACACACCTATTACCCGCGGTCAAATTAATTTTCATTTATGTCGTGACCAAAATAGCTGTTATTAGTCAAAAAAATAGAGCACAAGACAATGGAGAAGTAAATTCTTTTGAACTGCATTAATGACACCATTACATTCAGCAGTCACCAAGACCTCAGCCACAATTGCTGCCGCATGACCTGTGGGCTCCTCCGACGCTCTTCGCAGAACAGAAGTTCATGAAGGGGACGTCTATTAGACTCGACGTTCTCTACGTCAACGCTGGTTAAGTGTTTGGCAGTTGTACTTGTTGATTCATCAGCAGCAAGGATACCCTTTCCAGGATTGCCAATGTAGGCAGCGTTGGCAATGAGTTCATCTGCAAGTTGTAGGGGCAAAGAAACAAAAAAATTATTAAAGCTTAAGCTTCAGAAAGACTGGAATTTGAAGAGGGTGTTGCAAATTAGCTGCCTTTTATAAATAAATAGGTGATCTATGATTAATGAGGTACATAAGAATTTGGGTTTTCTTCTTATAATTAATAGGATTATTCATCACTAGATTAAGCAAATTAAAACAAATGTTTGCCCCACTGCAGCTTCACCTCCATAAACTTTTCCAACTAAATTAGATTAGTATTGGTATGACCTTAGTCATAATTGTTGCCACATGACCTGTGGAGCAAGACAGATTTAGTATGGTCTCTTCTACTATGGGTTTCACTTTGGCTATCACTGTTCTCTGTAAACATATAATGTAAATCATTTAGAAGGAAACTCAATTCATGTGAAGAACTTGTTCCACATGAATCAATCACCATGTATCTATCACAATATGAACAGATGTAACTGAAATTAAGTGTAACAACTCAATTAGTCAACAACAACCCTTAGTAATTTGATTTGCTCTTTTGAAACCGTCTCCACCTATTAAATTAAAGGAAAAATAATTTGGATTAGAAGACCTTAAAAGATAGATAATGTGCAGGTGATAGTAGTGTTTTCCTTAGGTTAGTTAGAGAGAGCAGGCCTTTTGAACAATGGTCCAAACAACACTTTCGTTGCAAGGAGGAGTTGTGAGAAAGCCCATGTATCTATAGTAGTTTATCCTGCCTATCTGTATGTGATTTGGGTCAACCACACCCACCACCCTCTCTTCTTCCCTATCATTGAAGTAAATCCATAAATGAACATACAGAGAAGATAAACAAAACAGCATCATTCTTCTAAAAACCAACGAATCGTAAACCATAAGTTCACATAGAAAATCCAATCACTTCTTTCCTTCCTAATACCCAAGTGCATAGCAAAGGGAGTTGTAATCCACTCCATCAAACTTGCCATGGGTGTGTGTGTGGTATTTATATTCAAAATTCAATTTCTTACTTATCAAGGAAAAAAGCAAAGAGATGCAACGAAAAATGACAATGGTTATCACCTTTACTTAAATGGTCCTGGCAACAAAAAATGACAATGGTTATCACCTTTACTTAAATGGTCCTGGCAACGAAAAATGACAATGGTTATCACCTTTACTTAAATGGTCCTGAAGTCCTTGTTGACATGTGTTTACTTCGGCATGCAAATTCACCAAAAAAAAAAAACAATCATTTTAAAGCCAAATAGTCAAGAGATCAGCAATATGATTAACGACGAGAATATGTGTATGTCGTCTGACAGACAGCGGTATAGATCTGACATCTACACACCACAAACCATCATTTGGATACATTTTCTTCCTTCTCATGCTGCAATTTCTTTTTTTCCTTCTTTTGGTGTAATCTGTAAGTCTGACATTTCAATATCCCTGCATCTGTGAATGTGTCTAATCAGAACGCCATATGCACCTGTAGAAATGGAAATGTTCATCTTTAAATCTCAATGCTACGTTGTTTGGAGTCGCCACCATTCTTTTTTGGATATGAGTGTGAATGGACACCCGAATCGATTCTTTTGAAAATAATTTTTTATATGGCATTGTAGTGACTCTCAATATATGTTGATGAATGAACTTGCTCAATGTAAGATGTCCCAATGTATACGAGTACACAACTTTTACATTAGTAAATCTGTGGTGTCATTACTCCCAAGCGAATAAAAGAATTAGTGCTTGATTTGTTACTAACAAGTGTTGATAGAAGATTAAATGCATGATGATAAAACCAAATAAAAACAATACACTAAGCAAACAAAAAACATACATAAATATAATACGATCTTCCTATACATGATTGCAAATGAATGGACATCATTCTATATTTGAAGCAGCATACTAAGAATGATCCCTTGTGCACCTCTATAATAAGAGCTTGTTAGTGTTCTGAAACTTTCCTGTCCAGCTGCAATATGATAACAAATTTGCTCATCAAAGACTTCAGCAGCAAAAGATTATGAGCAAGATTGATAAAATGAAAGAACAGCAGACCAGTGAAATATGTCGATACAGAATTAAAAAGAAAATCATATTCAATTTCATTAGCAAATGCCTTAAAACAAAGAATTAAAAAGAAAACCATATTCAATTTCCTCAAGCATACAAGCTCTCATTATTTGTACAGATTGACAGCAGAAATACAGACAGAAAAACTGAGACAAGTGAAGCTATGTTTCCCCAGTAATCATAGGAAAAAAGTCATGTAATGAGATCATGAAACTACATTTTGAGTACTAGAAATGTTTGGGAGTCACAAGAATATGCAACAAAACTATTTCATGCACCCACTATTTCAAGAGTGATGCTCTTAATGTTTGGGTCTTCTTTACCATCCACGGGTATCATAGTCCCACATTACCTACAAGTTTTGAGAAAAAAGAGAAAACAAAGCAATATAAACTCTTTGTTGATTGAGACCACCATTTGCGCTCACCTATATAATCTGCTGAATATTATCACAAAAAAGGTTACCAACCAACTACTAAACACTTAATAAGCTAATGTTAAGAAGCTAGAGATGAAGATGCTGAATAGATGAGAAAGATAGAAATAGAAATGGATGGAAATGTGAAAATGTAGGAGGGAAAGTCTTGTGCAACAGACAAATAACCCAATTAGTAGGAATGTGCAAGTTGAAGATTCTAAAAGAGCGAGAAGAATACAAGAAAAGATATGGATTGAGGCTGTCCATCAACATGACCGTTGAGATGGTAAGGATTCCCAAGAAAAATGTATCCCTAGGAAAAATTGTATTATCCTTAGAAGATTGGAACTGATCTTGAGGAAATCTGTGTTTCTCCTCAAATCCTAAGAGCCGTGTTGATGGCAAAGGGATTTTCTAAGAATTTGCAAATCTGAATAGTATTGTTCCACATGTCAGACACATGCCGACTCATTTTAGCAAAGAAATCTTTAATTTTTTTTGCATATAATATTTTCAACTATTATTGTTACATTGTTTATATGATTTTGGTGTAGCAGCTTATTCAAATACATTCTTTCTAAATTGCATTGTTAACATGAAGTTAAGTATTCATAAACAATGTCTCTCAACATATGAAACAAATTATACAGATGCCGTCAGATCAGGTTTGTGGGGGTCATTGTGTCTGACACCTCATACTTATGTTAGAAACTGATGTGTAAGTGTCTTAGTTCCATATGTTTATCCCAATTTCAAGCTGATTTTGGGGTAGAGATGCACACAATGTGTGACCTCGGACTTGTAAAACCAGCATCATCAACTCCTGTAACTTCAGACTTGTAAAAAAGAAAAGAAGAAGATGCAAATGACACCAAATAACAATCCTTCTTGCAAATCCAGAGACTAAATATTTTATATGATGAGTCACTGGGAAATCAAGGGGGCCAACATCCTTTGAAGGAACACATATTCTGAAAATTTGTTGCCGAGATACACAAAGAGATAGCATATATAACAAAAAACATGAGAAGAGGGAGCTCTTAAGTACTATGACTTGTTGAGGCTGAAAGCGCCCTCGATCCGTGGGGTGCGCGGATCCGCTTTTGACCCTTGAGGTTTGGTAGTCGCCACCTAGTTATTGTGGTCTAGGAACCAAACTGACTCTAAAATAGATAAAAACTAATCTACTACAGAAAATCTGAATCCGGGGATCATGTTACGGGGTTGGAAGGTGTTAGGCACCAATCCCGCCCGACCATTGCCGGTCTCTACTTATCCCAAATAAATCTACATCGCTAATGACAAACCTAGATTAAAAAATAATTAAAAAAAAAACTTACCTTCGATCTGCAAAAGTGTTATTCCCTCAGATCTGGTGAAAACGGCTCCTTGTACCTTATTCCTTACTTCATTCTATTTCCGATCTGATTTCTGATCTCCGAGGTAAGGTATCTCCTTCTTGGATCTGGGTGCTTCGAATTTGTTGTGGATTTTTGGGATGTTTTTTAGGTTAAAATCAGAGCAGGAGTGTTAGGTAAGGAGTTGAGGCTCCAAAATTAGGATTTTGGAGAGATTGTGGAGGCTTCTTCACCTACTTTTCCTAGGGTTTTTTTTTTATACGAAAATAGGGTGTGGAGGATCTTATTTATAAAGTTTTTAGAAGCATTAGGGTTTGATTAGGGTTTCTTTTAGAGTTTTAATTAGGATTTTGACTTTGGTCTCATGAGATGGACTTAGTCTTTAGGGCTTTGACTTAGGGTTTTGACTTTAGTCTTATGAGATTGACTTAATTAATTTAGATTAGGGTTTTGATTTAGGGTTTTGACTTTAGTCTTATGAGATTGACTTTAATACTTGACTTTAGTCTTACTTAATTGACTTTAATTTTGACTTTAGTCTTATTTGATTGACTTTAATATCTTGACTTTAGTCTTGCTTGATTGAATTTAAATTTTTGGAGAACCCCTCTTTATTATATCTTTAATTCTTTGGACCCCCAAATGGAGGGTCCTTAAAGAAATATCTTTCGAACCATCAACAATTTTGCCTGAAAGCCTGATTGATCAATTTTTTTTGTTAAAATTTTAAAATTAATTTTATTAATGTTTCACTTTACATTATTTAATGATTTATTTATTAATTTCAAAATTTTTAATTATTACAATTGTGAAATTACCATTTTACCCTCGAAGAGGATTTTTTACGTTTTAAGTTGTTTTTCAATGTTCCAGGATATTTTGAAATCAGTTTTTCTTAAGGAATTCAATGGGAATGTTGGTTTTTGTCATTTATGAAGTTTTTTGTATGAAATGATCGTGAACTTTATGAGGGGTATTTTCGTAATTTTATCAAATTTTGTGAAAATTGGTGAAATGATTTATTTGATTTCGATTTGTTATTTTATGTGTTTGAATGAGTTTTCCTAATCGTAACGTAGGCTCTAGGGTTGTTTTGATGTTAGGGATATTTTGGTAATTTAGTCATTTTTAATGATTTTTAACGTGAAGCTTCTTTTTGATCTACAAGATGATGATTTCTATGTTTATGGGGTCGTATTTTCCTAGCGTAGCGTGGTTTCTAAAGTTTTGTCAGTTCGAGATACCTCATCCGGATTTCTGAAACATATCTGGTAACAAAATAAAGCATTGGAATAGACATCCATCATCGGGAACCTTTGCGATCGGGTTGACGACTTGATTAATCAGGCGGATGCAAAAAGGGGTGTCTACAGATACCCCTATTTGGCAGAGGGTTGAAACAAACTAGATAGCAAATCTATTTTGGTAGATAGTGCGATATCCGAATGCCAAAGCTAGGGATAGTTCATTTTGCAGCTTGATTTAGTAATTCGTCGGGGTATTCGGATTCTTGAGCGTAAAACTCTCCCCGAACTAGAAAAATGTCAGGTCCTTAAGCGCAAGCTCTCACTGACAGTGTCAGATCCTTGAATTTTATAAAATTCTCCTTGACTGATGTAACAACTGTGCAAGTGTGTGGGCTAAAAATCTGAGATAGATTTCAAAGAGTTTGAGTTGGAAATGAGTCAAATATGAGCATGAAGTAAATATAAACTGAGCATAATTCCAAGAAAACCCTTGGCGGCATCTGAGCATAATTCCGATAAAACCCTCGGTGGCATCTGAGCATAATTCCAAGAAAACCCTTGGCGGCATCTGAGCATAGTTCCGAGAAAACCCTCGGCGGCATCTGAGCATAGTTCCGAGAAAACCCTCGACGGCATCTGAGCATAGTTCCGAGAAAACCCTCGGCGGCATCTAAGCATAATTCCAAGAAAACCCTTGGCGCTATCTGAGCATAATTCCAAGAAAACCCTTGGCGGCATCTGAGCATAGTTCCGAGAAAACCCTTGGTGGCATCTGAGCATAATTCCAAGAAAACCCTTGGCGGCATCTGAGCATAATTCCAAGAAAACCCTTAGCGGCATCTGAGCATAGTTTCGAGAAAACCCTCGGCGGCATCTGAGCATAATTCCAAGAAAACCCTTGGAGGCATCTGAGCATAATTCCAAGAAAACCCTTGGTGGCATCTGAGCATAATTTCGAGAAAATCCTCGGTGGCATCTGAACATAATTCAAGAAAACCCTTGGCGGCATCTGAGCATAGTTCCGAGAAAACCCTCGGCGGCATCTGAGCATAGTTCCAAGAAAATCCTTGGCGGCATCTGAGCATAATTTCAAGAAAACCCTCGGCGGCATCTGGCTGAGTAAAACTGAGAACAAAGAAATAAATCTGGGAGAGAAACGATTGAAAATGAATCTGGAAAAGAGTGGTTGAATCTGGGAATGAATAGACTTGGGACAGAATGGATGCCCTATCTCCTATGTGAGATTCAGAGTGCATTTGTTTGAACCTCAAGGTTTTATCAAAAAAGTTTTGTGAATTTAAAACCTGAGCTTTTATTTCTTTTGAACCTCAAGGGTTTTTTCGAAAAACTGTGATCAAAAGGGTAGCCTTAAGTTTGGGGTTCCCATTATCTTTAAGGATTAACATTGCTCAAAAACAAAATGTCCCTAGTTTGACGATAAACATGGTATTGGAAATAATTGAACGCATCATAAAGAAAATGACCCTGGTATAAGAAGGAAATTACATATTTAGAGAAAAAAGAAAAATGCCCCTTGTATGAAGGTTTGAAATATTTGATTACCACAAGCGCAATAAAGATCCAACTTTTAATTTTGATTAATTTTATTGAAAATTTTGAGTCAGGCTCAAGAGAACAAAATATTTTATTTTGAGACTCATCATAGAATTCACCATTCTCCCCATTGGTTCACTTGGGGAAGTAAAAATTTTCAGATCGATCGTAGACAAGATACTTGTGGTTTTTGAGTCTATGCCTGGTTTAAGCGAAGTATTGAACTTGATTATTCGGACTTCTGATGTTTCAGCTCGGACCACTCTCAGCTTGGGATTTTCTTCTGTTTTTCTTTTTTATTTGCTCTAACTTTTGCCTAGATCGCCTTTTCAGATTTTCAATCTAGCGAGCTTGCTCTAGCTTTTGCCTAGATCGCCTTTTCAAGTTTTCGATCTAGCGAGCTCTTTCTTTTTTTCTTTGCTCTGATTGTTGCCAAAGTTGTCCTTTCAGATTTTCAACCTTGCGAGCTTGCCTTAATTTTTGCCTAAGTCGCCCTTTTCGGGTTTTCAACTTAGCAGGCCTTATCATTTTTTTATCTTTTTCTTCTCCTCTGAAGTTCTAGAATTACTGTCTGATCATGCTTTGCTACCCTCCTTGACTTTTTCACACGGTACTTAGGAGGACTTTTATAGGTAGGCTTGGGACTAGGCATAAAAAGAAAGGAATTTTGAGGCCAAATGCCCCTTGTGTGGCATTTCATTTAAAAAAATTTCTTGAACTTTCTTCCCCATTTTGGATGATATTTCTTTTTCTTTTGAATTTTTTCTTTTTAGATTTTTCCTTTGTCGAGGAATCTATTTTTTTTTATTTTGATGTGGTCGGGCCTGAAGTAACTTCTCAGGTTGCCTACGTACCCCAAATTTTTGGGATCAGACCAAAATGTAGTTTGGATCTTCCCTCCCCTAGGTTAGGTGATCAGGCTAAGAAATAAAAGGCACAATTTTTCTCTTTTTGAACAGGTTGCAAAGGGGTTGAGAAAGGAGATAAAGAATTAGGTAATAGGAAAATTGATTCGGCCCAAAATGGCCTCCTTAAATGTAGTACCGTTTGATTTGATCAAGGTTGGTTGGTTCTGGTAACTCGATTCCATCATGATCTTGAAGCCTGACAGCTTTTCCTGTTAATATCTCCTTGATGATGTACAGACCTCCCCAATTTGATTTGAACTTCCCTCTAGGATAGGTGTCCGATTCTCTATGAGTACTAAATCTCTGACTTGTAAGTGACGAACCTTGATCTTTTTATCAAATGCACGGGTAACTCTTCTTTGATAAGCTTGCACGTGATACAAAGCTCTCAGTAGTTTTTCTTTAATCAAATTCAATTCTTCATACCGCTGGCGAACCCAATCTGTTTCTGACAACTGACTTTCCAACAAGACCCTCAGAGATGGAATTTCCATTTCAACTGGCAAGACTGCTTCCATGCCATACACTAAGGAGTAGGGAGTAGCTCCAGTAGAGGATCGAATTGAATTTTTATATGCCCATAGTGCAAATGGCAGTTTTTCAGACCAATCTCGATGTGATTAACACATTTTCCTTATGATAGTTTTAAGATTCTTATTAGCTGCTTCGACTGCTCCATTAGTTTGAGGGCGGTAAGAAGATGATTTGTGGTGTGAGATTTTAAACTTTAAACACAAAATAATAACCTCAGCTTTGAAATGTGACCCGTTGTCAGAAATCAGTTTCGAAGGTACCCCGTACCGACTAATGATGTTCGTTTGGATAAATTTTGCAACTCGAGATGCAGTGAGGACAGCATAAGAGGCAGCTTCGACCCACTTAGTAAAATAATTGATAGCAACCAAAATGTATTCATGCCCATTTGATGCTTTAGGCGATATTTTACCAATAATGTCGATTCCCAAAACTGAGAATGACCATGGTGAAGTCAGACCAACTAATCGAGAAGGTGGCACATGTATGAGATTTGCATGTATTTGGTATTTGTGGCAGGTCTTGACCATGTGATGACAATCTGTTTCCATCGTAGGCCAGTAGTACCCTTGTCTCATAATTTTCTTAGCTAACATTTTCCCACTCATGTGAGGGCCGCATTCTCCTGAATGTAGTCCAACCGTTATCTGTTCAGCTTGATCTTCATCGACGCACGACAAATGAATCCCATCATAAGACCTTTTGTACAAACTTCCTGCGCACAGGATGAATTGAGATGATAATCTTAAAAGGGTTTGCCGTTCCTTCCTCGATGTTTTTTCTGGAAATTCTTGTTTTTCCAACACCTTTTTAATATCTGTGTACCACGACTTTCCATCGGGTAGTCGAGTAGCAATATTGATCTGACAACAATATGCAGGTTTGTCTTTGACTTCAACAGTGATCGACCTCAATTCCATGCCAGGGGGTAAATGGATCATTAAAGATAGAGTGGCTAACGAGTCAGCAAATCTATTATCTTCCCTTGACACGTGTTGGAACAGAATAGCTTCAAACTTACTCGCTAAGTTTAACAAATACTCATGATAAGGCTTCAGCTTTTCGTCCCTAGTCTTCCATTCTTCCAATGACTGGTGTATGACCAAAACTGAATCCCCAAAGACTTCGATTTCTGTAATGCCCAGATTCAACGCAGCTTCAAGTCCAGCAATGCATGCCTCATATTCGGCTGTGTTATTGGTGTTAGAGAAAGCTAACTTAATACAATCAGAACGTTACATCCTTCCAGAGAAAACAGGACTGCCCCTATTCCATACCCATTCTAATTGGCGGCTCCATCGAAATACAACTGCCATGTTTGGTTCTGAGGCTCTTCTTTAACATGTAAGATATTCTCATCTGGAAACTGATCAATAGGCCTTGTTCCTTCTACTACCGGGTAATCTGCTAAGTATTCTGCCACAGCTCTTCCCTTGATGGATTTCTGTGTAACGTGTGTGATGTCAAACTCTGATAACAACAATAACCATCGTGCGGTTCTCCCTGTCAGTGCCGATTTCTCAAAAAGATATTTGAGAGGATCCATCCGAGATAACAAGATAATTGAGTGAGATAGCATATAGTATCGAAGTCTCTGAGTAGCCCATACTAGTGCCAAGCAAGTTTTTTCCAGGACTGAATACTTTCGTTCATACTCTAACATCTTCTTACTAATGTAGTAGATAGTCCTTTCTTTGCGAGTATCTTTGTCATACTGTGCCAGCATGCATCCCATAGCTTTATTTGTGACTGACAGATAAAGAAGAAGTGGTTTACCCGGTGTGGGTGGGACCAAAATAGGTGGGTCCAAGAGATACTCCTTGACTTGGTCGAAGGGCTTTTGACATTGCTCATTCCAAACTGTTGGTTCATTCTTCTTGAGAAGCTTGAAAATAGGTTCGCAGACGTTGGTGAGTTGAGCGATGAATCTGCTGACATATTGGATTCTGCCTAAAAAACCTCGAATTTGCTTTTCAGTTTCCGGCGGTGGCATCTCTTGGATAGCTTTAATCTTCACAGGGTCTACTTCGATCCCTCTTTGACTGACCACAAATCCCAACAATTTTCCAGAAGTTACTCCAAACACACATTTCTGCGGGTTGAGACGGAGTTTGTACTTTTGAATCCTTGTGAGAAATTTTTCTAGCGCAACAACATGCCCCAGTCGTTCTTTGGACTTGACTGTCATATCGTCTACATAGACTTCAACTTCCTTGTGTATCATGTCATGTAGTAAAGTCGTGGCTGCTCTTTGATAAGTGGCTCCGGCATTCTTCAGACCAAAAGGCATGACCTTGTAGCAAAAGGTTCCCCACTGTGTGATAAATGACGTCTTTTGCATATCTCGAGGATCCATTTTTTATCTGATTGTACCCCAAAAAACCATCCATGAAGGACAATAAAGCGTGCCCTGCTGTACTATCTACTAGAACGTCTATGTGTGGTAAAGGAAAACTATCTTTGGGCTTGCTTTGTTTAGATCTCTAAAGTCCACACACATCCTGACTTTCCCATCCTTCTTCGGCACCGGGATGACATTGGCAATCCACTCAGGGTATTCTACTACTTCCAAGAATCTAGCGTTAAGCTGCTTCGTAACTTCTTCTTTTATTTTCAGAGTCCATTTCGACTTCATACGTCAAAGTTTCTGTTTAATGGGTCGAGCATCTGGATATAACGGAATCCGATGTTGAACAATGTCTGTGCTTATTCCCAGCATATCCTCATAAGACCACGCGAACACGTCTTTGAACTTTCTGAGCAACTCTAATATCCCTTTGCGTTCATCGGGGGATAATGTGATCCCAATCAGAATCTCTTGAGGATTTTCTTTTGTTCCGAGATTGATAACCTCTACTTCCTCCATTGGAGGTTGAGCCTGACGTTCATTTTCTTGTTCAAGTAATTTGATTATCTCGGGGGGAGGTTCTTCGTCAGAAGATTCTCCCTCTGAAGTTAGATTATTAGTTAAGTTATTATTGCGCTCGGGGTAATCAAGAATTTCTTTCATTTCATTAAAAGGAGATGGGGTAACACGACTCATTGCCGACTTGACAGACTCACTAAACTTAGCAGAAATAATGGACTTACTTGACTCAGCAGAAACAAATGACTCATCTGGCATGTCAGACTGAACAAGACTAAGGGGACTGACAGACCCAGTCTTGACATGCAATACAGGACTAATTACATGATAGCTAGAGAGACACCCTACAGCGGGTTTGATTGCAGACTGAGGATTTGAGATCCCCTTCTCAGTTGACAACACCAAGATACTGTGATCTTTAATGAATAACTGGTCGATGTTGAGGGAGTCTAGATTGAACTGCTAGTCTTCAATTTTCTTCTCTTCAGCTTCTGTGCTTGCTTCCTCTTCAGGCCAATCCATACCAAAGAAGATCTCAAACCTCGGCAGACGAGTACTTGTGATGTGGTCAATGAATGGCTCGGGAAACCCACAGCAACAGAAATCTTCTCCTTCCTTCACGAAATAGCCATTAAGGGTCTTACGATAAGGCTTCATTTTGATGAGATTCGTAGTGCGTCTTTGCCTTTTTGTAATTGCCTTGTCTCGCTTTGTCTTCCAGTATTGGGCCCAATCTTCATTAGTAGGCTTATATCCTAGCCCGAATGTGCCGATAACCTCTTTAATCACTGGTGCCTCTTTAATACCTTGCTGCTTGTGACCTAAGCCCATACCAGGGAAAAATCTCATGTTCTTGAATATATTGGCCATGTTGCAGTTAGAAGTATTTTCCATTGGAAAATATTCTTTCATGGCTTGATCCCAATGGACTGAGCATATCTTTTCAAACTCGAACCCACTGAGCTCTACTCCTTGTTGTTCTGGCTGAATCTCAAGCAATGGCTCATCCTTAGCTTCAGTACTGTTTATAATCCCTACAATTTCAGCATCTCCATGGAGTGTAATTACTAGCCCATCCTTGATAAACTTGACCTTCTGGTGCAGCGTGGAAGGTATGGCTTTGATTTGGTATAGCCACGATCTTCCTAATAACAGATTAAATGAGGACTGGATGTCTATGACCTGAAATTCTACCAGAAATTCAGCTATGCCAGTGGACAATCGAAGGTGCAGAATTCCCAATACATCTCTTTTGGTGTTATCATAGGCCCCAACCCCTTGATTAGTGGGCTTGAGATCTTCAGTTTTAAACCCAAGGCAAGTGGCGGTTTTCAAAGGGCAAACATTCAATGCACTCCCATTATCGATCAATACCAGAGGTACCCTCATCCCGTTACAGTCAACTGTGATGTGCAATGGCTTAGTGTGGCTTGCTCCTTCCTTTGGGAGATCGAAGTCTGAGAAGGATAAGATATTCTCCACATAAGTTGCCCCTACTATGTTGGCCAGCTGATCTGGAGAAGTATCAAGAGAGACTTGGACTGTATTTAATGTTTTGAGAACAGCCTCCCTATGGGCAGTGGAAGCCATAAGTAAACCCAGACTGAGATATTGGCTCCTAATTTCTTCAATTGCTTGATCACGGAGTTATCTTCTTCAATATTTTTTGTGATAGGATATTCTTTTTCTTTTCTTGCCAAAGCTGTCGGATTATCAACACAGATTTCTTGTGGCTTAAAAACTCTTCCCCCTCGAGTTATGTGTCTAACTTCATCACAGGAGAGAGGATAAGGTTCATCTTCTTTAGTCAGCAAATATGGATCTTCATCTGTCAAAGGTACGGGGCCTTTTAAGTTCATCTGGGCCAACAAGTAACTAGTGAATGCGGGGCTACTGTATCGAGGCGGGGATAAACAATACGTATCATCTGAGGTTAAATCAAATGGTTCACAATTTGTAGTGAAAACCTCATCAGTGAAGGCTATCCCGGCAAGGGGGTAACTAGGCGGTTTGGCTTGAATGGGATGGATAAGAAAGACAGGATCGAATGGCAATAGTGTGTGAGAAACCATGTTCAAAGTTGGTGGAGGTTGATAGGTAGGTAGTGGATTAGTGGTGACATTCGGTGGGCTAGGGATTGTGACCTTTTTGTTGTCGATCAGGTTTTGAATGGCATAGCGTAAGGTAATACATCGATCCCTGTGATGGCCAGGATTTTGATGAAACTCACAGAACAAGTTAGAATTGTGTCCAGCTGGCAAGGGATTAGGTAAAGGTCGGGGTTGGATAGGGGTAAGAAGTCCTTTTTTCACCAATTTGTGAAAAGTTACAGTGAGACTCATCCCTAGATTGGTAAATTGATGCGGAGTTCGAGGTTGACTTGGGTGAGCCTGGTTATTAGTTCGGACTGGGGGTTGAGCTGGGATAGCTGACGTGTTGGCTATATAGACATGGTTGGTGCTAGGTTTAGAAACATAGGATTTCTTAAGCTTGTTATCTGAAGAGTTAGAGAGGATCCCAGAGGCAAAAACGTCCTCAAGTTGGCTTCGGCTTGTAACAAAGACTCGAAAGTAGGGAGATATTGGGCCACTAAGTGCTGAGCATATCCTTGTGAGGGGTTCTTTAAGATGATCACTACTTGTTCCTTTTTCGAAGGTCTATCCCACATTTGGGCAGCCTTAGCCCTCCAGCGACCAATGAAATCAGTGAATGTCTCCCCATTCTTCTGTTTAGTTGCTTTCAAATCCCTTCTTGAGGTCTCAATCTCGGTACTGTACTTATATTGATGCTAGAAAGCCTTTGACATATTCTCCCAGGTGCCCACAGTAACTGGATCTTGAGACATTAGCCAACGTAGTGCTGATCTTGATAAAGTTCTCTGAAATAACAATGTCATATGTTCGTCGCTGAGCCCTATAGTGCGCATGTTAGTAACATACACCTTAAGATGTGTTTTTGCACACCCTATACCACTAAACTTATCCATTTTCGGCATTACAAACTTCTTTGGCAAATGGATTCTGGGGATGCGGTTCAAAGCTTCAATGCCTGCTGCAATTTCATCGATACCCTTTATACTCTTCATAGCTGATTCTAACTGAGACATTCTGTTAGCTAACATTGGGTTCTCATCAACATATTCTTCATCTCCATCGAGTTCAAAGACTTCATGTGGACGTCTCTCTTCTACTTTCTTTCCTTTTGGATCATTTAGGAGATTGCCCGTTGATTCCGAGGTCTGTTCTAGCACTTCCACTTTGCCTTTTATACTGTTGATATCGTTGGCAAAGGCTGCCAATATCTTACGAATCTCTGTAAGTTCAGATTCTGAATCCATCTGTGTTTGCTAACTTGGTACTGTAGCTCGTTCTAACCGATTGGACCTACGACTCCAACTAGGAGGTGGACGCTTGAGTTTGGGCGCAATGATAATCCTATATGACCCCATCAAAGGTAAATTTAGTCAATTTCAGTATTACCCTCCTGATAACATTTTAAGGAATCATTTCATTGAGGTTTGTGCACCAATCCATTAATCCATTCATTCAAAGAAGAAATCAATATTTATTTGAAAGAAAAATAGCTTTATTGAAAATGATTGACAAATAAATGTTCTTATTAAAAACATCTTTCAACAAATTTGACTTGAACTATTTTTACATGGACGCTTGGCTTTGTCTTGATGGTCATCAGGATTACTGTCAGGCTTGACCCTCTTGGCTCTAACAACTGGCTCTTTGAATTCTGCTGGTCCGTCTGGATACCCTAAGGTGCGCCTGTTCCAAGCTTTCTCAATGAGGTGTACTAACTTTTCAGTCAAAGGCTCGGGGGGAAAGAAGGCTTTGTGCTGAGGTAAAGATAACTCTGTAGGTACGTCGTATTGTTCTGGGACCAGATTAGGATGGTAAAAAGATGTTTCTTCTAAACCAATTAGACGGACATAGTAAGATCCTTTGGTTCCTACAACAGGGGGGTCAGTCATCCACCAAGGACAACTAAAACCAATATGACAGGCAAGGCGAGAGTCTAACCATTTGCTCCAAGCTTTGACTGAGTTGTGACGCACTAACAGGTTTCTCTTGGAAAAGTGTTCTGGCCCATATTCGAGGTTTGAGGGAACATCTACAATTTTGAGGCGATCACAAAGCCACATATAGAGTAAGTAGGGACTTCCTTTGAAGCTTTCCTGCTCACCATTTTTTATGGCATCTAAACCTGAGAAAGTTTCAGCTAGGATGAGAGGTACAGGGTTGGCTCTCCTTGAGAGTTGTGAGGCTATATCTATGAAGGACTCAGGGATAGTTTGGCCATCACTATTGGATGTCAGCATGTATTGGGCTAAGATTCCTAGGCACAATCGATAATCTCTAGTAGCTCGCCAGGCTTCAGGTTTTACATTGATAAGGTGACTACGGGAGCGATACGGGCCCAATAAAGGTACTAAGTCCAATCTCCCGTTATGAACTAAGGCCTTGGCTTCTTCCTTGGAAATGTTTAGTCCTGTGGCGAGTTCACCAGAATATCCGGTCTTCAATAAGGGCCTGACTAGAGGTCCTGAAGTGGATATGCTCATGATGCCACAATAATCCTCGTGAGTGGGGCACAAGTGCATATACCCCATATGGAATATATGAAGGTGGGGGGTTCCATCTCTTAGCCATAGTGCGTAAGAGGTTCCAGTCTATCTCAAATTCGTGGAAGTAGAGGGCACTCCTCAACATGAATCTCCCAAAATTGATCTTCTCTACTGGGTGCATTCCTATGACGGTTGTTTTGACTAACTGATCGATTGGGTCATTGCCTGCGACTAGCATCCTGGTTTGACACAAAAGGATATTTTAGTACTCTTCCAAGGTCCGTGTAAATATCAATTTTCTCCTTATTTTCTTTTAGCAAACATTTTCCTTTCAGAAAACCTTGTTCTTATGGAAAACATTTTTGGAAAATATTTTTTCTTGAAAAACATTTTTTCAAAGAACACTTCTTTTGGAAAACATTCTTTTCTGGAAAATAGTTTCTTTCTATAGACTATTTTTCTTTGAGAATTCAATTTCCATTTTGATTCAAATGGCCCGGTCCACCATGATTGTTGGATCGGGATGGACTGGGTCATTATTGTAAAAGCATGAATTCTTTATTGGGTCGGTGCACCCACTTTAATTTTCAAAAACACCATTTTTGATCCTTGAGAACAATCATGCACTCTGACCTCATCATCCACATCATTCACAACAATCACAAGGTCTCATAAGATTCCATTCACTGAACAACCCGAGAACACCCACAATAAGTTCGAGTCGTGACCTACAGGGAAGGTTTCTAGACTCTAAGCTTACTACGTGCAATGCATTTTTATCTGGCCACCCTTGCCCAAGCACACCTATATACCTTTCGATACGTGGTGACTTGGTTTAATATACCGTTTAGGTGATAATCTAAAACCTCAATTCACTTCTCTAAAGCCAATAATAGCCAGTTTGATCTCCAGTTGAGAGGTGGCGCACAATGCTGAGCAAGGGCCCACTTAAATACCTCTTGTCTAGAATAGACGTAGTCTATCCCCCTCGTACAATAGGGTACAGCGGGGCATGATCTTGCTTAGGCACCGGTTTTGACCAAGAAGTGCAATTGATATACTTAGATTACCTTTTATACCTACGGGTACGAGTCAAGAGTTGTAGCTTTCATAAATGGTTTGGCATCCCACAAAGGGACCGACCACGTACTAGTACTACGTTGGCAATCGGGACATGTGACTGTGTGGCTTACAATAAGTCAAAGGCTCAGGTCGCTCCAGCCTGGGTGCATCAATATATCTCTTAGAATCACCTGATCAGACGGTATTGATGCCCCAGTTTGATATACCCTAAGGTACGTGACTGGAGTTGTGGTTTTCATGAATAACGTCGCATTTCCGAAGAGATCGGACAACGCACTAGTGCCACGTTGGCTAAAGGGGATGTGTAAGTGAGTAAAACAGTAAACGTGCATGTGGTGTGTGCAAAACAGGGTGGGGTGTGCCCGGGGCCTTTTCAAACAAGTGGGCCCATGGGTCCAATCCAATCAATCATTACAACATGAATCGCATGAATATTTAATTAACACCATTCTAATCACATAGATATTTAATCAAGATCAGTAGCATTTGAAATACATGATTAAAAAATAAACATACCAAGCACATATCTGTATTAAAACAAACATTTAATCCGGCACATTTCTTTATGTGTTTCAATCAAGGGTCATTTTGGATGGTCCAGAACAATTCAAAATTTCAAGGCACATTGGATCGAAGATAAATGGATAATCGCTAGCATGGAGACTTTAAAATCAAATAATACCTTTCCCTTTTTTTTTTTTTTTTTTTTTTTAAATCCTAAAAATTTAACCCATAAGTGGATCGTTATTGACACGTGAACTTTTGCTAGTGTCACCCCAATTTCCATGTAAATCAACGACTAATTATCATAATCAAAATGTCGTTAGCATCATTGGTGTGTGGGTAACACTCACAAAGAATCCATAGTTATTTTTTATTCAACCAAAGTGCGGGCTGTTAATCTTAATTCTTAAAAAACAAGAAAGAAGAAAAAAAAAACAAAAAAAAAACACATCATCTAGTCGGCGAACTCGACTCGTAAAACAGCAAAGTAAAACCGAGTCTCCTTACCCATTTAATGTTTTAAAAAAATAATCGGTGTAAATTCCGCATTTAATTTCATCCAAAGCAACAAATGTATCCATAGAATCTGACTGAGATGAAACAACTGATCGATAAAATCAGCAGTGTTTTTTTTTTTTTTTTAAGCAAAACATTGGTAAGTTCTTTTGAAACTCAAACACAGCCGATCGGTGAAGTGTGGATTCTAATATTCTATGAGCACCAACGATTAAAAAAAAACAGCAAGTTGATTAGAGAGATTCGCAAAGTTTCTCAAAACTAACATCAATAAACGATTTTCAGATTCAAACAATCATGCAACTTGATCGAATGAAGCAACGAGAACCATCGATCGAGCTGATTTTCGAACTTAAAAAATCTTTCAGACACTATTACGAATTGATTGGGATTTGATCTAGCCTTCCTAATTTCAAACTTTTAACGATTTAATCCAGTTAAACTCGAAATTTTCTTCGACAGCAAGAAACGAAATCGGTTTCATTTATTTTCTTTTACAAAATCGTTTAAGTTATATTTGATTTCCAAATGGAGAGGACGATTTAAAGCAGGAGGAAACGAAGATTTCGGTAGAAATTCAAGTCAGTTTGGATTGACTTCCAACTGATCAACTGAGAGGCCGAACTGGTCTCTGTTGAAACAACGATGAAACCAACATTTTCTCTTTGGAGAAGACGATGTGAGAATATAAAAAATTATATTTTACTTACTACACACCATCCCATATTCTCAAACGCCATTCTTAAGTTGGTGTGTAAGCCGAAAATTAATGCTATTATTCACGACACACCAACCCAAATTGCTTACAGAACCTTAAACCAAAACAATAATTTTTTTTTTTTTTTTAAATTCCACTTGCTGTCAACGGACAGCATTACTTTCCTAACCCAAAAATTTATTTACTTGAAAAACTAATTACTCTTTTTTTTTTTGAAAAACTAAAAATTAAATAAAAAATAAAAGATGTTGTTGAGGAATACATCGCACATCGGCCATCAAATAAAAAAAAAACGTTGACGTTCCTAACAACAATTATTTTTATGAATTTTTTTTTTTTTAAGGAAAATGGTCAAATACCAAATCAAGCACATACCTAAATTTTTAATTGAAATATAATTACATGTGTAAAAAAAAACATGGTCCAAAAACCATTATCTCATCCTCAATAAAATTATTCCTTTGAAATCTTGCATTATTTAGGGTCATTCAGAATGACTTTCGATTGAACCATAAAAAAATGATATACCAGATTAGGATATTCAAAATTGAATCACATGATCTATAACTAAGCCAAAAGAATAAAGAAAAACATAAAAAAATAAAACACAATAAACAAATAATCAACTAACTAAAAATCAAATAAAAAAGGTCCTACTAGCGACGTATCCCATACTCGGGGCTTTTCAAGTTTGATCCTCAATGTCCCCAGTGGAGTCGCCACTGAAAGTACCCTCGATCCGCGGTGTGCGCGGATCCACTTTTGACCCTTGAGGTTTGGGAGTCGTCACCTAGTTATTGTGGTCTAGGAACCAAATTGACTCTAAAATGGATAAAAACTAATCTATTACAGAAAATCTGAATCCGGAGATCATGTTACGGGATTGGAAGGTGTTAGGCACCAACCCCGCCCGACCATTACCGGTCTCTACTTATCCCAAATAAATCTACATCACTAATGACAAACCTAGATTAAAAAATAATAATAAAAAAAAAGCTTACCTTCGATCTGCAAAAGTGCTATTCCCTCAGATCTGGTGAAAACGGCTCTTTGTACCGTATTCCTTACTTCGTTCTATCTCCGAATCTGATTTCTGATCTCTGAGGTAAGGTATCTCCTTCTTGGATCTGGGTGCTTCGAATTTGTTGTAGATTTTTGGGACATTTTTGAGAGGTTTTTGGGTGTTTTTTAGGCTAAAATCAGAGCAGGGGTGTTAGGTAAGGAGTTGAGGCTCCAAAATCAGAGCAGGGGAGAGGTTGTGGAGGCTTCTTCACCTACTTTTCCTAGGATTTTTTTTTAATACGAAAATAGGGTGTGGAGGCTCCTATTTATAAAGTTTTTAGAAGCATTAGGGTTTAATTAGGGTTTCTTTTAGAGTTTTAATTAGGGTTTTGACTTTGGTCTCATGAGATGGACTTAGTCTTTAGGGCTTTGACTTAGGATTTTGACTTTAGTCTTATGAGATTGACTTGATTAGTTTAGATTAGGGTTTTGATTTAGGGTTTTGACTTTAGTCTTATGAGATTGACTTAATTAATTTAGATTAGGATTTTGATTTAGGGTTTTGACTTTAGTCTTATGAGATTGACTTTAATACTTGACTTTAGTCTTACTTAATTGACTTTAATTTTGACTTTAGTCTTATTTGATTGACTTTAATATCTTGACTTTAGTCTTGCTTGATTGAATTTAAATTTTTGGAGAACCCCTCTCTATTATATATTTAATTCTTTGGACCCCCAAATGGAGGGTCCTTAAAGAAATATCTTGCGAACCATCAACAATTTTGCCTGAAAGCCTGATTGATCGATTTTTTTTGTTCAAATTTTAAAATTAATTTTATTAATGTTTCACTTTAAATTATTTAATGATTTATTTATGAATTTCAAAATTTTTAATTATTACAATTGTGAAATTACCATTTTGCCCTTGGAGAGGATTTTTTACGTTTTAAGTTATTTTTCAACGTTCCAGGATGTTTTGGAATCAGTTTTTCTTAAGGAATTCAATGGGAATGTTGGTTTTTGTCATTTATGAAGTTTTTTGTATGAAATGGTCGTGAACTTTATGAGGGGTATTTTCGTAATTTTGTCAAATTTTGTGAAAATTGGTGAAATGATTTATTTGATTTCGATTTGTTATTTTATGTGTTTGAATGAGTTTCCCTAATCATAACGTAGGCTCTAGGGTTGTTTTGATGTTAGGGATATTTTGGTAATTTTGTCATTTTTAATGATTTTTAACGTGAAACTTCTTTTTGATCTGCAAGAAGATGATTTCTATGTTTATGGGGTCGTATTTTCCTAGCGTAGCATGGTTTCTAAAGTTTTGTCAGTTCGAGATACCTCATCCGGATTTCTGAAACATATCTGGTAATAAAATAAAGCATTGTTGATCAATTGGAGAAATCAATTACTATAAATGTTATTACTTTCAAAGTTTTGAAAATTCAAAAGTGACTCGGTGTCCTAAATAGAGACATGGCATTGGGGTAGATTAATGAAGAGGCAACACCTACTCTTTGAATTGGGTAAAATTGAGTCTTAGAGTTGGCTTTTTATGATGGTATTCAGTACCAACCTTACAAAGTCGATTTTCGTGAGAGTTTTAGATGCATGGGTAGAAATTCTATAAATACCAAGAACCCCCTTTGTACTTGAAGAGACTCAATATTCTGTTGAATGGAAGTTATATTTATTGAGTTATTCTCTCTCACTCTCTCATTTATTTTAGTATGGTGTTCAACAAGGATATGATTTTTACATGCAATTTCTCTAGAGGTGTATCGTACAAACAGTTAAAGCATTGTTGGGATTTCTATTTGAATTTGTATGACACTAGGAGGAATAAGACACTATTGTTCTTCATTGTGTTACAGAACAATTGGTATCAGAGCTATGTCCCATGAAAAATGGTTGTAGAGCTGTTTCCAACCGTTATAACTTACACCCACAAATCCTAGCATAATTAATCGTAAATGATCCACATGAACCAAAAAGCTTCCGTCTTCCAATGGATTTCATGACTCTTTCAATACTTGGTTGGTCATGACAGTACTTGCCTTACCGAAATCGATCTAAAGTTGGCATAACAGCAAATTGGAGCCACAGCTAGCTAGCCAGACCACAGCTTTCTCTTAGAAGAAAATTATTGGCTCTCAAAACCAATTAGAGGGATTTGTAATCGGTCTTCCATTAGATACACTACTCAGACATTTGAGCATCCAAAATTGCTTAGGGAGATTGTAAAACCTACACCAATCTCCCTGCATTCGTGACTCTCTCTATGTTAATTAGCCTCGTAATCTATGACCGATACTTTGTGCTAGCAACAAGAAGATTCAAAAAAAAATCCATGAGGAATCACTTTCTTACAAAGTATGGAAATTGAAAAAAAATAAATTATAGCTAAACAAGCAGGCAAAGGCAGGGTTTAGAGCCTAGGTCTATGGTAACATACAAGACTTTACTACCTCACCAAGTCTCAAAAAGTTTACAATTTCAAGATATAAGATTTCTTACCACAACAACATCAAGCCTGATATTTCTACTCCAAAACTGAAGTAATGTAGTCAAATTTTGGTGTTGAGACTTGAGAGATCCCCTAAGAGCATCAAATTCAAGTAAAAATCTAAAAATAAATAAATCTAGCAATCAATAAATTAAACTAGAGCACGAAAAAATATCGAGATTTGTAATTGTGGCTTAAATACCATATTCAGAACCCAAATCGTATTGAAATTTGTAAAAGAAAATAGCTCCAGATTGAATTAGCTCAAAGAAAAAATAAATCGAGAATTTGAAGTTACATTACCTATAAACAAATTTCAAAAGTAAGCAAACTTGTTAACCAACCAACTACTCCAAAAGTCCGATCTGTTGAAGAGGGGTAGAACTACACTACAAACGAATCGCATTTCTCACAGTCGAGCTAGAATAAATCGAAGAGACAGAGAATTAGTCAGAATTATTGAACAAACATCATCGATAAGTGAAATTAGGGTTTCAGGTTTCAAACCAACCAACAATTGTGATTATGCTGTAAATTTCCTGAAGATAGGAGTAATGAAAGCGAGATACCTGATTTCAAATTGGATTTTGAGGGAGCTTCATTAGGGTTTGAGAAACAAAGATCAAGCATGGTTTGAAATCGAAGATGAGAGATAGTTAGGGTTTTGTGAGGACCAGAAACGAGATTCGTAAGGATTTGAGAAGCAAACTTTGAAATCAAAAATAGGAGAAATAGATTTACAGTAGAAAATTTAGAGAAATCGAAGATGCAAATTTTGTCCAGCTTTAGGTTCATTCTGTCATACTATTCTGTTCGTTCCTGTGAGATTAGAACATTTATCTCGATGTTGCTAATCTAGAGAAATGGTTTTCTTTAGAGAAACGGGTTAAAGCCGTTTGCAATCAAAAAATGGCTGAACACCGTTTTAAGATGTCATTTCTAATTGCGCATTTTCTTGTAGTGCCGTTCTTTTGTTTGGCTTCATTTTTTAATTTTAATTTTATTAAGTAATGATATGTAGACTCCCATCCATAAATAAAATTCTTGAAAAGTAGACACCAAAATTCCTTGTGAATAGACTGATAAATAATTGAATGGAGGAACAAGAGTCGCTTACAGATCCTAAATTTTGGGATAAGGGCTTTGATGACAACAAAACAATAGTTGTTTGTTACAATAATTGGGGATGAGTATGCATGTTGTGGGGACAGTTTGACCTTCCATAAAGTACTAGTGTCTGTATTACATGCATATATTCCTATTAAATAAACTACTTAATGCAAGAACCCTTTATGAAGTGTTGACTTCTTGACAAAAGGCTGTGCAAGATTTCATTTTAGCTCTTAAGTTAATCTTACTTGAGACTTCATTAGTTAGTCCCATAGAAAAATTTATCAGTGATGATATGTGAGTAAGATGAGAGCACCAAGTTTGTTGGAAGATTCAAGGTCATTGACAAAGGTATGAAGAATTGGTGCCTCATTAGGAGGCTTTTCTGTATAAAAATACGAGATCAGTCAAGTGTACACAAGTGTGATCTAAGCTTCACCTAGGCACACCATTGGGATCACTAATGTTACATTTTCTCTAATTATTAAACAACACCATTGTTAATGTCTGATAAGTAAAATTGCAATGAAAATGGAGGTCAAGAAGACCAACAAAGGAAACAAAACAAAACCTACAACAAAACCAAGCCACTAAACCACACAAATATTAGACCCACTAAAAATAATTTTGTTTTTCCATTCCATTATGTCCAAAGCTAAGTCTTTTGTTATTGAAAGACTTGAAGAGGTTGCCTAGCAAAAAAAGGGGGAAAGACTTGAAGAGGTCAATAATTCTTAAACCTATATTCTGGAAGGCTAACGAGAGGCATGCAACCTATGTCAATTGTGGGGAAATTGTAGAGACCCTTTGGGGATGATTTATTTGGACCTTCTTGTTACAACATGTTGAGCTTCTCATACAATTTTCCTTGTGGAGCATCTACTATAGTTCAAATATTAGTGCTGGGAAAGAAACAAATCTCTATCTCCTATTAATTTAAGTAATCTTGATGTTCTGTTTTGGGCTTTCACAAACAACACCTTTTAAGGTACGTACTGCCCATCTCTTGTGTTATTCAATTACCAAGTTAGTGATGCTTTTGATTTACTTCTATCATATTCTCAAGTTTGCAAGTCTAAATACAACATGCTTAGGTTCACATTCACATTTTTGTAAAACTGATTTTGTTTGATCTTGAGAGCTAAGATCTAGTTCCTAAAGGGTTAGAAAACCTAACAATTGGTATCAAAGCCGTGGTTGTGCGCTTGTTTTCAGTTAAAATCGGTGGACTACGTAAATTGATGCAAGTAGAGGAAAATTTTGACAATCATTTGAACCGTGGACTACGTAAATCGACATCAAATGAAACCATAGGTTGTGCGAGTCTAATTGTGTGCCTGGATTTAGTTATACCACTGCTACATTTATAGTTTATGGTACTTTGTATGTTATATTTTAACATCATTATAAATACTACCACTTTTGTCATTCCAGCTCTCCACGAATCTCTTCAGTAATAATCCAACCTCCATAATTTTAAAATCCAAGATCGTATCTTTCGTGATAGATACAGACATCATAATCGAGATATGCTTTAATCTTGGTATCGTTCATGAATGAGATATAAAACCATGCATGTACATTGTTCTTCTTGATTTTTGGTTGCAAAATTAAGAAATCTGATTTTTGATTTGTAGGGTTCTTGGATTGGATTACGTGCATTTGTTCCTGATTCATTTTCTTACAAGATTCAATCTATTGGAGAAGAAGTTTGAAGTGAGGGAGAGGAACTTCTTGCTTTAGACATGAAGGGGACATGGAAGGCCATGGAAGATTGTTGTAGATTTGGACTAACAAAGTCTATTGGTATCAGCAACTTCAGTTGCAAGAAACTCTGCCAACTTCTCTCCCATGCTGCCATCCTTCATGTTATTAATCAGGTTAGTTTGATACACAAGCTTCCTAGGGATCAGTTTTTTGTTTCCTTGGGATCCATTTCAATTGGGAATCCCTATGAATGAAATTTAAATTTTATTCTAAAGATTTAGGATGAAATTTAAAATTTTAGGATTGGGTGAATGAAATGTGTGCCATTTAAATCTTGTTCATTTGTAGGTGTTCTAGCGTGGAAATTATTGAGGTCTATTATTGGGTTGGTCGTGGGGTCAGTACTAATGCAGATTGTGTTTTTCGTTGCTACGATGGGAGAAGCTTGGTTAATGGGTGTGTTCTTGGCAGATTCTAGTTGAAGACAAGGGGCATTTGGGTCTTTTCTTGTTGCTAGTTGGGGTCTAGGTATGAAAGGCATCACGACAATTTGCTTTTGATTGTGTTTTATTTCTAAGCAATTATGTGACTCAATTTCATTTGTTAGTGCCCAATTGCTTCTATTAGAGCTTGTTTAATAATGAAATTTCAATTTATAATATGAATTTTGAGTTGTTTAGCTTAATTTGAAGCTTTTTTTATGATTTTTCTTTTGTTTTTTTATTTTCTGATAATTTTATTGTTATTTCGTTTATTGTGATTGGTGAATTAGAGGACCGTGCTATTGTTTGTTAAACCTCCAAATTCGACGGTCATACTCTATGGAATATTTTTTTTTTTTGTATTTTTTTTAAGTTCATTCTCAAATAATTTGATAGTCCAGGGCCGTCAAAAATAAAATTATACAAGAAAATATTTGACGGGCGGGTCCGTCAAATTTCTCAAAATTTGACGGGCTAAGACCGTCAAATATGGGCTTTTTTCACATAGTGGTTGTTGCCTGAGATTTACATTCTAAGCTCATCTTTTGCTTCTCTTGTTTGGTTTCTTATGTTGTTTTACTACTCATTTACTAAAATTCCCCCAAAATAATATTCCATATAAGTTACAGAGACTTGTCTTGGTTTAGAAGCATCGGATCATTGTTGACACACAAACCCAAGAATTGTGGTGTTTCACGATAGTTGTGCCATTGTATGCAAATTTCACATGCAATTAAAGTGCACAAGTTGAAAAGTCGCTTGTGATGTTCTTCAAAAATTTAGCCACATCTTTTTCTAGCTTCAAATGTGGAAAATAGCTGATGAGAAGTCCAAAAATATGCTTAAGCAATGGCTAAAGATGCAAATAAATTTAAAACATACACATATAAATATGTTACCCTCGGGTTTTTTGGATTCCTTCTCAAGTCTGTAGTCTTTCACAGCCTCCAGATAATTTTGCTTCTTGAAATACTCGTTGCTTGTATATCAATAATACAACTTAGGCATGATAATTAGTAATGCCATTGTTTAATCTACATCTAATCAAGAATATACATTAAACAAGAAGCCAATTCATAAGAAATGCAGAATTAACAACTTTTGTTCTTGTGCCATTAACCAATGAAATTATGACTACAACTAGTAACAAATGGATGGAAATAATTGACAAGAGCAAGGAAAAGAAACAAAACAAGAGAAAATTCCATCAATCGGAGAAATAGAGTTAGCTTATTTGGTTTCAGTGCCAACAAGTTTAAAATTGACTGCAGCTTGTGTAAGGTACATGGAGACCACATAAGAAGATTATGTGCACTAAATTCATTAAAAAATATGTGTCAATCCTACCAAACTTCAGCTTCTTTGTAAAGTTGACCCATTTTTTAAACTTTCAAAACCAATTGGAAATCAGCCTACTAGTTTAGTAGTTTACAAGTTCATTTTCCCACATTCCCAAATAAAAAACAAAAGGCATTAAGTAACTGAAAAGAAATCTGCAAAACATAAGGTGATACACGTGAAAGTGTGATCGGAAGCTATTGAGAAGGTCAATGATATCTAGCCATTCATTGACAAATATATTGTATTAGTTGTATATTTGTTTTGTTGCCTTTTATACTTAGACTACTTAAAATAGATTAGTATGATTGTAGGAAATCTTTTGTATAAAGCTGCATCTCCTAATTCAATAGAAAATTATTCATTCTTTTCCTTTCTTTACATGGTATCAAAGCAGGGAATGATACCCTAGCTTTCTACCTCTTTCTTTTGCCTTCCTTTTATTGTTGTTTTCCATTATCATGGCAAACGAGCAACCTCTGAATGGAGGCAAGCTTGATGCCACTACAAAAACCAGGGCTTTTAGAGGCTCTTATTTTGGGAGGTTTTGTTGAAGCGCCGAGATAAGCAAAATAAAAGGTGCTCTTAAGGTAGTTTCGTTGAAAACGTCGTGGAAGAACGAAGTAGATCAATTGGATTTTCACACCGGCAATTCTATGAAAATACTTCAAATTTCAGACCAACAGGGATGTTTTCCAAAAAGCCCCGCACAAACCAGATCAATGAGTGCATTTTTTTTTGGAAAAATGTCACAAAATCCATATCAAAATTGATATGTTTGATCTATGTTTTGGCGCGATTCTTTTTTATTTGCTTGTTTTTTTTTCTTTTTTTCGAGTTCTCAATCTATTCCAATGTTATGCCTATCTATCTAACTTAGTGATATTGGGTTTTTTATTTTTATTTCTCTAGATTTGTGCGTTTTAGCTCTTGGTCTCTATCCATCTCTATATATAATCTTTAGTTGTTTTGGTACTATGGTTCATCAGGTTTTGTTTTTTTTTTTTTTTTTGTTATCTAAACTTTAATCAGGTTTGATAATCTATTTCTTGGTTCGATTTCAAATCAAAACCCTAATTTCTATAGTGTTGATGCGATTTTTGGTTTGATTTCAAACCAAAATCCTAATTTTTATGGGTTTGATTCTATTTTTGGTTCAGCTTCAAACCAAAATCCTAATCTCTCATTTTTATGGCCTGGATTTTAATAAAATAATGTGGTACTTTTGATTACAGAATGACAATGGATCCCTGAACACTAGATTTCATTTTTCAGGTTTATAATATCGAAAGGAGACCATCTCAGTAGAACTTCCTGCACTGACAAACAAGTTTTTTAAGGTTTCTATAGGGAAGGAAAAGGATTGATTTCTTTAATTTTGCTTTGCTTCGATTTATGTTTTTCTCTTTTCCTAATTCATCATCTTTAGAGCTTCTATACAATTTGAAGTCTTCTTAGCACCCAATTTTAGTGTTCTTTTCCATATTTGTGAAATTCACAAAGCCTAAATTATATATTATATATGTTGGTATACAATATTGGTTGAGATTAGGATACAACTTTGATTTCAACCATGTTTTGGACAAAATCAGATTTCAGGTATGTTTATGGTTTAATTTAGTTTAAAAGACGTAGATAATGATGATAATCTAAGCTTATTAATCTTCTCTAGAATAATATATCTAATTAAGATCACAAGTGATCTCATGTTCGTTTATTTTTCTAACCATATCAATTGTGATTGCCAAGCTAAGTTTCTCAATTTATTTTTCAAGAGCTTAAAATCAGTGAAGCGTTTTCTTATTTCGAGTTTTGCATTCAAAATCATTGGATCAAATACAATTATACATGTTAATTTTAACCAAAATCTATAAATTTGACTTCAAGCTCTATCTTTTTGGTGGGTTTTGTTAAATAATGATGAAATTGAACTTTTAACCTACACTACATGTAAACAATAAAAGGCTAAACTTTTGCATAAATCTGTACTTTTGATATTGTTGAAGAAACAAACACTTGGGTTCATAATAGCAATATAAACGAATGAATCTTATTTATGTTGTTTTATATGTAAAATTTGGGATTTGAACCTATCGCACCAATAGTTCTTGTCATGTACACTAAACATGAGGAATCTAAGAAATACTGGAGGAAAGTTGTTGTGGTAAAGTAATGATGGAGTAGAGACATAGTTTCTGTAGAGGTCATCCTACTCATTTGCTAAGTCAAAATGCGCATGAAATTTTCATAATAAAATGCACTGATAAAAGGTATAGTTATCTCCTAACTCGAACGAAAACATTTATAATTAATAGAAATACATTTACAATTATGAAGCTGAAATTTTTTCCTTTGAGATAAGCAGTTTAGGCTCTAAAAGAAAACTACTATTTTTTTTTCTTATCTAAGATGAAAGTTTTATAAGGAAAGAATACTAATAAGACAATTAGAGATCCCAAGTTTAGGGTTTGGATTGCTGTGGGTGGCCTCTTTCTACTAACTATTTTATTGTATTTTATTTTTGTCTAAATCAATTATTAGGTATGTCAAAGTTGAATAAAACTGAGATAAAAATATGATGTTGACCCTACACTAAGAAATGGGGGCAGTTTTTAAATTATAACAAACATCATCATTAGGAACACTTGCTATGGGGTTTGTACCCATCGCTTGATTGACAAACTACAATGCAAAAGGGTAACTACCCTATTTCTAATTACAGGAAGAGAAGTGTTTCTGGAGTCCAACCAACAAGATCCATACACTTTGGGAATTATGTTCGTGTGATTAAAAATTGGATTCTACTTCGAGTTCTCTTTTTTCCTTTTTCTATAGTAAGGTCTTCTTCACTAGTATCTTGCATATTTCTTTATTTACTTTTGTTAAATAATAGGTTATAATGTTGGTCCTCACATGCCTTTATATTTATTTTGTTCAAGTCAGTATCATAATAAATGTAAATGTCAAGTTAGAATTTATAAAATATAGGAAAGCAATGTCATTAACACAACATAAAACCCTCATAATATGTCTAATTTTGGGTAGACGTTGAGACAGATGAAGTGTAAGTGTAAATGAACTCAGCAGAAACATCTGATAAGAACATTTAAAGTATAGGAATTGCAAATCTATTATTGAGGTGATGTTCTGTTCTCATGTCTTAAAGTTTATATGGGTGTTTTGTTTCAGTCTCTCAATTCCCATTTGATTCGGGTGGTTTTTTTTCCTTCTTGTTGTGTGTGTGTGTGTTGGGATGAGTGGAGGTTTGGGATAAATGATGGTGATTGTATTGATTATTTGCATTCAAACTGACCCTCAAAAGTTATATGAATTCTTTTTCACATGCCTTATGAAACTGATTATTTGTATTGATTATTTCTCATCTATGAATTCTGTGTCACATAGATGATTTTCTGCAATTATCAATGTTTTTCACACTCACATTATGGTTTTTTTTCTTTTAGATCGGCGGTTTTGGTGATGATGGAAATGAAGATGAAGGGTTGGAAAATGCAAGGTGCTTCTTTTACCCTTTCATGTGGATGTTAAGTTCATAATTTAAGGAAGATCTATGTTTATTACTTTACTTTCTTAGTTATCTTATTATTTGTTTTCTTCTGAGTTAACATACGTGCATATTGTGAAACTAAAAACATGAAACTTGAGTTGAATCAACCATAGTTGAGATATAGTGGAAGGAGTGAGTTAAAGTGGGAAAGATCGGTGATTTGTCACTGCCTTTGCTAGATCTATAAGATGTACCCTTTTTTCTACACATAGTTCTTGGGTAGTACTAATCTGACAACATGATCACTAAGTGTAGGAAGCGTGGCTAAATACTTGTACTTGGTGTGGTGGGTGTCATCGTAATTGATTTGCCATACTTGTGTCTTGTTATCCTGGTGAGCATTGAAAGGTTTATTGTTAGAGACTACTAGTTACTTCATCGCACCGTTTACAATAGAAACAATATTGTTTGTTGAATTATCATCTTCATTATATTTCACACACACACAAATGGTTAACTGTGTCAACTATCTAAATTTGGTATGTGGTAGCATTAGAAGTTTAGTTGTTCAATTCTTTTCTCATGTGTATATGTATGCCTATGTTGCTACAATTCTTTTCTTGTGTTCTCCATCTTGTTTATTCTACCAAGAAGGTCTTCATCACCATCAACAACAACACCTTACCCAAAAAATTTGAGATAAGTCTTTCGGATTATAGAATGTGTAACAATATTAAATTGAAGATACGATGTGTCTTATAAGCTGATTATTGCACTTAACCTATGATTTGAATGTCTAAGAAAGGCAATCCTTGGAAGATATCAAGAATGTCTCTATAATCTCACAAGTGACTTGATAATGGCACTAAGGTAGAACCTTTGGTTATCTGCATAAAGGTATATGTTGTCAAATTTACGCACGCAAGTATACATATCGAAACAAGTAATAAAGTGATGAGAAAGTATCGTTCCCACGGAGACTAAATACCAATTTATTCTTAATTACTAATTTATCTCACTCTAATTTTATCCAAACAATAATGAAAAGAAAATTTAAAAATAAACAAGGAAAATAACGTAGATAATAAATTTGTAGATTTAAAATTAATGAGTGATTAAACCTAGGTTTATAATTTCCCCCAAGCAATCCACTTGATTAAATTCTCCTTCCTTCTATGATAAATTAATCCATTATAATTGTTGTTAATAATAAATTTCAACAAATATACCTCGAGATTCGTGAAATATGCTCACAAATGATTTTATTGATTTTGATGAAAAGTAGATACAGATCCCAATGTTTCCTCTGATTAACAATCAAGTACAAAAATATGATGATGATGTATGTAGTTTTTCTTCTCTCCGACCTTCGCGCTTTATCGGCTGAGAAGGCTGCTTTGACGTTGGCTTTGTTTTGTACTCAATCTTCTGTAGAGGCTTCTGTAGATTTTCTTCTCTTCGGGCTTCGTACTTTATCGGTTGAGAATGTTTTCTTGACTTCCGGAGAAGGACTTTATGCTTGATCTTCTCTTTAGTCGGAGTCCGGATCTCTGAACAACCTTGCTTTGTCTCTGGAGGAGGGCTTGAGAGCTTTTTCTTCTCTAGAGGGAGAGCTTCTATCTTCCGAGAAAAAGTGATCCAGATCCCCCTCTCAATGAGAGAGGTTCTTATATTTATAAACTAAAGATAATTTAGCTTTCCAATTATAGCCCAACGTAAAAAAAAGTTTAATTGATTTATTTAAAAGGCTAAATTTGTCCAAATCCAATTTTAAGGATTTTATGGATCATTATTGGGCCAAACTCATTTATTTGGGTGTAAGGCCCAATATTTAACATGGATCACTTGGATTTGCTGGATCATGGGTTTTATCTGCGAAACCCAAATCCAAACCATATGAGGCCCATCCTGACTAACGGACACCTGATTTAGATTTATATGCCCAATTTTGATTTGGTGGGCTTTTTGGTTAACTTAGAAGGCTGTAGGGACCCGTTTAAATTTTGATGCCTACAAATGCCCCCTCAAGGATGTGTTATTGAAAACGTAATTGAATATGATACATCCTTGACTATGTTGACAGATGTGTGAGTGCCTTGAATTCAGAGTGATTGGTTAACTACTAAAATTGATGTTCTTGATCATGATGTTGTTTGATTAAACAGATAAAAAGCTCACCCACTCAGGCCCTTTTTTTTTTTTTGAACTTCTCTTCACAAGCAACACCAAAAGAGAACAAGGCCATTCATCATATGATTTTGTCTATGTGAGATGTATGGGATCGTACACTCATCTCCTCATTTCCTTTGACTAGCAATATTTTCATGTGTATTGAGACGTATGAGATCAACCCTTGAAAAAAATTCAAATGGTTTAGGTGTGAACACCATCTTTGGTGTGTATGAGAAGCATGGGAACAAACTCATGTACTTGAATAAGCAACTTTTCTTTTTAACAGAATCTCATTAGAACAACTTTTGGTTGTTAAGCTATTGTGTGTGTTGTATAAGATCATGTCCTTTTGTTCTCATCTAACTAAACTTAAAGTCAAGTATGTATGAAAAGCATAGGATCATATCCTTTTGTTCTCATCTGACTAAACTTAAGTTGAGTATGAATGAAAAGCATAGGATCACACTCTTTTATTCTCATCTCCCAGCCTTTTAACTTCATCAAGTTACCTTTCAGCAAAGGTTCAAAATTACACACAAGTTTCAAGTTTCACATGGTGTATTACCCCCTTCAACATTCGAAGATTTGATACAAAATTAGATTGGGATTCATACCTTGATAAGAATAGTAAAGGTGTTGTTGATGGTGGGTTTATAGAGTGGAATCCAAAATTTTCTTCCTCAAGAAGTTACAGTGGCTGCTCAAGGGTTTTGAAGATAGAGTTTTGGACGATGAAATTAAAGGCTTTTGTGAAGAAAATGATAACCATTGGGTTGAAAGATTGATGTCTCCCCTTTTTCTTTATTATCATTTTTTTTGGAGCATTCTTGTTTGAGTTAACTCGTCAAGCTTTTGGGTTGATCCTGAAAGACTCCCGCATCTGGTTTTACTAAGTCGCCTCAACTTTAGCTGAGCTAAGTTAAGTTGACTCACAATAGGCTTCAGGTTTATTGAAAGTGAACCAAGGACCCTAAGTAAGATTCCAATCTTACTAAGTTAGTAAGCTTAGGTTACTATTTTTTTTCTTTTGTTTTTTTTTTATCGATTTTTTTACGGCTTTGTGTAAACCTTTCGAGGATTGGCAATTAAAAACTGGGGTGTCAATATAAGTTTTAACAAAACTAAAACCCAAAATCTCTTCCATGGTTGCTCATTCTTGAAAGTTCAACAAATCGATATGCTCTATCTTGCTCTTTGGCGAATAACAGCGATTCTCATCGTCTCCTCTCTCTCAAACTTTCTTTTCTTCTCTTCTTCTTCACGTCTCTGCCCCACAACCGTGTCCAAGAAGGACTTCTTCTTCTACAAATTGATCAAGCTGGTTAGGTGAATCTCTTTCAATCCTTCTGCTGTTAATGCCTGATCCTTGAAGGACTATTGTTGCAACACATCGATTCTTGGACTACTACATGCCCACAGGTACCTTTTTCTTCTTCTTTCTTCAAAAAAAAAAAATTTGTGCATAAATAGGGGCTGCGACCTCTACCCACAAATAAACCATTGTTGGGTTCATTTGAATCTAATCCAGGAAGGGAGAGAATAAGAAACGTTCATGGATTACCAGTTGAGGACGAAGTTTCAATGATGAAGAAAATATCGAAACTGGGTTCTTTTAAAAAAAGAAAAATTTGTTTGCCCAAACTGGGGCATACAACTTGATCTTGTGTTCTACCCTGTGGTGCTATTGCTGTGGAGGTAAACTTCTCACCTTCTCTTCTTCATCTTGCAGTCCAAACTCAGAACATGCTCAACAAGTATATCTTCTCTCCCCTTCGTCTGCTACTAAGGCAACATTGTTGTAGAAATAAATGTAAGTGGACAGGTACCATTCTTATCTTTGTTTTTTTTTTAATTTTCAACTTTCCACCACATTTTCTTTTAGGTGTTGAAGCTGACAATATGTTAACCAAAGCAGACTAGTTGGTATGGTTCTCTTGCATCAATCCTATCTTTTCTCTTCGCCATGAACCGATGAAGAGAAGGTTTTCTTGCAATTGGAAGATCTGAAACAAGATACCTTTGAAGATGACTCTCTTGGGTTGAATTGATTTCAAAATCAGAAACCAAATTCGTACCCGAAATAGCAACGTTACTAGAATTGAGTTGTTCAAATTTTGAGGTCGAAGCGAAGCTACTTCCATTGTTTGCAAAAAGCATAATTTCTTGTGCCTTCTCTACCAAAAAGTTGTCGAACGTAAGTACTTTTCCAGCATACAATATCGTCACTTCAGTAGATTTTGGATCCGTTTCATATCTGAAATCAGCCTTCTTTGGAATGTCTTCCATAGAAATGGATTGATCAAAATTGAAATTTTGAGGGAAACAAATCCATGGCCTTGAAGACCGTAGCGTTTTGGTTTAATACTTATCTTGATCTTTCCGTGCTCGGTGTCTGTTTTAACTGAGGTGCCTGTAGGCATCCCATTTTTGCAATCGCCTGATTGATCAACTCGTCAACCCGATTGCGACGGTTCCCAATGACGGATGATATTCCAATGCTTTATTTGTTACTAGATGTGTTTCAAAAATTCAGATGAGGTATCTCAAACTAACAAAACTGTAGAAACCACGCTATGCTAGGAAAATATGACCCAGAAACGTAGAAATCATCATCTTGCAGATAAAAAGAAGCTTCACGATAAAAATCACTAAAAAATGACCAAATTATCAAAATACCCCTAACATCAAAATAATCCTAGAGCCTACAGTACGTTCAGGAAAATCCTTTCAAACACATAAAATAATAAATCGAAATCAAATAAATCATTTCGTCAATTTTCACAAAATTTGATAAAATTATGAAAATATCCCTCATAAAGTTCACGACCGTTTCGCACAAAAAATTTTATAAATGAGACAAACCAATATTCTCAATAAATTCCATACGAAAAATTGATTCCAAAACATCTTGAAAAATTGAAAAACGACTTAAAACCCAAAAAGTCCTCTCCAAGGGCAAAATGATAATTTTAAAATTATAATAATTAAAAAATTAAAAATTATAATAATTAAAAAATTTTAAAATTAATAATTAATACAGTAATTAATGTAAAGTGAAACCTTAATTAAAATTAAAGTCAATCAAGTAAGACTTAAGTCAAAATCCTAAAGTCAAGTCAATCAAGTAAGACTTAAGTTAAAATCCTAGATTCTAGTTAATCAAGTGAGACTTAAGTCAAAACCCTAATCAATCTAATAAGACCGAAGTCAAACCCTAAACCTAATAGAATTCTAATTAAACTCTAAAACTACCTAATGTAATTCTAATTAAACACTAACTCTATCTAAAAAGCTCTTAAAATAATTTATAAATAAGGGTCCCTACAACCTATTTTCGTATCAAAAAATAAACACTAAGAAAACTAGGTCAAAAAGCTTCCCTAGCCTCTCATAAACATTAATTTTGAAGTCCAACTCCTTACCTAACATCCATAGCTCAAAAAATACTTAGAAATCCTCCAAAAATACCTAAAAATCCATAAATAAATCAGAAATAGTCAGATCTAATAAGGAGGTACATCGTCTTGGAGGTCTGAAAACGCCCTCGATCTGTGGGGTGCGCGGATCCACTTTTGATTTTTGAGGTTTGGGAATCGTCACCTAGTTATTACGATCTAGGAATCGAATATTAACTCTAGAAGAAAAATAACACTCATCTACGAAAGAAAATACGGGTCCAGGTATCACGTTACGGGGTTGGAAGGTGTTAGGCACCAACCCCGCCCGACGAATGCCGGTCTCTACCTTTCCCAAATAAAACTACATTCCTAAAAAGATCTAAATAATAAAAGAAATATTTACCTTTACGAATGCAACGGTTTTGTTCCCTCAGATCTGATAGAAAAGCTCTTCGTACAGCACTCCTCGCTTCGTTTTGTTACCAGATTCGCTTTAGATCTCCAAGATAAAGTACCCCCTTCTTAGATCTGAATTTTTTTTTTTTTTATGGATTTCTGAGTGTTTTTGAAAGGGTTCTAGGTATTTTTTTTAGTTAAATTTGGGGTATGAATGTTAGGTAAGGAGTTAGGACTTCAAAATTAGGGTTTAAGGGAGGCTAGGGAAGCTTTTTGACCTACTTTTTCTAGGATTTAATTTTCATCCGAAAATAGGTTGTAAAGACCCCTATTTATATATTTTTTAAGAGTTTTTTAGATAGAGTTAGAGTTAGATTATGTTTCTTTTAGATAGTTTTAGAGTTTAATTATGTTTCTTTTTCAAAATAGTTTTAGAGTTTAATTAGAATTCTATTAGATAGTTTTAGAGTTTAATTAGGTTTCTTTTAGATAGTTTTAAAGTTTAATTAGAATTCTTTTAGATAGTTTTAGAGTTTAATTAGAATTCTTTTAGGGTTAGGGTTTGACTTAGGTCTTATTAGATTGATTAGGGTTTTAACTTAAGTCTCATTTGATTGACTAGAATTTAGGATTTTGACTTAAGTCTTACTTGATTGACTTGATTTTAGGATTTTGACCTAAGTCTCACTTAATTGACCAGATTTTAGGATTTCACTTTACATTAATTAATATTTTAATTATTAATTTTAAAATTTTTAATTATTAAAATTGTAAAATTATCGTTTTGTCCTCGGAGAAGACTTTTTACATTTTAAGTCATTTTTCAATGTTCCTGAATGTTTTGGAATCGATTTTTCATAAGAAATTCAATGAAAATATTAGTTTGTATCATTTATGAAATTTTTTGTGTGAAATGGTCGTGAACTTTATGAGGGGCATTTTTGTAATTTTGTCAAATTTGGTGAAAATTGGTAAAATTATTTATTTCGTTTCGATTTGTTATTTTATGTGTTTGAAATGATTTTTCTTAGCGTAATGTAGGTTCTAAGGATGTTTTGAGGTTAGGGGTATTTTGTTAGTTTGGTCATTTTTTAGTGATTTTTATCGTAAAGCTTCTTTTTGTCTGAAAAATGATGATTTCTATGTTTTTGGGGCACATTTTCCTTGCGTAGCGTGGTTTCTACAGTTTTGGTTGCTTGATATACCTCATCCGAATTTCTGAAACATATCTAGTAACAAACAAAGCATTGGAATAATCATCCATCATTGGGAACTATCGCAATTAGGTTGACGAGTTGATTAATCAGGTGACTGCAAAAATGGGGTGTCTACAAATGTCCCTCTTTAGCAGAGGGTTGAAGCAAACTAGATAACAAATCTATTTTGGTAGATAGTGCAATATCCGAATACCAAAGCTAATTACAATTCATTTTTCAGCCTGATTTAACAATTCGTTGGTACGTTCAGATCCTTAAGGGTAAAACTCTCCCCGAACAAGTTTGTCAGGTCCTCGAACTTGAACTCTCACTGGCTATGTCAGATCCTCGAATTTTAGAAAATTCTCCCTGCCTAATGCAAAAGTATACGTGTGTGCAATGGTGTGATGCTTACTAAGTAATAATGTATCAGGTCCTAGAGATCTTCTCTCACTAACAATAGTGATTTAAAATAGAAATGTGCTTATGCAACGAAAGCAATCATGGCAAGGTTGAACAATGAGGTAATTGGAGTCATAACATTGTAGGAACTTCGTTAAATCCTATTTGAAATTGGTTTTTAGAGTTCAAAAAAGTTTGAGTCTCGTTTATCAGACTCGAGCCTATTGTAACCACGCTTCTCGGGCTAAGTAACTTAAACAATCCTGTTAATTCATTCTATGATTCAAAAAAGTTGGAGTCTCATTTCTCAGACTCGAACTTATTAGAGCAACGCTTCTCAGGCTAAAGTTTACAAGAACTTAAACAATCCTGTTAATTCTTTCTATAATTCAAAAAAATTAGAGTCTCGTTTCTCGGACTCGAATTTACTAAGCCATGTTTCTCAAGCTTAGATTTATAGGAACTTAAACAATCCTATTAATATTGGAATCTCGTTTCTCGGACTCGAAGTAAAGTTTACAGGAACTTAAACAATCCTGTTAATTCATTATATGATTCAAACAAAGCTGAAGTCTTATTTCTCGAACTCTGGCTAAGGTTTACAGGAACTTAAACAATCCTGTTAAAATTGGAGTCTCGCTTCTCAGACTTTGGCTAAGGTTTACAAGAACTTAAACAATCCTGTTAATAGTTAGAGTCTCACTTCTCAAACTCGAACTAAGGTTTACAGGAACCTAAACAATCCCGTTAATTCATTCTATGATTTAAAAAAGTTGGAGTCTTGTTTCTCGGACTCGAACTTATTGGAGCCTCGCTTCTCGAACTGAGGTTTATAGGAACTTAAATAATCCCGTTAATTCATCCTATGATTCAAAAAAAATTTGGAGTCTTGTTTCCCGGACTCGAACTTATTGGAACCATGCTTCTCAGGTTGAGGTTTACAGGAACTTAAACAATCCCGTTAATTCATTCTATGATTCAAAAAAAAAGTTGGAGTCTCATTTCTCGGACTCGAACTCACTAAGCCACGTTTCTCGGGCTTAGATTTATAGGAACTTAAACAATCCTATTAATTCATTCTATGATTCAAAATCGAGCTCAAAGTTTGAAAGATCAAGCCTTTATTGGCTTATCATGCATCTGGATTCATAATTAACATTAGACTTCATCGGACTTTTAAGTAAGATTTACCTTTTTATCATGTAATTAAGAACAAAACTTTGGAATTAAATGACTTTCAAAAATGCCCCTAGTTTCAAGGTTGGCTTTAACTAGAACTTGACTACGAGACTGATGGAATGGATTATGCTTGAAAAATATGGACTCTGATGTATGACAGATAGAAGAACTGACATTCCCTTAAATTTAAGAGATTGATCATTTTCTTTTTAATTTCTTTTGAAAAATGCTTAAGCTGAACTTAAAAAATCTTGATAAATATTAGAATAGAAGATATTTTTCTTCAAAATGGTTGATGATTCTAAATATCCCATTAGTAAATACTTGAACAAGTAAACATACTCTTGAAGATCTTATAATGTTTAAGATGATTTCTGATTTTTTTGACTTCAACATTGTCTTCGTCGGATGTGAGCTCTTGGCTAAAAAATGAATGTTGTGACTTGAATGATTTTGCATTTCCTAGTTTCTGCACAAGCTTCCTTCTGAATTTTTTTTCTTGATGGACCTTTTCTCACATTTGATGATGTCCTAATTTTTACTTAGGTTGCCTTTTTAGATTTTCAACCTAGTGGATTTTTCTTTTCATTTTCTAAAGATGCCTTGATTTTTGTCTAGGTTGCCTTTTTAAGTTTTCAACCTATCAGGCTTTCTTTTTTATGGTTATGCCCTAACTTTTGCCTAAGTCACCTTTTCGGGTTTTTGTCTTAGCGGACTTCTTTTTTTCTCAATGATCTTGAATATTCAACTCGACGGCTTCTTAGTTCCCTACACCTTAAGCGAGTCAATTAGCATTCAGGAGGACTTAATAAGTGGGCTTAGGACATGGTTTAAAAAGAAAGGGTAAAATGTTCGACTTCCCAAAATGCCCCTAATCTAATATTCTCTTTTTTTGTCATTATTTTTTGTAAATTCTTTTAACTCTTTTTTTTTCTAATGCCCCTAGTTTGGCATTCTCTCTTTTTGAACCTTTCAATAGGAGATTTTCCTTTTGGATGACACTTTCTTAAAATAATACATGTTTTTACGTGACCGGGCCTAATGTAACTTCTTAGGTTGCCTACGTACCCCAAATATTTCTTTTTCTTTTGTGATCAAGTCAAAACGTAGTTCACACTAAGATTCCCGCCTAAGGTTGGTCAGTGTGGTTTAGAAAAAAAAGGTTATTGATTTTTTTAAAGACTGCGATAGGCTAAAGAAGGTTATCTTTCTATTCGTAAGACGAAAAAATGGATCGACCAAAGAAGGTCTCCTTTGGTGAAATACTACTTGATTTGGTCAAGGTTTTAGGAACTCTATATCTTTATTGCTCTGCCGAGTAAGGTCTTCTTTTGAAAATGAGTAATCTTCAGTTTTCTTTTGAGAATAAGTAATCTTCAGTCTTCTTCTAAGAATGAGTAATCTTCAGTTTTCTTCTGAGAAGGAGTAATCTTTAGTTTTCTTTTACAAAATTGAGTGTGATTGAGTTCTTTGTATTTGATATTGACTCGTTCAACCCTTTCCAAACTTTGAAAAAAATCTCATATTCTTTTTGTGAATGAGAATTCTTCTCTCTTGAGTAAATAACATTATAAATCCCTTCTTACAAATCTTGACACCTTTGTTAATGGTTTCAACTACATCATTCTTGATGATCTTTGACTTTAAAGTCTACCTTCGACTTTATGTCTTGATTTATTTTGGTGCAATCTATCAATATATCTTCATGAGGCCATGCAAGAACGTTGTTGAGTTTCTCAAGTAAGTTTATTATTCTCTAATATTCCATTGAAAATAATGTAGTACCCATTTGCACTTTTTAAGTGTACTATTTAATTTCAATATTTATCAAGCTTGATTAGTCAACCTTGAGTCATTCCTCATGTTTGATATTATACTCAAATCGTTATTACATGCATGATAATCAGAAGCTTCTTTATGCTATTGGACAAAAACTGAATTGAAACTAAAAGAAAACTACGCTTATCTACAAAATAGGACTGGGTGGATGGACTATTTGGACTTGACAATGGTACTTTGGAAATACTCCTTTTTTTAAGGAACCCAAAGTGGTACAGATGGAGGTTTAGAACGTTTGGGACCAATTATCACTTATCACCTGAGTAGAAGTACACCAAGATTAAGCATTGATTATGAAAGTTTGATTCTTAACTACATGATTAAAATTTTGAGATTAGCTTAAATCCGGTGGGAAATATTGAATCCAATTGCACTATAAGTCTATAGTGATCAAGAAAGTGAAAAAGATTAGTCACAGGTCTGCCCCTGATTGGGATAGAACCTTTGATTAGACAAAATAATTTGACTCTAAGATCAAATCTTTTTTTTTATATATAAAGTGGTCTGGATCTTTAAAAGTGAAACCAATTAGTCCAACTGATTTGGTATTGATCAGTTTGATCCATATGTCAATTGGGCCAACTGGTTTAATTGGTTCAAATTGATCAGTACATTTCACCGATAGGGTTGGACTGATATAGTGGGTTCAGTTTGAACAGTCTGGATCAGTCCACTCACTTACCTATTGGTTGGATTAAATAAAGCAACCCGGGAACACCCATAGTCAGTTCAGGTCGTAACTTATAGGAAGACTTCTAGACTCTAAGTTTACTACGTACAATGCAATTTATCTGGCCACCCTTGTCCAAGTGCACCTATATACCTTTCGAGTGTACTCAATCAGACAGTACGTGGTAACTTGGTTTGATATACCGTATAGGTGATAATCTAAAACTTCAACTCTTTTCTCTAAAGCCAAAAACAACCAGTTTGATTCCCAGTTAAAAGGTGGCGCACGATGCTGAGCAAGGGCCCATTTAAATACCTCTCGTCTAGAATAGAAGTAGTCTATCCCCCTCGTACAACAGGGTACTGCGGGGTAGGATCTCGCTTAGGCACTGGTTTTGACCAAGAAGTGTAATTGATGTACTTGGATTGTCTTTGATATACATATGATTACGAGTCTAAGGTTGTAGCTTTGATAAATGGTTTGGCATCCCATGAGGGGACCGACCACGTACTAATACTACATTGGCAATCGAGACATGTGACTGTGTGGCTTATAATGGGTCAAAGGCTCAGGTCATTCTAGTCCGAGTGCATCGATATACCTTTTCAGAGTCACCTGATCAATGGTACTAATGCCCCAGTTTGATATACCCTAAGGTACATGACTGGAGTTGTGGTTTTCATGAATGACGTCGCATTTCCTAAGAGACCGGGCTGCTATATTGGGACATGCAAGTGTGCAAAACAGTAAACATGCATGTGGTGTGTGCAATATAGGGTGGGGTGTGCCTGGGGCGTTTTTCCAAATAAATAAGTCCGTGGGCCATATCAAACCACAAAATATGGATATCCCATAGCATAAAAAATTAAGACTAAGGCATGTATATAAAAAATATATATCAATCAAGATCATGGCATGTCAAATAAGCAATTAATCAATATAACACAAGTAATAATCAATCAGATCCAATATTGAAACAGGCACAAATTTTTTTTTTTTTTTTTTTTTTTTTATCTATTGTTCATCAAGGATCACTTTAGGTGATCCAACATAAATCAAGATTCTAACAAATATTAAATTGATGATAGAATGATGGTTGTAGGGATAAGGAGCGATGAACCTTTTTTTTTAATTATAAAAAAAAAACTAAAAACACATCCCAAAAGAAAATCAAAGAGAAATATCCTAGTGTCAAATGAGTTCGCTCTCACAAAATAAATCAGGAACATTAATTGTGCTAACACTAGATAAATTTAAATTTTTTGTGAATTAGGAAAATACAATCCGAACTTGCACCTGAAAGCGCCTTCGATCCACGAGGTGAGTGGATCCGCTTTTGACCCTTGAGGTTTGAGAGTCGTCACCTAGTTATTACGGTCTATGAATCGAATATAGACTCAAAACGAATAAAAACGACTAATCTACTAAAAAATACTAAGTCCGGGGATTAAGTTATGGGGTTGGAAGGTATTAGGCACCAAGCCCGCCCAGCAAATGCCGGTTTCTACTAATTCCCAAATAAACTATATTGCTCAAAAGACCTAAGTAATAAAAGAAAATTAAGTAATTTATACCTTTCTGAAGACAACGTTTTCGTTCCCTCAGATCTGATAGAGTAATTCTTTATACAGTACTCCTCGCTTCGTTCTGTCTCCGGATTTGATTTCTAATCTCCGAGGCGAGGTATCTCTTTCTTAGATTTGAATTCTCCAAATTTTTTTATAGATTCCTAGATGTTTTTGAAGGACTTTAAGGTATTTTTCGAGTTAAAATTGAGACATAGGTGTTAGGTAAGGAGTTAGGACTTCAAAATTAAGATTTTTGGGAGGCTAGGGAAGCTTTTTGACGTACTTCTCTTAGAGTTTATTATAGGATACGAAAATAGGTTGTGAGGACCCCTATTTATATATTCTTTAAGTATTTGTTTAGATAGAATTAGTGTTTAATTATAATTCTTTTAGTTAGAGTTATATTTTAATTAAAATTATTTTAGGTAGAGTTATATTTTAGTTATAATTCTATTAAATAGAGTTATTATTTAATTAGGATTGTTAAATAGAATTATTATTCAATTAGAACTCTATTAGGGTTTTGACTTTTGATCTTATTTGATTGACTTTAATATCTTGACTTTAGTCTTACTTGAACGACTTTAATATCTTGACTTTAGTTTTACTTGATTGACTTTAATTTTAACTTTAGTCTTACTTGATTGACTTTAATTTTTTGGAGAACCCCCCTATTTATATCTTTAATTCTTTGGACCCCCTAATGGAGGGGTCCTTGAATAAATATCTTGACAACCATCAACAATTTTGCCTGAGAGCCTAATTGATCGATTTTTTTAGTTTAAAATTTTAAATTAATTTTATTAATATTTCACTTTAATTATTTAATATTTTATTTATTAATTTCTAAATTTTTAATTATAAAATTATAAAATTACCATTTTGCCCTCGTAGAGGGCTTTTTGTTTTTCAAGTCGGTTTTTGATGTTCTAGGATGTTTTAGAATCGATTTTTCGTAAGGAATTCAATGGAAAAATTGGTTTGTGTCATTTATGAAATTTTTTGTGTGGAATGGTCGTGAACTTTATGAGGGGCATTTTCGTAATTATATCGAATTTTATGAAAATTGGCGAAATAATTTATTTGATTTCGATTTGTTGTTTTATATGTTTGAATGGGTTTTTCTAAGCGTAACGTAAGCTCTACGGATATTTTAAAGTTAGGGGTATTTTGGTAATTTGGTCATTTTTTAATGATTTTTGTCGTAAAATTTCTTTTTGTCTGAAAAATGATGATTTCTATATTTTTTGGGTTATATTTTCCTAGCGTAGCGTGATTTCTAAGGTTTTGTTAATTCGAGATACCTCATCTAGATTTCTGAAACACATCTAGTAACAAATAAAGCATTGGAATAATCATCCATCATTGGGAATCGTTGCGATCAGGTTGACGAGTTGATTAATCAGGCGAGTGTAAAAATGAGGTGTTTACAAATGCTCCTCTTTGGCAGAGGGTTGAAGTAAACTAGATAGCAAATCTATTTCGGTAGATAATGCGATATCCGAATGCCAAAACTAGTGACAGTTCATTTTGCAACCTGATTTAGCAATTTGTCAGGACGTTCGGATCCTTGAGGGTAAAACTCTCCCCGAATAAAAATGTTGTCAAGTCCCCGAGCATGAGCTCTCATTGACAGTGTCAGATCCTTAAATTTTTAGAAAATTCTCCTTGAGTAATGCAAAAGTGCACGTGTGTGCAATGGTGTGATGATTACTGAGTAAAATGTATTAGGTCTTAGAGATCTTCTCTCACTGATAATAATGATTCAAAATTGAGATGTGTTTATGCAACGAAAGCAATCATGGCAAGGTTGAACAATCAGGTAATTGGAGTCATAACATTATAGGAACTTCGTTAAATCCTATTTGAAATTCTTTTTTTAAAGTTTGAAAAAGTTTGAGTCTCGTTTACTAGACTCGAACCTATTGTAGCCACGCTTCTCGAGCTAAAGAACTTAAACAAACCTGTTAATTCAATATGATTCAAACAAAGCTGGAGTCTCGTTTCTCAGACTCTATCTAAGGTTTATAGGAACTTAAACAATCCTATTAAAATTGGAGTCTCGATTCTCGGACTCGAACTAAGGTTGATAGGCACTTCAAAAAATCTATTCATTCTATGATTCAAAAAGTTGGAGTCTCGCTTCTCGTACTCGAACCTAGGTTTGTAGGCACTTCAAAAAACCTACTCATTCTATGATTCAAAAAGTTGGAGTCTCGTTTCTCGGACTCGAACTTAGGTTTGTAGGCACTTCAAAAAGCCTATTCATTCTATGATTCAAAAAGTTAGAGTCTCGTTTCTCAGACTCGAACTTAGGTTTGTAGGCACTTCAAAAAGCTTACTCATTCTATGATTCAAAAAGTTGGAGTCTCATTTCTTAGACTCGAACTTAGATTTGTAGGCACTTCAAAAAGCCTATTCATTCTATGATTTAAAAAGTTGGAGTCTTGTTTCTCGGACTCAAACTTAGGTTTGTAAGCACTTCAAAAAGCATATTCATTCTATGATTCAAAAAGTTAGTCTCATTTTTCGGACTCGAACTTACTAAGTTACATTTCTCAGGATTAGATTTATAGGAACTTAAACAATCCTATTAATCGAACTCAAAGTTTGAAAGATCGGGCCTTTAATGGGTTATCATGCATCTGGATTCATAATTGTCATTGGACTTCATCGGACTTTTAAATAAAATTTTTCTTTTTATCATGTGATTAAGAAAAAAAGTTTGGAATTAAATGACTTTCAAAAATGCCCCTAGTTTCAAGATTTACTTTAATTGAAATTTGACTACGAGACTGATGGAATGGATTACGCTTGAAAAATATGGACTTTGATGTATGACAGATAGAAGAACATTCCCTTAAATTTAATATTCTTAAGATTATCATATGTACAATAAGGAATTGATCATTTTCTTTCGAATTTCTTTTGAAAAATGCTTAAGCTGGATTCAACTACTCTTGATAAATATTAGAATAGAAGATCTTTCTCTTCAAAGTGGTTGATGATTCTACATCTTCCATTAACAAACACTTAAAAAAGTAAAAATACTTTTGAAGATCTTACAATGTTCAAGATGACTTCTGATTTTTTCGACTTCAACATTGTCTTCGTTGGATGTGAGCTCTTGGCTGAAAAATGAATATTGTGGATTGAATGGTTTTGCATTATCTAATTTCTGCACAAGTTTTCTTCTAAATTTTTCTTCTTGATGGGACATTTCCTCCCATTTGATGATGCCCTAATTTTTACCTAGATAGCCTTTTCAGGTTTTCAATCTAGCGGACTTTATTTTTCTTTTTCTGATGATGTCTTGATTTTTGCTTAGGTCGTCTTTTCAGATTTTCAACTTAACAGGATTTCTTTTTTATAGTTATGCCCTAAATTTTGCCTAAGTCATCTTTTTAGGTTTTCGACTTAGCGGGCTTCTCTTTTTTTCTTGATGATCTTGAATAACCAACTCGACAACTTCTTGGTTCCCTGCACCTTAACCGAGTCAATTAACATTCATGAGGACTTAATAGGTGAGCTTAGGATACGGTATAGAAAGAAAAGATATAATGCTCAACTTCCCAAAATGCCCCTAGTTTGATATTCTCTCTTTTCTATCAATTATTTTGATTTTTTCTAAATGCCCTTAGTTTGGTATTTTTTTTCTTTTTATCAATTCTTTTAATTCTTTTTTCTAATACCCTTAGTTTGGCATTCTTTTCTTTTGAACATTTCAATAGGGGATTTTTCTTTTAGATGACACTTTTCTTAAGAGAATACACTTATTTTTTTCGTGACCGGACTTGAAGTAACTTTTCAAGTTGCCTACGTACCCCAAATATTTCTTTTTCTTTTGGGATTAGGTCAAAACGTAGTTCATACTAAGATTCCCTCCAAAGGTTGGTCGGTGTGTTTTAGAAAGAAGAGGCTATTGATTTTTTTTTAAAAAGGCTACGAGGGATTAAAAAAAGTTATCTTTTTTTTTTTTTTGGTAAGACAGGGAAATGATTCGACTAAAGGAGGTCTCCTTTGATGAATGCTGCTCGACTTGATCAAAGTTTCAGGAATTCGATATCTGGATTGCTCTGTTGAATAAAGTCTTTTTTGAGAATGAATATTCTTTAGTCTTCTTTTGTGAAATCGAGTATGATTGAGTTTTCTGACTATTCAACTCTTCTAAAACTTCGAGAAAATTTTTATTCTCTTAAGAATGAAAACTCTCCTCTTTTGAGTGAGAAACATGGTAGATCCACTTGTAAGTCTTAGCGTCTTTGTCGATACTTTCTTTTATATCATTTTTGACCAATAATCTTTGACTTTGAAATCACTCTTGACTTTATGTCTTGATCTATATTTTTATGCGTTCCATCCATATATCCTTATGAGACCATGCAAGAAACATTGTTGAATTTCTCAAGTAAGTTTACTAATGTCTCAAGTTCTCCTGAGGATAATGTATCACCAATTTGCACTTCTTGAGTGTATTATTTAATTCCAATATTTATCAAATTTGATTAGTGAGCTTTAAGTCATTTCTCATGTTAGATTTTATGTTCACATCGTTACTGCACACAGGATAATCAAAAGTTTTTTATTTATTAGAATAAAAAAGAACGTAGACTGACATACCTGACTAAAGCGAACTCAAAGACTGACGCAACTGAAGCTAAAAAACTAAGAAGACTTAAAAAAAGAGAACATCATTCTGAATGGAGGGACACAATTCTAGGGTCTATGCCACTTCGGTTATCTTCGAAGGATGACTTGAACTTGTCTGCTTTTACTATCTCTTCATGTTCCGATTCAAGTCTGTCATATGCTGGACAACCCGTTCCTTCAATAATCTTTATGTTCTTTAGTTCTGCCACTGCCTTAGGCTAAATATGCTCATCTCGACATGGTGGGGGTACACTATTAGGACCGACTAAATGAATGAATGAAATTGGGTCAACCGACTCGAATTTGAATAGGCATATCAGGTTCAAAGTAGGGGGAGGTTGATTTTGAAAAGTAGGTAAAGGATTAGTCTTAACATTGGGTGCTGTAGGAGTGGGTATGGTAACCTTTCCTTGTTCAATCAAGTCTTGGATAGCATGACGGAGAGTAATACACCTGTCAAGAACATGACCAAGCATCTGATGGAATTTACAAAATTGTTCATTATCCATGTTTGGAGGAAGAGGATTAGGCAAAGGCTTAGGTTGTAAAGGTGTCAACAATCCCCATTTCATCAATTTTTTATAAGCAACACTAAGGGACATTCCAAAATTAGCAAATTATCTCCTAAGCTTGACTTGTGAAGGCTGAGTAGCTTGAGGAAACAGTGCGAAGGAGGTGTTGGTCACTTGTAAGGAATTGACATTAGGTTTGAAATATTTAGATTTTGACTCAGATGGGTTACCAAAAAGTCTGAAGAGTAAGCATCCTCAACTTGATTTTCTGCCTCAAGGAGGGATTGAAAAGTGGGAAGGTACTGAGGCATCAAGTACTTGACATAATTTAGAGTAAGATTCCTGAGGATGATCTTGACTTGTTCCTTCTCCTGAGGTCGGTCCCATAATTGTGTAGTTTTAGCTCTCCATAGAGCAATGAACTCAGTGAAAGTTTCCCCAAGCTTCTGATTAGTAGTTTCTAGATCTCTTCTTGTGAATTCAATATCCGTGTTGAATGAATACAGACCAATAAACTCTTTCATCAATTCATGCCATGTTCTTACCCGAGATGAATCCAACAACATTAGCCAACGTAGGGCAGGACTTGTAAGGGTTCTTTGAAAAAGTTGTGCCATCTGTTCTTCACTCAAACTCTTAGATTGCATGATGCCGACATATACTTTCAAGTGAGTCCTAGGACATCTAATCCTATCAAATTTCTGTTAGTACCATGTTTTGTCAATTCTAAGGGTAGTCGTGTGATGTCATGTTGTAACTACTAGAAACATTATTGTGTATGCATTACTCAACGACAAATCCATAATACATCAAAACCAATCAAGGTCAAGGGACATCTTCACCCATGGAGCATCAGAACAGGTATATCTCAAGGGGATAAGAAGCTGTCGGCAGGAGTAAAGGACCCACCGCCAGCCACCGAATGAACATTTTGGGATACCTTCTATCGGTGGCAAAAGAACAATCCTGTCGGTCCCACCGATATACTGGCCATCGGTTCCATCGAAGAACATTCTGTCGATCCCACCGCTATCCACCGTCAGAACTAACTAAGGAATTTTCGTTCGGTGGCAGAAGCATACTTCTGGCGGTTCCACAGTAAAAGTTCTCATCGGTCCCACTGATGAATCTTGGAGGTTCCACCGACAGTGCTGCCGAAAATGCTAAACGGTAAGATTTTCGATCGTTATGTTTAGTCGGTGCCACCGTTGGAATTCAGGTGCCATCGACAGAAAGCCGTTAAGAGCTCTTCTTATAAAAGAAAAGCTCTAGGCTTCTTCTTTGCTTGATCAATAACTTCGAAATTCAGCCCAAGCCAATAAGCATACTTCAAAAGGCTTAACGAAGTAAGAAGAGTCATGAAGGTTAGTCGAAATCATGCATATCTAACTACTTCATCTTAGTTGATCAAGCTCCACTTACTCCATCCTTCAAGAGTTACATTCTAACATCGAGCGAGGCAAGAATCCATTGTTGAAGGGAGTAATGAAGAATTGAAAAATAACAAACTCACTTCAATCGTCATAAATGTGAGTTTGATTGTTTGTATTTTATATTTAAAAATACTCTTATAATAGTTTACTTGATTTCCTCTTCAAAATCAAGCACTTGATTGAGTTGCGGACTCAAGTTGAGTGACAAAGGTTACTGAGTTTCCGAAGTATAAAACTCAAGCATTTTGAGTGGATGTGGTCCACTCAATCTTAGGGTTGCGGAATTAACCCGAAAAATTCTACCTCAGTTTTAGTGGACACCAAAGAACCATCAATTTTGGTTCTTTTGGGAGTGGATGTAGGCACAGGTGCTGAACTACTATAAATCGTGTGTCTCATATTTTGCCTCAGATTTCCTTATCTTTATGCCAATCTGGATGCACATCATGACTGATCATAACTTGCATAAATATCTTTTTTCATGAATGATTTGGTGAATGCACCCTGATCAATACACTCATTAAAAATTCATTCACACCCTAATGTTCACATTCAGAAGAATTTTTAAATAGTCCTATTCACCCCCCCTCTAGGTCTCTACTTTGTCTAAGCTGGTAATTTCAATTGGTATCAGAACGGGTTACTCTAGAAAGGTCTAACCACCCTGAGTGATCCGTGACCTTGCGTCATGTCTAGAGCCGATAAATGGTCCTCGGCTCGTCCACCCATGTTCGAAGGCATTAAGTATGCTTTCTGGAAGAATAAAATGATGATATACATCAACTCACTAAGTAGGGATGTGTGGGACATGATTGAGGAAGGTTGGGAACCTCCCGTTGACATCATCGAGGTAGATGGTGTCACTACTTCTGTTCCGGGACCATCAAGAAAATGGACAGAACAGGACAAAATAGACAGTAGTAACAATTACAAGGCTCTAAATGCCATTACGAGTGCCATTTCCGACGATGAATATCAACGGATATGCACGTGTCAGTTGGCTAAGCTAGCATGGAAAATTCTAGAAGTCGTTCACGAAGGCACGAGTATAGTGAAAAAATCTAAACTTCAACTCCTCCGCACCCAATTTGAAAATATCAAAATGGAGGAAAGCGAAACTGTCCAAGAGTTCTACGAACGTCTAAGTGACATTTGCAACTCTATGTTTTATGTAGGTGAAACTGTCCCTCAAGGTAGGATTTGTGCAAAAATCCTAAGATCCCTGCCTAAGAGGTTTGCCTTTAAGGTCACCTCAATTGAGGAATACCGAGATGTGGAAACAATGACCGTTGAGGAACTTATGGGGTCTCTCGCTACCTTCGAACTCCATCTCGAAGGGCCTCCCTCAAAAGGGAAGACTCAGGTCTTGAAGACATCCTCTTCAAAGTCTATATCCAAGCGAACATTGCGTATCGGATCTCAATCCTCCTCCCATGATCATAAGAAGATATTGATTGAAGAGGATAAAGAGACTGAATCGGATGAGGAAGACATAGCCTTGTTAGCCTCAAAGTTTCAAAAGTTCTTCAAAAAAAGAGGACCGGGTAACATTAGTAAACGTAATCATCTGATAGATAGACATGCGCCTATAGGTAGAACCGTGTCTAAACCAAGGGAAGATACTGAGTGTTACACTTGTGGCGGCCGTGGTCACTACTCAAATGTGTGCCCCTCTAAACCCAAATCCAAAGGTCTACCTAGACCTAAGAATAAGGGCACAACAATGGCTGCTAAGGCCACATGGGATGACTCCGAAGAGTCAGAAGACGAAGAAGAGCTAGCATCTCTATCAGATAATGAAGACCAAGACACTCTTCGAATCCTTATGGCTGCTACCACTATCTGCATTCTAGATGGGGATGAACTTGAAGGAGATCTGGACTATGAAAGTCAGAATCACTCTTTGGTCACTTCTTCCTCTGATGAGGAAGGAGAAGATGAGGACAGTGATGAACTTGAGCTTCAATCTGCATTTAATCAACTGTTCGTTAGTCATGTAAAACTAACCAAGAAACATAGTCGAGAAAAACTCCAAAAAGAACAGTGGCATGCCCAATATGAGGAAATTTGCAAGGAAAAACTCTCCATAGGTCTCGAATTAGAAGATATGAAGACTCAACTCTCTACATCCTTAGAAAGACAGTCTAGCTTGCTCTCTACATCTGAGACAGTCCTGATTGAGAAAGATGAGATGGTAAAAAACCTTCAATAACTCAAGAATCTTCTCTCGATGGCCAACTCCACAATAGCTCGTCTAAATTTAGAATTAGTTAATCTCCATGATGAAAACAAAGTTCTTAAGTTTGACGTCGATAGACTGCAAAAACAAAAGACTAGACTTGAGTATAACTACACTCATGGTAGCTTGGAGTTACAAAAACTTCTAGGAGTGCAAAAATCCTATGGAGATAAAGGAGGAATAGGCTATGACAGTTATACTTCTGCATCACCTCTATCTCCTCCTACGCTTGTACATGGAGAGTCATCAAACACTCAGAAAGACTCCAAGAAGATTATCACATGCAACTTCTGTGGTAGAACGGGCCACATGAAATTTGAATGTATCAAATACAAAACTGTCTATCACGCAACCTCACAGACCTCTATTGGTAAATCTTTATCGGTTCGAACAGAAGAAGCATGATAAGGGAAAGAATCCGTTGGTTAATAAAGTTGAAAAAGCAAAGAAAGAAAAATCTCCAAAATGGAAGGGAACAAAGAATTCATCTTCTCCCAAACAAAATAGTAATATTGGGGAACTCTTCAAACAGATTGCCTATCTAAATCTAAAAGCTAAAGCTCTTACTGAATCAAGTTTGGGTAATCAAGGTGGAAGAAGGTACCAAATGAAAAACTCTTCCTCAAAATCACCCAAGAAGGGTAGGTCCCCTAAGAAAAGCTCACCCAGTAAGGAGAACTCTTCTACTAAATGCAATCCTCCCAAGACGACTCTCTAATGAAAAGTCAAAAATGGGGACAACAAGTGCCTTGTAATTCACACAGCCCTCAAAGCTGGGAATCATTCGCGTTGGTATCTTGATAGTGGTTGCTCCCGACACATGACGGGTGACCGAAGTCAATTTAGCCACTTGGTTGATTTTAATGGAGGATTAGTCACTTTTGGTGACGGCAGCACCGCTAGGATTATTGGGCAAGGAACTGTCAGTGGCCATGGATTGCCCACGGTGGAAAATATATTGTGCGTAGATGGTTTGAAACATAACCTTCTTAGCATATCCCAAATTTGTGACAAAGATCACCGAGTAAGCTTCAATCGTGAAGTATGCGAGATCTCCACGTCGAATGGAAAAATTATCATGAGAGTCCTTCGCACTTCTGATAACTGTTATGTTATCGAAAACTCAGGAGAGACCACTGTTAGCAACATGGCTCAAATTGATGAAGTCCAGTTATGGCATCAACGTCTGGGTCACGTTCACTACAAGAATCTTTTTGCCTTGCCTCAAAAGGCTTTGTCAGAGGATTACCCAAATTGGATAAACAAGCAAGAGATGTCTGTGGGGAATGTCAAATTGGTAAACAAATTCGAAGTACCCACAAAAAGACAACCACTCTTGCAACCTCGAAACCCCTTGCACTTTTACACATGGACCTTGTGGGTCCCACTAAAGTACAAAATCTAGGGGAAAGAGACATTTCTTGGTGATCGTTGATGATTACTCTAGATTCACCTGGGTTACATTTCTAAGAGAGAAATCAGATACTTTCGATGAATTAAAAAATATCATTACGCGTATCCAAACAGAAAAGGAATCTGCTGTTGGTAGGATAAGAAGTGATCATGGTGGAGAGTTTGAGGATAGTCGATTCACACAATTCTGCGATGATCATGGAATTCGACATGAATTTTCAGCTCTGAAGACCCCTCAGCAAAATGGAGTTGCTGAGAGAAAGAATCGCATTCTTCAAGAAATGGCCACAGTCATGCTACATAGTAAAAATCTTCCTAAAAGTCTGTGGGCCGAAGCTGTAAACACTGCTTGTCACATCATCAATAGAGTATATCTCCGAGCAGGCCTGAATAAAACAACATATGAACTATGGAACAACCAAACTCCGAGTGTTAAGCACTTTAAGGTCTTCGGGAGCAAGTGTTATATCCTTAGAGATAGGGAACATTTGGGGAAGTTTGATTCGAAAAGTGACCCAGCAATTTTTCTGGGATACTCTTCGAACAGTCCAGCCTTTCGAGTATTCAATCAGAGGTCCTCCGCAATTCAAGAATCCATAAATGTGGTGATCGATGATCAACCCATTAAGGAGAATGGTTCCTCTGACACTGAAGGTGAGGACGAGGGAGTGTTCCCTCTTACATCCTCGCCAGCCCCAACGTCTTTAGTTCCAGACACACTACCTGTTGTCAAGGGTCATCCCGCCAGTCAAATCCTTGGAGATCCTCACATCGGAGTAAAAACCCGACGGCAACTTGAGACGTTAAATAGTCATCTTTGCTTCACATCCAAGTTGGAACCCAAAAATATTGATGAAGCCCTCCATGATGAATACTGGGTCCAAGCCATACAAGACGAACTTCTTCAATTTCGTAGAAATCAAGTGTGGCAGCTTGTACCAAGGCCATCTGACAAGAATGTCATTGGGACTAAGTGGATTTATAAGAACAAATCTGATGAACTTGGCAATGTTGTCCGAAATAAAGCTCGTCTGGTTGCTCAGGACTACTCTCAGATTGAGGGGATTGACTTTGATGAAACCTTCGCCCGGTGGCAAGACTTGAGTCAATTCAGATTTTGATGTCCATTGCATGTGTGTTGAAATTCAAACTATTCCAAATGGACATTAAGAGTGCTTTTCTCAATGGCTTCTTAGATGAGGAAGTATATGTTGAACAACCCAAAGGATTTGTGGATCCCAAAGATCCTCACCAAGTATTCAGATTAAAAAAGGCTCTCTACAATCTCAAACAGGCCCCCCGTGCCTGGTATGAAAGACTGACTCAGTTTCTGCTCAGTCATAAATTTGTTAGGGGGAGCGTTGATAAAACACTGTTTGTTCAAAGAATTGGTGGCGATACTCTCATTGCTCAAATCTATGTGGACGACATTGTGTTCGGATCCACTGCCGAAGGATTGGCCAAAAAATTTGCTCACCTTATGCAATCCGAATTCGAAATGAGCATGGTTGGTGAACTCAACTTCTTCTTAGGATTGCAAATTAAACAACTCGAGAATGGCCTGTTCATTTCCCAAACTAAATATGCGTGAGATTTGGTAGATCGATTTGGTTTAAAGTCTGGGAGAACACACCATACTCCTATGAGCACCACTCTTAAACTTTTTAAAGATCCTTCAGGTAAAAGTGTAGATGAGCATCTTTACAGGAGTATGATTGGCAGCCTTCTCTATCTTACAGCCAGTAGGCTCGATATCTCTTACAGTGTAGGCACTTGTGCCCATTTTCAAGCCGATCCTAAGGAATCTCATCTCCTAGTTGTTAAGAGGATTATCAGGTACGTCACCGGTACCACTGAAAATGGACTCTGGTATCCATTTGATTCCTCGTCCATCATTGCCGGGTACTCCGATGTCGATTGGGCCGGCATCATGGATGATAGAAGCAAAGTTCCATATCCTTTTCAACTGCTGAGGCTGAGTATATTGTCGCTGGGAGTTTTTGTGCTCAACTTCTTTAGATGAAGCAGATGCTCGTAGACTATGGGATATCTCAAGATACGATGAGCCTCTTATGCGATAACACCAGTGCAATCAATATCTCGAAGAATCTGGTCCAACACTCTCGCACTAAACATATTGATATTCGGCATCACTTCATTCGTGAACTTGTTGAAGAACACACGATTCGATTGGAATATATCCTGACTGAAAGTCAACTTGCTGATATTTTCACTAAGCCCCTCGATTCCTTATGGTTTGATCACCTTCGAAAATCCATTGGCGTCTGCTCATTGTGAGCAGGGCTGTTCCGACATCATTCAAAGAGTGCCTGTGTGCACTCGGGATGCAAAAAAAAAAAATTAAATAAATAAAAAATTTGGAGCAAACATCTGTCGGTGGCAGAATGAGTATTTTGTCGGTTCCACCGCCAAATTGCTCATCGGCAGATATCGGTGGCACCGATTAATTCTGGTGGTTTGACTGACAGAACGTGACTCTTCATTTTTCAAAAAAAAAATTTCTTTCTTTCTTCTTTTCTATCTTTATTTTCCCTTCGCGCCCTTTCACTTCTCTCACTGTTCCATCGCTTCACTCTCCCTCTTGCTTCGTCTTCTTCTTCCTTCCCTCTCTCTCTCTTGTTGCTTGCCACCATGATGCTTCTCCTAGCTCTCCTAACCCTACTCTCCGTTGGGATCCTCAGTAACCTCATGGTTCGTCGTCGCCAAGCGCGACCTCCACCGGCCCAACGAAATATTCGAAGCAAGCGTGCTTCAACATCCACTACTCTGCCGTCCTCCTCCTCGTCCTCCTCTGCTGAGGCCACAGACTCAGATGATGAGGACGTTGATCTGCCTCCTCCACAGGGCTCACGTCATCCTCCTTCGTCCGATGTCGGCATTGACGATGATCAACGCCAATATATAGAGCGCTTGCAGTCCCTTCGCGACCGCCCAATCGTCTGTGAATGCCGCATGGACCTCACAGTGGTGCACCCCTTTGGCATTCCTGATCTACTTCATCAGATGGGGTGGGAGGCACTTCTGGACCTTGGAGGTGATGTGTTTCCCTCGCAGGTCCGTCGCTTCTATGCCAGTATTGTGGATTCTCATGACTTTCCTCCACTCTGGATGTGGTGGCATTCGGCACGCCCAATCAGATCAGCACTCATGTTACGGCTGCCACCATTGCCTCCATATTGGGTATCACTTGCACCTATGTCAGCCATCTGATCCCATTTTCGACCTAGGGTCTCGTCGGAATGCATATATGGATGTACTCTATGGGCGCCGGGACATTCAGTGGGTCAAGGACAGTGCGATTCGTGGCACGGATCTCCTACCGTGGTATAGGCTTCTTCACAAACTGTTTACCTATTATTCTCTATCCGCGTGCTGGGAACAAGACCGACGTGGCATTGCACATGGCTGATACTCTGTACTGTGTTGCTACTAGTCAACCCATATGTCTTGCCACCTATCTCCTTCATACGATTATCGGTTTTGCACGGTCCGGACGTTCCTCCGGTAACCTCCCCTATGGCCACCTCATTTCCCAATTGGCTGTTTACTGTGGTCTTCCGGCCGACACCAGTCCAGTGCTTCATGAAGACCGTTTCACCGCTGCCACTCTCTCCAAGATGCGGCTTGTCCTTCCAGATGCACCTCCTCCACCTCGCTCTGCTCATCGGACTGCCACTCCACCTCCTCCGGACACACCCACTCCACCTCCGGCTCCTCCCTCCCATCTTGCGTCTCGGGTAGCTGCTTTGGAAGCCAGCCAGCTCCATTTGGTCCAAGGGCAAATTTGTCTGGAGTCGCACCTCAAGAAGATGAACCGCTATCTCAAGACTCTTATTTGGGCTTGTGTACCCGGGCACGCCACCTCCGATGATAGCTCTAGCAGTGCTTAGTTATTCTTGTTACATTTTCCTGCTATTTTGTTGTTTGGTTGGATTGGGTCAGGCTGTCTATAACATATCATGTATTTATCTCTCTTTTGTATATACTCATGTTGATAATGAATATGTGGTTATGATTATGCATTCTCCCATTCTGGCATTTCACTATTGTATTTTCTCTACCACTGTTGTTGGTTCCCTTGACTGTTGGCCTTGGGGTGCTACACCCTTTGTCAACCACTGAAAAAAAGGGGGAGAAGGAATCCCACCTGTGAACACTTGTTTTAATCTAAGAATGTATGAATACTGCAAGGAGTAAGGGGGAGATATCTGGGTGTCTTGTATCTGAAAATGTTTGTGCAATCTCTTAAAGAGCCCTTCTGCTTTGTAGTAATATATATTGTGCAAAATCCTGCTGGGCTCTTCATGTAAGTGATTACCTTTTCAAAAGGGTCACAGTCGGCATTCTAAGATTGGTTTTGTCTTGTAATTGACAAAGGGGGAGATTGTTAGTACCATGTTTTGTCAATTCCAAGGGTAGTCGTGTGATGTCATGTTGTAACTACTAGAAACATTATTGTGTATGCATTACTCAATGACAAATCCATAATACATCAAAACCAATCAAGGTCAAGGGACATCTTCACCCATGGAGCATCAGAACAGGTATATCTCAAGAGGATAAGAAGCTGTCGGCAGGAGTAAAGGACCCACCGCCAGCCACCGAATGAACATTTTGGGATACCTTCTATCTGTGGCAGAAGAACAATCTTGTTGGTCCCACCGATATACTAGGCATCGGTTCCACCGAAGAACATTCCGTCGGTCCCACCGCCATCCACTATCAGAAGTAACTAAGGAATTTTCGTTCGGTGGCAGAAGCATACGTCTGGCGGTTCCACCGTAAAAGTTCTCATCGATCCCACCGATGAATCTTGGAGGTTCCACCGACAGTGCTGTCGAAAATGCTAAACGGTAAGATTTTCGACCATTATGTTTGGTCGGTGCCACCGACAGAAAGTCGTTAAGAGCTCTTCTATAAAAAAAAAGCTCTAGGCTTCTTCTTTGCTTGATCAACAACTTCGAAATTCAGCCCAAGCCAATAAGCATACTTCAAAAAGCTTAACGAAGTAAGAAGAGTCGTGAAGGTTAGTCGAAATCATGCATATCTAACTACTTCATCTGAGTTGATCAAGCTCCACTTACTCCATCCTTCAAGAGTTACATTCTAACATCGAGCGAGGCAAGAATCCATTGTGGAATGAAGTAATGAAGAACTGAAGAACAACAAACTCACTTCAATCGTCATAAATGTGAGTTTGGTTGTTTGTATTTTAAATTTAAAAATACTCTTGTAATAGTTTACTTGATTTCCTCTTCAAAATCAAGAACTTGATTGAGTTGCGGACTCAAGTTGAGTGACAAAGGTTACTGAGTTTCTAAAGTATAAAACTCAAGTATTTTGAGTGGATGTGGTCCACTCAATCTTAGGGTTGCGGAATTAACCCGAAAAATTCTATGTGCGGTTTAAGGTGAACCAAAAACCTCAGTTTTAGTGGACACCAAAGAACCATCAATTTTGGTTCTCTTGGGAGTGGATGTAGGTACAGGTGCTGAACCACTATAAATCGTGTGTCTCATATTTTGTCTCAGATTTCCTTATCTTTATGTCAATCTGGATGCACATCATGACTAATCATAACTTGCATAAATATCTTGTTTCATGAATGATTTGGTGAATGCACCCTGATAACACACTCATTAAAAATTCATTCACACCCTAATGTTCACATTCAGAAGAATTTTTAAATAGTCCTATTCACCCCCCCTCTAGGTCTCTACCTTGTCTAAGCTGGTAATTTCAATTTCACCATATCTGGCATTGTGAACTTCTCTGGTAGACGGACCATGGGAAATAACGTCATTGTCCCTAATCCAAGAGTAAGATCATCAGGACTTTTGAAATTCTTCAAAGCAGTTTCAACCTGAGTTATTCGATGAGTTAAGATAGGGTCGACGTGTAATTGATCATCTTCTTGGTTTTCGACGAGGTCAAACACATCCTGAGGTTCTATAGCTTTATCTTTTCCCTTTTCAATTTTCAGGGATTCAATTTGTGTTTGGACAGAAGCAATAATCTGTGCTTGAAAAGATTCTAAAATCTGACGGAGCGCAGCTTCATCCATGGTACTCGTTTCTTCTTATGGCAAAGACTAACTACTTGGCCATGTTACTCTGGAAAGACGACTCTTTTCACGGACCCAAAGTGGTACAGATGGAGGTTTAGAACATTTGGAACCAATTATCACCTGATTGGAAGTAAACCAAGGTTAACCATTGACTCTAAAGGTTTGACTCTTAACCACATGATTAAAGTTTCGATATAAAATAGCCCAAGTCCAGTGGGAAATATCGAATCCAAATGTACTATAAGTCTATGGTAACCAAGAAAGTGAGAAAGGTTAGACACGGGTCTACCCCTGATTGGGATTGAACCTTTGATCAGACAAATTAATTTGATCCTAAGATCGAATCTTTCTATACAAAGTAGTCTAGATCTTTGAAAGTAAAACCAATTAGCCCAACCGGTTTGCTGTTGATCAGTTTGATCCATTTGTCGATTGGGCCAATTCGTTTAATTGGTTCAAATTAATCGGTACATTTCACCGATTGGGTTAAACCGATATTACGAGTTTTGTTTGATTGTTTTGGATCGGTCCGCCCACTTACTTGTTGGTTGGATTAAATAAAGCAATCCGAAAACACCCATAGTCAATTCGGGTCGTGACCTATAGGAAAGTTTCTAGACTTTAGGTTTACTATGTTCAATGCAATTTATCTGGCCACCCTTACCCAAGTGCACCTACATACCTCTCGAGCGTATTCAATCAGACGGTACGTGGTGACTTAGTTTGATATATCGTATATGTGATAATCTAAAACTTCAACTCACTTCTCTGAAGTCAAAAACAGTCAGTTTAATCCCCAGTTGAGAGGTGGCGCACGATACTGAGCAAGGGCCCACTTAAATACCTCTCGTCTAGAATAGACGTAGTCTATCGTCCTCATACAGTAGGGTACAGCGGGGCAAGATCTCTCTTAAGCACTGGTTTTGACCAAGAAGTGCAATTGATGTACTTGGATTCTCTTTTATATACCTACGGGTCCAAGTCAAGAATTGTACCTTTCATAAATGATTTGGTATCCCACGAGGGAACCGACCACGTACTAGTACTACGTTGGCAAACGGGACATGTGACTGTGCGGCTTACAATAGGTCAAAGGCTCAGGTGGCTCCAGCCTTGGTGCATCGATATACCTTTCAGAATCCCTTGATCAGACGGTACTGATGCCCCAGTTTGATATACCCTAAGGTACGTGACTGGAGTTGTGATTTTCATAAATAACGTCGCATCTCCGAAGAGACCGGGCCACGCACTAGTGTCACGTTGGCTATATTGGGACATGCAAGCGTGCAAAATAATAAACGTGTATGTGGTGTGTGCAAAACAAGATGGGGTGTACCCGGGGCCTTTTCAAACAAATGGACCCATGGGCCTGATCATATCATCACACATTGATATCATATGAATATTAGTTAAAATAAATACCAGTCCAATAACATCATTAAGATCACCAATAAGCACATCAACTATATATCGGATCAAGATCAATGGCAAATCAATTAATGAGTATGACATATAATAAATGATCAAATCCAAATATTGCAATAGGCATAATTTTTATAATTTTTTAAGGTCTAATCAATGATCACTTTTGAGTGATCTAAAATAAATCAAGATTCCAATAGATGTTACATTGATGATAGGATGATAATTGTTGAGATGAGCTCGCTCTCAGGAACATTAATTGGGTTAACACATAGATAAATTCGGATTTTCTGTGAATTAAGAAAATACAATCCGAACATGCATCGATGATATCTAAGGCTCCCAATAATGAAATCGAGTGAATTCAGGTTCTAAATTAATCTACTCGATGGGATCTACGTTTTATTAAAGGTGCCCAGACCTAATTCTGACTAGAATGTTCTGTAAAACGTTTTAACATTGCTATCTCAACCTTATTTCAGCAACAATTTCAAATTTACAGATTGAACTTGCATCGATGATATCTAAGGCTCCCGATAATGAAATCAAATAAATTCAAGTTCTAAATTAATCTACTCAATGAGATCTACGTTTTATTAATAGGTACCTAGACTTAATTCTCACTAGAATATTCTGTAAAAATGTTTTAACATTGCTGTCCCAACCTTCATTTAGCAACAATTCCAAATTTACAGATTGAACTTGTATCGATGATATATAAGGCTCCTGATAATGAAATCGTGTGAATTCAGGTTCTAAATTAATCTACTCAATGGGATTTACATTTTATTAACAGGTGCTCTGACCTAATTCTAATTAGAATGTTCTGTAAATACGTTTTAACATTGCTGTCCCTACCTTCATTCAGCAACAATTCTAGATTTACAGATTGAACTTGTATCGATGATATCTAAGGCTCCCGATAATGAAATCGAGTGAATTCAGATTCTAAATTAATCTGCTCGATGGGATCTACGTTTTATTAAAGGTGACCAGATCTAATTCTAACTAGAATGTTCTGTAAAAATGTTTTGACATTGCTGTCCCAACCTTCTTTCAACATCAATTTCAGATTTACAGATTGAACTTGAATCGATGATATCCAAGGCTCCCGATAACGAAATTGAGTAAATTCAGGTTTTAAATTAATCTACTCGATGAGATCTATATTTTATTAACAGGTGCTTAAATTTAGTTCTCACTAGAATGTTCTGTAAAAATGTTTTAACATTGCTATCCCAACCTTCATTCAGCAACAATTCAAGATTTACAGATAGAACTTGTATCGATGATATCTAAGGCTCCCGGTGACGAAATCGAGTGAATTTAGGTTTTAAATTAATCTACTCGATGGGATATACATTTTATTAAAGGTGCCCAGACCTAATTCTATCTAAAATATTTGGTAAAAACGTTTTAACATTGCTATCCCAACCTTCATTTAGCAATAATTCTAGATTTACAGATTGAATTTGTATCGATGATATCTAAGGCTCCCGATAACGAAATCTAGTGAATTCAGGTTCTAAATTAATCTACTCGATGAGATCTATATTTTATTGACAGGTGCCTAGACCTAATTCTAACTAAAATATTCTGTAAAAATATTTTAACATTGTTGTCCCAACCTTCTTTCAGCATCAATTTCAGATTTATAGATTGAACTTGTATCGATGATATCTAAGGCTCCCGATAACGAAATTGAGTAAATTAAGATTCTAAATTAATCTACTCGATGAGATTTACGTTTTATTAATAGGTGCCTAAACTTAATTCTTAGTAGAATATTCTGTAAAAATGTTTTAACATTGTTATCCCAACCTTCATCATTCCATCATTTTCATATGTCAATTTGAATATTTCATTATTTAGGGTTCATCAAAAAATAATCATTAATTGGACAAAAATACAATATCCAAAATCATCCACAATCAAGCCATAAAAATAAATAAATAAATAAACAAATAAAATAAATCGAACTAAATAATAATAAAAAAACTAGGTCATCCTGGCAATGCTCCTATACTTGGGGTTTTTCAAGTTTGACCCTCAATAGTCCCCAACGGAGTCGTCACTGAAAGCGCCCTCGATCCGCGAGGTGCATGGATCCATTTTTTACCCTTGAGGTTTGGGAGTCGCCACCTAGTTATTACGATCTAGGAACCGAATATAGACTCAAAATGGATAAAAATGACTAATCTACTAAAAAAATACTAAGTCCGGGGATCAAGTTATGGGGTTGGAAGGTGTTAGGCACCAACCCCGCCTGGTAAACGCCGATTTCTACTAACTCCCAAATAAACTACATTGCTCAAAACACCTAAGTAATAAAAGAAAATTAAGTAATTTATACCTTTCCGAAGACAACGTTTTCGTTCCCTCAAATCTGACAGAGTAACTCCTTGTACAGTACTCCTCGCTTCGTTCTATCTCCAGATCTGATTTCTGATATCCGAGGTGAGGTATCTCTTTCTTAGATCTGAATTATTTAAATTTTTTTATGGATTTCTAGGTGTTTTTTAATGGCTTTTAGGTATTTTTCGAGCTAAAATTGAGGCATGGGTGTTAGGTAAGGAGTTAGGACTTCAAAATTAGGGTTTTTGAGAGGCTATGGAAACTTTTTGACCTACTTCTCTTAGGGTTTATTATTGGATACGAAAATAGGTTGTGAGGACCCCTATTTATAGATTCTTTAAGTGTTTATTTAGATAGAATTTGTGTTTAATTATAATTCTTTTAGTTAGAGTTATATTTTAATTAGAATTGTTTTAGGTAGAGTAATATTTTAATTATAATTCTATTAAATAGATTTATTATTTAATGAGGATTGTTAAATAGAATTATTATTTAATTAGAACTCTATTATAGGGTTTTGACTTTTGTTCTTATTTGATTGACTTTAAGATTTTAACTTTAGTCTTACTTGATTGACTTTAATTTTAACTTTAGTCTTACTTGATTGACTTTAATATCTTGACTTTAGTTTGACTTGATTGACTTTAATTTTATGGAGAACCCCCCTCTATTATATCTTTAATTCTTTGGACCCCCAAATGGAGTGGTCCTTGAATAAATATCTTGGTAACCATCAACAATTTTACCTGAGAGTTTAATTGATCGATTTTTTTAGTTCAAAATTTTAAATTAATTTTATTAATGTTTCACTTTAATTATTTAATGTTTATTTATTAATTTCAAAATTTTTAATTATAAAAATTGTAAAATTATCGTTTTACCCTCGGAGAGGACTTTTTGTTTTTCAAGTCGATTTTTGATGTTCTACGATGTTTTAGAATCGACTTTTCGTAAGGAATTCAATGAAAATATTGGTTTGTGTCATTTATAAAAATTTTTGTGTGGAATGGTCGTGAACTTTATGAGGGACATTTTTATAATTTTGTCGAATTCTATGAAAATTGGCAAAATAATTTATTTGGTTTCGATTTGTTATTTTATGTGTTTGAATGGGTTTTTCTAATCGTAACGTAAGCTCTAGGGATAGTTTAAGATTAGGGGTATTTTGATAATTTGATTATTTTTTAGTAATTTTTGTCGTGAAGCTTATTTTTATTTGAAAAATGTTGATTTCTATGTTTTTGGGGTTATATTTTTCTAGCGTAGCGTGATTTCTAAGGTTTTGTTAGTTCGAGATACCTCATCCGGATTTCTGAAACACATCTAGTAATAAATAAAGTATTGGAATAATCATCCGTCATTGGAACCGTTGCGATCGGGTTAACGAGTTGATTAATCAGGCGAGTGTAAAAATAAGGTATCTACAACACCAATGATATCTAAGGCTCCCGATAACGAAATCGAGTGAATTCAGGTTCAAAATTAATTTACTCGATGGGATCTACGTTTTAATAATAGGTGCTCAGACCTAATTCTAACTGGAATGTTCTGTAAAAACATTTTAATATTGCTGTTCCAACCTTCATTCAACAGCAATTTCAGATTTACAGATTAATCTGAAGTTGCATCGATGATATCTAAGGCTCTCGATAACAAAATTGAGTGAATTTAGGTTCTAAATTAATCTGTTCGATGAGATCTACGTTTTAATAACAGGTGCCTAGACTTAATTCTCGCTAGAATGTTTTGTTAAAATGTTTTAACATTGCTATCTCAACCTTCATTCAGCAACAATTCCAGATTTACAGATTGATATTCTAGGTAAACCTTATGAGATGATTTGACGCTATTGTTGAGATTATTAAAATCTAAATTAAAATTCTCAAAATTGCCATTAATGAGAGTCGACAGAGAGAGAGAGAGAGAGAGATAATCGTCTCTTTGCTGCCCCTTTCAGCACACATATGGAAAAGAAGATAGAAAGAGGAAAAAAATATTTTCACTATCGGAGCACCATGCTTAAGTGCTATTTTTTTTTTTTTTTTTTTTTTATTAAAGAAAATCATTCTTCTCATCCCAACCACCATCATTCCATCATTTTCTTATTAATCTTTGAAATCTTGAATTATTTAGGATCATCACAAGTGACCCTTGATTGGATTATAGAGCGAGCAAACAAACAAACTAAAATACTCAAAAATCAAACAAATAATCTACAATCAAGCCAAACTAACTAAACAAATACCAAAATAAAATAAAATAAAAACTTTATCGATTTGGCAATGCTCCCATACTTGGGATTTTTCAAGTTTGATCCTCAATAATCCCCAGTGGAATAGCCACTGAAAGCGTTCTCGATCCGCTTGATGCACGGATTCACTTTTGATTTTGAGGTTTGGGAGTCGCCACCTAGTTATTATGGTCTAGGAATCGAATATTGACTCTAAAAGGTAAATAACACTGATCTACGAAAGAAAATTCGGGTCTGAAAATCACGTTACGGGATTGGAAGGTGTTAGGCACCAATCCCGCCCGACAAATGCCGGTCTCTACTTTTCTCAAATAAAACTACATTGCTAAAAATACCTAAATAATTAAAAAATATATATTTACCTTTACAAACGCAACGGTTTTGTTCCCTCAGATCTGATAAAATAGTTCCTCATACAGCACTCCTTGTACAGCACTCCTCGCTTTGTTCTGTTATCGAATTCGTTTTAGATCTCCAAGACGAAGTATCTCCCTCTTAGATCTGAATTTTTCTGATTTGTTTATGAATTTCTAGGTGTTTTGGAAAGGGTTCTAGGTATTTTCTTGAGCTAAAGTTGGGGTATGGATGTTAAGTAAGGAATTAGGACTTCAAAATTAGGGTTTAGGGGAGGCTAGGAAAGCTTTTTGAGCTACCATTTTTAAGGTTTATCTTTTCATCCGAAAATAAGTTGTAGAGACCCCTATTTATAGATTTTTTTTAAGAACTTTTTAGATAGAGTTAGAGTTAGATTATATTTCTTTTAGATAGTTTTAGAGTTTAATTATATTTCTTTTTTTAAATAGTTATAGAGTTTAATTAGAATTCTATTAGATATTTTTAGAGTTTAATTAGATTTCTTTTAGATAGTTTTAGAGTTTAATTAGAATTCTATTAGGGTTAGGATTTGACTTTGGTCTTATTAGATTGATTAGGATTTTGACTTAAGCCTCACTTGATTGACTAGAATTTAGGGTTTTGACTTAAGTCTTACTTGATTGACTTGATTTTAGGATTTTGACTTAAGTCTCACTTAATTGACCAAATTTTACGATTTCACTTTACATTAATTAATATTTTAATTATTAATTTTAAAATTTTTAATTATTTAAATTGTAAAATTATCGTTTTGCCCTCAGAGAGGATTTTTTGCGTTTTAAGTCATTTTTCAATGTTCTTGGATGTTTTGGAATCGAATTTTTGTAAGGAATTCAATGGGAATATTATTTTGTGTCATTTATGAATTTTTTTGTGCGAAATGGTCGTGAACTTTATGAGGGACATTTTCGTAATTTTATCGAATTTGGTGAAAATTGGCGAAATTATTTATTTGATTTCGATTTTTTGTTTTATGTGTTTGAAAGGATTTTTTTAAGCGTAATGTAGGCTCTAGGGATGTTTTGAGGTTAGGGATATTTTGGTAATTTGGTCATTTTTTAGTGATTTTTATCGTGAAACTTCTTTTTGTCTGAAAAATGATGATTTCTATGTTTTTGGGGCACATTTTCTTAGCATAGCGTGGTTTTTACAGTTTTGCTTGCTTGAGATACCTCATCCAAATTTTTGAAACATATCTGGTAACAAACAGAGCATTGGAATAACCTTCCATCATTAGGAACCGTCGCAATCAGGTTGACGAATTGATTAATTAGGTGACTGCAAAAATGAGGTGTCTATAAGGTCTGAAGCGAATCCGGTGACAGAACGAAGCCAGGAGTACTATGCGAGGAGTTGTTATATCCGATTTGAGGGAACAAAATCGTTGCGTTGCAAAGTAAATATTTTTATTTTTTTTATATTATTATTTAGGTCTTTTTAGCAATGTAATCATTTTTGGGAATTAGTAGAAACTAGCATTTGCCGGACGGGATTGGTGCCAACACTTTTCAACCCAGTAATGTGATCCCTGAACTTAGTATTTTTTAGTAGATTAGTTGTTTGTTTATCCATTTCGAGTCAATGTTCGGTTCCTAGACCGTAATAACTAGGTGATGACTCCCAAACCTCAAAGTTAAAAGTGGATCCGCGCACCCCGCGGATTGAGGGTGCTTTCAGTGGCAACTCCGCTGGGGACTATTGAGGATCAAACTTGAAAAACCCCAAGTATGGGAGCATCCCTAAAACGACCTAGAATGTTTTTATTTTTAGTTGTTAGTTTACCTGTTTATTTTATTTTTGTTTTTATCATTCTTTTTTGTTCAATTATTGATCGTGTGTTTGGATTATGGATATTCTACTTTTGCATACTATCATCATATTTTTTATGGTTCAATCGTGAGTCACTTCGGGTGATTCTAAATAAATGCTAAATTTCAAATGGATAATTTTATTGAGGATGGAATAGTAATTATTGGACCATGAAGATTGTTAAAAAAATAAATAAATAAAGGGGATTTCTTATTATTATTCTTCTTTTTTAGTAGTATGTCGATCCGTTTTGGATAACAAAAGAATTTTTTTTTTATACATGTATGGGTCTGTCTTTTTAAAAAGAAAAAAAATTTGTTGTTCTGTGGGCGTCTTATAGCAAATAAAAATAGTAAAAAATATATATATGGTAGCTTTTGGGGTGCTGTTAGCCATGGCTTTTTTTTAAATTGATAAGGGGTTTGTTGTTAATAAATTTTACTTTTTTCACACCTTCGTCTTCTCTCTTCGTTTTTCCCTAAATTGCCAATTGATTTAATCCCGGTCTAAGTTCTTCTTTAATCGTCAATCATATTTTCGATCAATTCTCCTTCTTCTCTATCGACTGATACTAATTTTGTAACCCCTCGATTCGTAATTCTGATTCTTCAATTAGGGTCTCCAAAATTTTCGTCTTTGATCTCAGATCTGTCGCCCTGTTCTTCTCTATTTAAAAAAATAAATTAGAAATAACAATAAAAATAAAAAAATACATAGGTTTCTTCTTTTCTCTCAACCCTAATTTTGTAAATCATGTACATTTTTTTTTAGGTCTCTAAGGTTTCGGTTTTTTACTAAGTTTCCCATCAGACTACCTTTTTAGAGATCAAATATGGTGTACAAGTAATCTTTTGGTGATGAAGAATTGTGGGAGCTTTCTTTTAAGCATCCAAGATGTCTGAACACGTTAATCAACCGGTTATTTGTTGAGTCTGTGCCTTACAATAATATTCCTCTACAACTTCATACTTCGGTTGTTGAAATTGTTGGTAAGTCTTGAGGTGAAGATAAGTTTATAAACAATGATTACCGAACTTTCAGTTGGGGTTGACAAGGACTTTGAGATCAGTGTTCCAGGCTGCCTTTCTAGCTTGTCATGGGTCACTAACAACGCTAATGAAGAAATCTCTAGGTCAGAAATTGTTGTTTGGGCATTTGTCTCCCATAATGTTTTCAATCTGGATTGCCCCACAAAGACAATAGCTCGACTTGGGGAGATTGATTCACCTCTTTTGGTTTATCATCCTCGATTTAGGTCCCGTCGAACCAGATCATCAAGTTGATGTTCCATTATGGGACTTAAAGATGGGTCTGCGCTTGTTCTTCGATTAAAGATACTTTCATAGTTTTATAACAGTGAATGAGCGAATTAAATCGATTACCATGTCATGAAAGTTGCACGTGTAATGGGTAACAAGTGAGTTGACGATGTGTATTTGAGGCACTCATGCATGCGCCACAGCCTTCTTATGGGTGATGTAAAGTCTAGAAAGGATAGGGGGCCAAGTCTAATGTTTTTGATTTTGTTGTTTAATCCAAAAGCCTGGGCTACAAGCTCTGACCGGGTTTGACTCAAGCAATAGCTAACTCGTCCCCCATCATCATTTTTATTCCCATATAAGCATGTGCTTCTGTCCTAAAGATCAGAATGCACCGAGGTATGAGACATTAATTGTCTAGATTTCAGAAACTTGGTTGGGTGAGCCAATAGGATTTTTTTTTAGGTTGTACTCTTAGTTTTTTTTAGTAAATAGTTTTTTTTCTTTTCTCTCTTTTTGCTTGTTTTTAATGAATAAAAAAAAATCAAATCAATTTATTATAGAATTTTTCCTTCTCTAGAAGATAGGGGATTCATCATTTCAAATCTCAATAATGGTCATGCTATCTTCAATTTGATACTCATCGAAATGTTAATTTATTTAGGATCACCCAAAATAATCCTTGATTGGATCATAAAAGAAAAAATCTTCTAGATCAAATAATGTGCTTGACTTTGATTATTAATCTGTGTGGTGTAGATTGCTGTAATCTAGATTGATACATATGTGGGAATTGCTTATGTTGATCCTAATGTTGATATGATTGGTTTGATTTAAATTTCTATGGAATCAATGTTGTAATGATATGATCAGTCCCATGGGCCCATTTGTTTGAAATACCCCGGGCACAACCCACCCTGTTTTGCACACATCACATGCACATTTATTGTTTTGCAAGCTTGCATGTCCCAATATAGCCAACGTGGCACTAGTACGTGGCCCGGTCTCTTCGGAGATGCGACGTCATTCATGAAAATCATAACTCCAGTCACATGCCTTAGAGTATATCAAACTGAGGCATCAGTACCATCTGATCAGGTGACTCTGAAAGGTATATCGATGCACCCAGGCTAAAGCGACCTGAGCCTTTGACCTATTGTAAGCCGCACAGTCACATGTCCCGTTTGCCAACATAGTACTAGTACCTGGTCGGTCCACTTGTGGGATGCTAAACCATTTATGAAAGCTACAACTCTTGACTCGTACCCATAGCTATATCGAAGATGATCCAAGTACATCAGTTACACTTCTTGGTCAAAACCAGTGTCTAAGCTAGATCCTGCTCCGATGTACTACGGTAATAAGAGGATAGACTACTCTATTATAAAAAAGAGGTGATTTAAAAGTGCCTTTGCTCAAGCATCGCGTGCCATCTTTGATCTGGGGATTAAACTGGCTGATTTTGGCTTCAGAGAAATGAGTTGAAGTTTTGGATTATCACCTATACGGTATATCAAATCAAGTCACCACGTACCGTCTAATTGAGTACGCTCGAGAGTATATTGGTGTACTTGGGCAAGGGTGGCCAGATAAAAATGCATTGCACATAGTAAGCTTAGAGTCTAGGAACCTCCCCTGTAGGTCACAATTCGAACTTATCGTGGGTGTTCCCAGGTTGTTTATTGAATGGGACCTTGTGATTGATGAATGTATATGAATATATGTGAATGATCAAAATGTATGTATGAGATCAGAATGTATGGTTGTCCTCAAGGATCAAAAAATTTGTTTTGAAAATTAAAATGGGTGCATTGACCCAATAAAGAATCCATTTTTGCAATAATTCATAATGACCCAGTCCATCTCAATCTAACAATCATGATGGGTCGGCCCATTTAAATCAAAATGGAAATCAAATTCTTTTTTAAATTCGGGTTTCAACCCATTTAAAAAAAAAATGAAGGAATGTATTTTCCAGAAGAAGTGTTCTCTAAAAAAATGTGTTTTCGAGAAAAAGTATTTTCCAAAAAATATTTTTCAAAAGAAAATATTTTCCAAAAATGATGTTTTACAAAGCAAAGAAGATAAAGGAAATTACGAATTGATTTCTTACAAAGATATTTTACATAGACTTTGGAAGTATACTAAGATACCCATTTGTGTCAAACCAGGATGCTAGTCGCAGGCAATAACCCGATCGATCGGTTAGTCAAAACAATTGTCATAGGGATGCACCCTGTAGAGAAGATCAATTTTGAAAAACTCATGTTAAGGAGTGCTCTCTACTTCCACGAGTTTGAGATAGACTAGAACCGTTTACGTGCTATGGTTAAGCGTTGGAACCCCTACCTTCACATATTCCATATTGGGCATATGCACTTGTGCCCCACTCACAAGGATTATTGTGGCATTATGAGAATATCCACTTCAGGACCTCTAGTCAGGCCCTCATTGAAGAAAGGATATTCTGGTGACTTTATCACAGGATTGAACATTTCAAAAGAAGAAATCAAAGCCCTAGTCCATAACGGAGATTGGACTTAGTACCTTTACTGGGCCCGTATCACTCCTGCAGTCATCTCGTCAATGTAAAACCAGAAGCCTGGCGAGCCACTAGAGGTTATCGATTGTGCCTAGGAATCCTAACTCAATACATATTGACCTCCAAAAGTGATGGTCAAACTATCCCTGAGTCCTTCATAGATATAGCCTCTCAACTCTCAAGGGAAGCCAACCCTATACCTCTTATCCTAGTTGAAACATTCTCAGGTTTAAATGCCATAAAAAATGGTGAGAGGGAAAGCTTCAAAGGAAGCCCACACCTACTTTATATGTAGCTTTGTGATCATTTCAAAATTATAGAGGTCCCTTCAAACCTAGAGTATGGATCAGAACACTTTTTCAAAAGAAACCTGTTAGTGCGTCACAACTCGATCAAGGCTTGGAGTAAATGGTTGGATTCTCGCCTTGCCCATCATATCGATTTAAGATGTCCTTGGTGAATGACTGATCCCCCTGTTCTAGAAATCAAAAGATCCTATTATGTTCGTTTGATCGGACTAGAAGAAACATCTTTCTACCAGCCTGTATTGATCATAGAGCAGTACGACGTACCCATAAAGTTATCCTTACCTCAACACAAAGCTTTCTTCCCTCCCGAGCCACTGACTGAAAAGTTAGTGCATCTCATTGAGAATGCTTGGAACAAATGTACCTTAGGGTATCCAGATGGACCAGCAAAATTCAAAGAACCAGTTGTTAGAGCCAAAAGGATCAAGCTTGATAGTAATCCTGATGACCATCGAGACAAATCCAAGTGTCCATGTAAAAAAATAGTTTGAGTCAAATTTGTTGAAAGATGTTTTAATGAGAACGTTTCTTTGTTAATCATTTTTAATAAAGTTATTTTTCTTTTTAAACATTTATTTTCCTTTTGAATGATCATTGCATGAATGGATTATTTAATGAATTGGTGCTCAAACTTCAATAAATGACTCATTAAAATGTTATCAAGGGAGTAACACTGAAATTGATTAAATCTACCTTTGATAGGGTCATATAGGATTATCATTGCGCCCAAACTCAAGCCTCCTAATTGGAGTCGTAAGTCTAGTCGGTTAGAGCGAATGTTAATACCAAGTCAACAGGCAAAAATGGCTTCAGAGTCTGAGCTTACAGTGACCCATAAGATTTTGGTAGCCTTTGCCAATGATATCAACAATATAAGAAGCAAAGTGAAAGTCTTAGAACAGATTTCAGAATCAACGGGCAATCCCCTTGATGATCCAAAAGGAAAAAGGGTAGAAGAAAATACAGCGAGACGTGCACATGAGGTCTTCAAGCTTGACGGAGATGAAGAACATTTCGATGAAAACCCAGTGTTAGCCAATAGGATGTCTGTAGACACCCCATTTTTGCACTCGCCTGATTAATCAACTCGTCAATCCGATTGCAATGATTCCCAATGATGGATGTGTATTCCGTTGATTTATTTTGTTACCAGATGTGTTTCAAAAATCCGGATGAGGTATCTCGAATTGACAAAACCTTAGAAACCACGCTACGCTAGGAAAATACAACCCCAGAAACATAGAAATCATCATCTTGCAGACCAAAAAGAAACTTCACGATAAAAATCACTAAAAAATTACCAAATTACCAAAATACCCCTAACCTCAAAACAACCCTAGAGCCTACGTTACGCTTAGGAAAACTCTCTCGAACACATAAAATAACAAATCGAACTAAATAAATCATTTCACCAATTTTAACAGAATTTGACAAAATTACGAAAATGCCCCTCATAAAGTTCACAATCATTTCACACAAAAAATTTCATAAATAACACAAAATAATATTTCCATTGAATTCCTTACGAAAAATCGATTCTAAAACATCCTAGAACATTAAAAACCGACTTAAAACGTGAAAAGTCCTCTCTGGGGGTAAAACGGTAATTTCACAATTTTCATAATTAAAAAATTCTGAAATTAATAAATAAAATATGAAATAATTAAAGTGAAACATTGATGAAATTAATTTAAAATTTTGAATTAAAAAATCGATCAATCGGACTTTCGGGTAAAATTGTTGAGGGTTCGTGGGATATTTCTTTAAGGACCCCTCCATTTGGGGGTCCAAAGAATTAAAAAAATAATGGAAGGGGGTTCTCCAAAAATTTAAAGTCAATCAAGCAAGACTGTAGTCAAAGTATTAAAGTCAATCAAGTGAGACTAAAGTCAAAATTAAAGTCAATTAAGCAAGACTGAAGTCAAAATATTAAAAGTCAATCAATTAAGACTAAAGTCAAAACATTAAAAGTCAATCAAATAAGACCAAAAGTCATAATAGAATTCTAATTAAATAATAACTCTATCTAATAGAGTTCTAACTTAAAAAAAATTCTACCTAAAATAATTCTAATTAAAACACAATTCTACCTAAAACAATTTTTACTAAAACACAACTCTAATTAAAAGATCTCTAATTAAACACTAACTCTATCCAAATCAACCTTAAAAAAATTCTATAAATAGAGGTGCTCACACCCTATTTTCGTATCAAATCATAAACCCTAAGAGAAGTAGGTCTAGAAGCTCCCCTAGCCCCCCATAAACCCTAGTTTTGGAGCCCCAACTCCTTACCTAACATCCCTCCTTCAATTTTAGTCTAGAAAACACCTAAAATCCCTCCAAAAACACCCCCAAATCCGCAACAAACTTGAAGAGTTCAGATCCAAAAACAAGGAGATACCTTGATCTAGGAGATCCGAAGTCAAATCCGGAGACAGAACGAAGCAAGGGAGTACAGTACAAGGAGCTCTTTTTGTCAGATCTGAGGGAACAAAATCCTTGCTATCGGAAAGGTATGTAATTTTTTTATTTTTATCTAGGTTTTTAGCAATGTGATATATTTGGGAAGTTAGTAGAGACCGGCTTTGGCCGGGCGGGGTTGGTGCCTAACACCTTCCAACCCCGTAACATGATCCCCGAATTCAGATTTTTTGTGGTAGATTAGTTCTTTTTATCCATGTTAGAGTCAGTTTGGTTCCTAGACCACAATAACTAGGTGGCGACTCCCAAACCTCAAGAGTCAAAAGCGGATCCGCGCACCCCGCGGATCGAGGGCGCTTTCAGTGGCGACTCCACTGGGGACTATTGAGGATCAAACTTGAAAAACCCCAAGTATGGGAGCATTGCCAAGATGACCTAGATTTTTTTATTATTTAGTTGGATTTATTTTATTTATTTTTTCTGTTTATTTATTTTTTGTCTTGATTGTAGATGATTTTGGGTATTGCATTTTTTTTCCAATTAAGGATCACTTTTTGATGACCCCTAAATAATGAAAGATTCAAATTGACCTATGAAAATGATGGAATGATGAAGGTTGGACAGAAATATTAAAACATTTTTAGAGAATATTCTAGTGAGAATTAAGTCTAGGAGCCTTTAATAAAACATAGATCTCGTCGAGTAGATTAATTTAGAATCTGAGTTCACTCAATTTCGTTATCGGAAGCCTTAGATATCATCGATGCAAGTTCAATCTGTAAATCTGGAATTATTTCTGAATGAAAGTTGGGACAGCAATGTTAAAACTTTTTTAGAGAATATTCTAGTGAGAATTAAGTCTGGGAGCCTTTAATAAAACATAGATCTCGTCGAGTAGATTAATTTAGAATCTGAGTTCACTCAATTTCGTTATCGGAAGCCTTAGATATCATCGATGCAAGTTCAATCTGTAAATCTGGAATTATTTTTGAATGAAAGTTGGGACAGCAACGTTAAAACGTTTTTACAGAACATTCTGGTGAGAACTAAGTCTGGACACCTATTAATAAAATGTAGATCTCATCGAGTAGATTAATTTAGAACTTGAGTTCACTCGATTTCGTTATCGGGAGCCTTAGATATCATCGATGCAAGTTCAGATTGTATTTTCCTAATTCACAGAAAATCTGAATTTATTTAATGTTGGCACAATTAATGTTCTTGAGAGTGAGCTCATCTCAACCATTGTCATTCTATCATCAATGTAACACCTATTGGAATCTCGATTCATTTTGGATCACCCAAAAGTGATCATTGATTGGACCTTGAAAATTATAAAAATTATGCCTATTTCATATGCCATATTTATTGATTAATTTACCATGATCTTGCTTGAAATACATGATTGATGTTGATCGTAATGTTAATGTGCTTATGTGATGGGAATAATGTGATCTTAATTCAATATTCATATGATTTGAATGATTTTGGTTTTGATTAAATGTATGATTGGTTTGATTGGATCCATGGGCCCATTTGTTTGAAAAAGGTCCTGGGCACAGCCCACCCTGTTTTGCACACACCACATGCACGTTTACTGTTTTACTCACTTACACGTCCCATTTAGCCAACGTGGCACTAGTGCGTGGCCCGGTCTCTTCGGAGATGCGACGTCATTCATGAAACCCACAACTCCAGTCACGTACCTTAGGGTATATCAAACTGGGGGCATCAATACCATCTGATCAGGTGATTCTGAGAAGTATGTTGATGCACCCAGGCTGGAGCGACCTGAGCCTTTGACCTATTGTAAGCCACACAGTCACATGTCCCGATTGCCAACGTAGTACTAGTACGTGGTCGGTCCCCTCGTGGGATGCCAAACCATTTATGAAAGCTACAACTCTTGACTCGTACCCGTAGGTATAAAAGATAGTCTAAGTATATCAATTGCACTTCTTGGTCAAAACCGGTGCCTAAGCAAGATCTTGCCCCGCTGTACCCTACTGTACGAGGGGGATAGACTACGTCTATTCTAGACGAGAGGTATTTAAGTGGGCCCTTGCTCAGCATTGTGCGCCACCTCTCAACTGGAGATCAAACTGGCTGTTTTTGACTTCAGAGAAGTGAATTGAGGTTTTAGATTATCACCTATACGGTATATCAAACCAAGTCACCACGTATCGAAAGGTATATAGGTGTGCTTGGGCAAGGGTGGCCAGATAAAAATGCATTGCACGTAGTAAGCTTAGAGTCTAGAAACCTTCCCAGTAGGTCACGACTCGAACTTATCGTGGGTGTTCCCGGGTTGTTTATTGAATGAATGCATGTGATTGATGAATGTATGTGAGTGATGTGAATGATGAGATCAAGAATGTATGGTTGTCCTCAAGGATAAAAAATTTTCTTTTTGAAAATTAAAATGGGTGCACCGACCCAATAAAGAATCCATTTTTTGCAATAATTTATAATGACCCAGTCCATCTCGATCCAATAATCATGATGGGTCGGGCCATTTAGATCAAAATGGAAATCAAATTCTTTTCTAAATTCGGGTTTCAACCCATTTTTAAAGAAGAGAAATGGTTTACAAAAGGAAAGTATTTTCTAGAAGAAATGTTCTCTAAAAAATATATATATATTTTCCAGAAAAAGTGTTTTCCATAAGAACAAGATTTTTCAAAAAAAAAAATGTTTTCTAGAAGAAAAGAGAATGAAGGAAAAATGATTTACAAATGATATATTCAATAAAATCTCAGGATTCTTAAAAATGTTATCAAGGGGTTAATACCGAAATTGACTAAATCTACCTTTGATGGGGTCATATAGGATTATCATTGCGCCCAAACTCAAGCGTCCACCTCCTAGTTGGAGTCGTAAGTCCAGTCGGTTAGAAAGAACCACAGTACCAAGTCAACAAGCAGAGATGGCTTCAGAATCTGAGCTCACAGAGATCCGTAAGATCTTGGCAGCCTTTGCCAATGATATCAGCAATATAAAAGGCAAAGTGGAAATGTTAGAACAGACCTCGGAATCAACGGGAATTCCCCTAGATGACCTAAAGGGGAAAAAGGTTGAAGAGAAACGTCCACGTGAAGTCTTCGAGCTCGACGGAGATGAAGAGTATGTTGATGAGAATCCGGCATTATCTAATAGAATGTCTCAATTGGAGTCAGCGATGAAAAGTATAAAGGGTATTGATGAAATTGCAGCAGGCATTGAAGCTTTAAATCGCATCCCTAGAATCCATTTGCCAGAGAAGTTTGTGATGCCTGAAATGGACAAGTTCAGTGGGACAGGGTGTGCAAAAACACATCTTAAGGTGTATGTTACCAACATGCGCACTATGGGGCTCAGCGACGAACAAATGACATTGTTGTTCCAAAGAACTCTATCGGGATCAGCACTACGTTGGTTAATGTCTCAAGATCCAGTTACTGTGGGTACATGGGAAAACATGTCAAAGGCCTTCTGGCATCAGTATAAATACAGTACTGAGATTGAGACCTCAAGAAGGGATTTGGAAGCAACTAAACAGAAAAATGGGGAGACATTCACTGATTTCATTGGTCGCTGGAGGGCCAAGGCTGCACAAATGTGGGATAGACCTTCAGAGAAAGAACAAGTGGCTATTATCTTAAAAAACCTCTCGCAAGGGTATGCCCGACATCTAGTTTCCCAATACCTTCCTACATTCGAGTCTCTATTGCAAGCTGGTAGCCAATTGGAAGATGCTTTCGCTTCCGGAATCCTTTCCAATCCTTCTGACAACAAGTTCAAAAAGCCTTTTACCAATTCTAAGTCTAGTACTGATCACGCCTATGTAGCCAATACGTCTACTACACCCGTCCAATCTACTATCTTGCCTAGTAACCAAGTTAACCCTAATCAACCTCGACCGCGTAGGAAATTCACCAATCTTGGGATGCCTTTGAGCATTGTCCTTCAAAAACTATTAAGTAAAGGGCTCATTGCACCTCTCCAACCTCGACCTTTACCAAATCCACTCCCCACTTCTCACAATCCCAACCTATTTTGTGAGTTTCACCAAAATCCCGGTCATCTTACTGATCGTTGTGTCGCTCTTCGTCATACAGTTCAAGACCTCATCGACGCCAAAAAAATTACTGTCCCTGCCCCTGAGCAACCGAATGTTACTACCAACCCTCTACCCAGTTACCAACCTCCTCAGACTTTGAACATGGTATCCAATACTCAACTCTTGTTTGACCCAATCCTTCTCATCCGATCAGTCAATCATAAACCTCCTAGCCCTCCTTTTACCAAAGTGACGGTCCCTAATGAGGTTTTCACCACCAAATGCAGTCTTGGCCAAGAGAGAAGAAGTAAGTCTGAAGAATGCAAAGAATCTGAAGAAGAAAACTCAGTCTAACCGCTTGGAAATAGTTTCTCGAATTCTCAGTCTGTAATCAAGCCCGTTGTGGGTAATTGTCTTTAGTTGTTTATGAGTCTTGAGTCCGGTTCTTTCTATCAAGTTAGTAATCAAATCTGTCTTTTTATTTCTTATTTTGTTCTAGTCAAGTTAGTTTGTTGAGTCTGCAATGGTGTCAGTCGCCCCATCTAAATTTAATTGAATAAAGAAAATTTTTGAATACCTTGAGCGCATTAACGAGTTAACTAATAACTGGCTTCAAAGAGAAATTCCTCTAATAAGGAACCCCCTCTTGAATGAGAAGATAAATGTCTTGCTCGAGGAACTAAAGGTCATTGACCTCGGAACAAAAATAATTCCCAAGAAATTCATATTGGAACTAACTTATCCCCAGAGGATCACAAAGAGATGATGAATTTATTCAGAAAATTCAAAAGACTTGCTTACATGGTCCTATGAGGATATGTCAGTTAAATTTGGAGTGTTGTTCAACATGAAATATATACCCATCCTATGAGAACACCACATATACAAACCAGAATTGACTAACATAGTCAGAGGAGGGATTATAAAATGTATCAGTGCTGGAATTTTAAAATCGATGGAATAGTTGAAGCAGCCAGTAAAAATCTCAAGACAATCATCGTGAAAATGTGTCAATCACATATCACACCGGGATTGGCCAGAAAAGTTACCATTCGCATTATGGACATATTACACTTCAATACAGTCTTCTACTAGAGTCACTCTAGTATGATATGGAAGCAATCTTACCGGTTAAAAGGGAAAATCCTGTATCTCAAGGTCTTGATAGAAGTTAATTGTTAGAAACAGATTGGGTCTGTCAATGGAGAGGAGTCACTTGCATGTTTGACAAGAAAGTCAAAGTTCATCACTTATAAGTCAAAGATCTAAGCATCAGACTACCCAAATTTTTTTTTGAGTATTCTTCTCGATCATAGAAAGTTTGAACTCAATTGGAGAGATTCAATCATCAAGGAAATATTATCTGGAAAAACTGTTAGACTTCAAGATCATGATGGAATCGAATTACCAGAATCAACCAACCTTGACCAAATCAAACGGTACTACATTTAAGGAGGCCATCTTTGGCCGAATCAATTCTCTTATTACCCAGTTCAATATATCCTTTCTCAACCCTTTCGCAGTCTTTTCAAAAAGAAAAAAATTATGCCTTCTTCTTTCTTAGCCCGATCACCTAACCTAAGGGAGGGAAAAATATTCGAACTACGTTTTGGTCTGATCCCAAAATTCTGGGGTACGTAGGCAACCTGAGAAGTTACTTCAGGCCCGACCACATCAAAAAAATAAAAATAGATTCCCCGACAAAGAAAAAATCTAAAAAAAAAAATTCAAAAGAAAAAAATTGTCAAAGTGGGGAAGAAAATTCAAGGAAAAAGAAAATAATTTAAAAGGAAATGTCACACAAGGGGCATTTGGGTTTTTGAGCCTCAAAATCCCTTTCTTTTTATACCTAGTCCTAAGCTTACCCATGAAAGTCCTCCTAAGTACCGTGCGAGAAGTCAAGGAAGATAGCAAAGCATGATCAGACAGCAACTCCAGAAGTTCAGAAGGGAAGAAGAAGAAAAAAATCTGCTAAGTTGAAAACCCAAAAAGGGCGGCTTAGGCAAAAATTAAGGTAAGCTCGCAAGGTTGAAGATCTGAAAGGATGACCTTGGCAACAATCAAAGCAAGGAAAAAAGAAAAAATTGTAAGCTCGCTAGATCGAAAACCTAAAAAGGCGATCTAGGCAAAAGCTAGAGCATGCTCGCTAGATTGAAAACCTGGATAGGCAATCTAGGCAAAACTTAGAGCTATCAAAAAATAAAAGAAAATCTCCGTTGAGTTGAGAAGCTGAAAAGGTAGCCCGAGCCGAAATATCAGAAGTCCGAATGATCAAGTTTCAATACCCAGTTTGAACCAAATATAGACTCAGTGGATACAAGTATCTCGTCTATGATTGATCTGAAGAGTTTCATGTCCCTAAGCGAACCGACGGGGAGAAAGAACAAATTCTATGATGAATTTCAGAAAGAAATATTTTGTTCCAATGTCTTTGAGCCTGACTCAAAATCTTCAATATAAAAAGTCAAAATTAAAAGTTAAACCTTTATTGCGCTTGCGGTAATCAAGGATTTCAAACTTTCATAACAAGGGCACTTCCTTTTTTCTAAAGAGTACAGTTTCCCCCCTTACACTAGGGGCATTTATTTTCAAATTATATTCAATTATCCCTAGTGCAATGTTCCTTGTCAAACTAGGGGCATTTTTGTTCTGATGCCTGGTCAATTTCAACCCCAAAGGATAAGGTTAACTTTGCATTACCCTCTTGATAGCAATTTTGAAAACTCCTCAGATTCAAAGAGAGTTAAAATATTTACCAGACCTTCATAAAATCCAACTTTTTATTAAAAAAAAAAGTCAAATGCGAGGTTAATCCCCCGTTTGTTCCCTCAAAGCTTAGTTCATTATTCTTGCACCCTGGGCAGGTAGAATAGAACTTCCTAAAAAAGAAAAAAATTAGTTCATTACTCTTTCACTCCGAGTAGGTAGAGTAGAACTTCCCAGAAAAAATTAGTTCATACTCTTTCACTTTGAGTAGGTAGAGTAGAACTTCCAAAAAAAAAATTAGTTCATTACTCTTTCACTCCGAGTAGGTAGAGTAGAACTTCCAAAAAAAAAATTAGTTCATTACTCTTTCACCCTGGGCAGGTAGAGTAGGACTCCCAAAACAATTAGTTCATTACTCTTTCACTCCGAGTAGGTAGAGTAGAACTTCCCAAAATAATTAATTCATTACTCTTTCACCCTGGGCAGGTAGAGTAGGATTCCCAAAACAATTAGTTCATTACTCTTTCACTCCGAGTAGGTAGAGTAGAACTTCCCAAAATAATTAGTTCATTACTCTTTCACCCTGGGCAGGTAGAGTAGGACTCTCAAAAAGCTTGGTTCATTACTCTTTCACTCCGAGTAGGTAGAGTAGAACTTTCCAAAAAAAAAATAAATAAATTAGTTCATTACTCTTTCACCCTGGGCAGGTAGAGTAGGACTCCTAAAAAATTAGTTCATTACTCTTTCACTCCGAGTAGGTAGAGTAGAACTTCCCAAAAAAATTAGTTCATTACTCTTTCACCCTGGGCAGGTAGAGTAGGACTTCTAAAAAGCTTAGTTCATTACTCTTTCACTCCGGGTAGGTAGAGTAGAACTTCCCAAAAAAAATTTAGTTCATTACTCTTTCACTCCGAGTAGGTAGAGTAGAGTAGAACTTTCCAAAAAAAAATTAGTTCATTACTCTTTTACCCTGGGCAGGTAGAGTAGGACTCCTAAAAAATTAGTTCATTACTCTTTCACCCTAGGCAGGTAGAGTAGGACTTCTAAAAAGCTTAGTTCATTACTCTTTCACTCCGAGTAGGTAGAGTAGAACTTCCAAAAAAAAAAAAAAACAAAAATAGTTCATTACTCTTTCACTCCAGGTAGGTAGAGTAGAACTTCCCAAAAAAAATTTAGTGCATTACTCTTTCACTCTGAGTAGGTAGAATAAGACTCTCAAAAAAATATAAATTTATTACTCTTTCACCTAGAGTAGGTAGAGTAGGACATTTAACTTTCTCCCAACTTTTGCTCAGATTTGTCTCAAATATCATTCAAATTTTCTCGAGTTTTGTTTTACTCAGATTTTACTCAATTTCACACAGTGCACACACTTGCACTTTTTAGTCAGGGAGAATTCTCTAAAATTCAAGGATCTGACACTGTCAGTGAGAGCTCTCGCTCAAGGACCTGACAATCTTTTAATTCGGGGAGAGCTTTACCCTCAAGGATCCGAACACCCCGACGAATTGCTAAATCAGGCTGCAAAATGAACTGTCACTAGCTTTGGCATTCAGATATCGCACTATCTACCAAAATAGATTTGCTATCTAGTTTGCTTCAACCCTCTGCCAAAGAGGGGCATCTGTAGACACCCCATTTTTGCACTCGCCTGATTAATCAACTCGTCAATCCGATTGCAATGATTCCCAATGATGGATGTGTATTCCGTTGATTTATTTTGTTACCAGATGTGTTTCAGAAATCCGGATGAGGTATCTCGAATTGACAAAACCTTAGAAATCACGCTACGCTAGGAAAATATGACCCAAGAAACATAGAAATCATCATCTTGCAGACCAAAAAGAAACTTCACGATAAAAATCACTAAAAAATTACCAAATTACCAAAATACCCCTAACCTCAAAACAACCCTAGAGCCTACGTTACGCTTAGGAAAACTCTCTCGAACACATAAAATAACAAATCGAACTAAATAAATCATTTCACCAATTTTAACAGAATTTGACAAAATTACGAAAATGCCCCTCATAAAGTTCACAATCATTTCACACAAAAAATTTCATAAATAACACAAAATAATATTTCCATTGAATTCCTTACGAAAAATCGATTCTAAAACATCCTAGAACATTAAAAACCGACTTAAAACGTGAAAAGTCCTCTCCGGGGGTAAAACGGTAATTTCACAATTTTCATAATTAAAAAATTCTGAAATTAATAAATAAAATATTAAATAATTAAAGTGAAACATTGATGAAATTAATTTAAAATTTTGAATTAAAAAATCGATCAATCGGACTTTCGGGTAAAATTGTTGAGGGTTCGTGGGATATTTCTTTAAGGACCCCTCCATTTGGGGGTCCAAAGAATTAAAAAAATAATGGAAGGGGGTTCTCCAAAAATTTAAAGTCAATCAAGCAAGACTGTAGTCAAAGTATTAAAGTCAATCAAGTGAGACTAAAGTCAAATTAAAGTCAATTAAGCAAGACTGAAGTCAAAATATTAAAAGTCAATCAATTAAGACTAAAGTCAAAACATTAAAAGTCAATCAAATAAGACCAAAAGTCATAATAGAATTCTAATTAAATAATAACTCTATCTAATAGAGTTCTAACTTAAAAAAATTCTACCTAAAATAATTCTAATTAAAACACAATTCTACCTAAAATAATTTTACTAAAACACAACTCTAATTAAAAGATCTCTAATTAAACACTAACTCTATCCAAATCAACCTTAAAAAAATTCTATAAATAGAGGTGCTCACACCCTATTTTCGTATCAAATCATAAACCCTAAGAGAAGTAGGTCTAGAAGCTCCCCTAGCCCCCCATAAACCCTAGTTTTGGAGCCCCAACTCCTTACCTAACATCCCTCCTTCAATTTTAGTCTAGAAAACACCTAAAATCCCTCCAAAAACACCCCCAAATCCGCAACAAACTTGAAGAGTTCAGATCCAAAAACAAGGAGATACCTTGATCTAGGAGATCCGAAGTCAAATCCGGAGACAGAACGAAATAAGGGAGTACAGTACAAGGAGCTCTTTTTGTTAGATCTGAGGGAACAAAATCCTTGCTATCGGAAAGGTATGTAATTTTTTTATTTTTATCTAGGTTTTTAGCAATGTGGTATATTTGGGAAGTTAGTAGAGACCGGCTTTGGCCGGGCGGGGTTGGTGCCTAACACCTTCCAACCCCGTAACATGATCCCCGAATTTAGATTTTTTGTGGTAGATTAGTTCTTTTTATCCATGTTAGAGTCAGTTTGGTTCCTAGACCACAATAACTAAGTGGCGACTCCCAAACCTCAAGTGTCTCAGTTGGAATCAGCCCTGAAGAGTATAAAGGGTATTGATGAAATTGCGACAGGCATTAAAGCTATGAATTATATCCCTAGAATCCATTTGCCAGAGAAGTTTGTAATGCTTGAAATGGACATGTTCAGTGGGCTAGGTTGTGCAAAAATGCATCTTAAAGTGTATGTTACTAACATGTGCACTATGGGACTCAGTGATGAACAAATGTCGTTGTTATTTCAACGGACTCTATCCGGGTCACAAGACCCAACTATAATAGGTACATGAGAAAAAATGTCAAAAGCTTTCTAGCATCAGTATAAGTACAATACCGAGATTGAGACTTCAAGAAGGGATATGGAATCAACTAAACAAAAGAACAGAGAGACGTTTACTGATTTCATTGGCCGTTGGAGAGCCAAGGCTGCTCAAATGTGGGATAGATCATCAGAAAAGGAACAAGTAGCCATTATCCTGAAAAATCTTACCCAAGGATATGCCGTGCACTTGGTTGCTCAATATCTTCCCACTTTTGAATCCCTATTACAAGTTAGAAGTCAACTCGAGGATGCATTTGCCTCTTGTGTTCTTTCCAATCCCTCGGATAGCAAGTCCAAGAAACCTTATGTTCCCAAACCCAATATCAACCATGCTTACGTAGCCAACACCTCAGTCACCCCAGTTCAACCACCAACCCGGACTAATAATCAAGCTCACCCAAATCAACCCTGAACTTCGTGCCAATTTATCAATTTAAGGATGATCGTTACCGTAGTTTTACAAAAACTGTTGAAAAAAGGGCTGCTTACCCCTATTCAACCCTGACCTTTACCAAATCTCCTACTAGCCGGACACAACCCTAACTTTTTCTGTGAATTTCATCAAAACCCTGGCCATTACACTGATTGATGTATCACTCTTCGTTATGCCATTCAAAATCTTATTGACAACAAAAAGGTCACAATCCCTAGCCCAACATCGTCAAATGTCACCACTAATCCACTACCCACCTATCAACCTCCACCAACCCTGAACATGGTTTTCCACATCCCATTACTATTCGATCCCGTCTCTCTTATCCATTCAATTCAAACCACCTAGTTACCCCCTTTTCGGGATAACTTTCACTGATGAGGTTTTCACCACACACTATGAACCATTTGATCTAACCTTGGATGATACATATTGTCTATCCCCACCGCATTACAGTAACCCCACATTCACCAGTTATCTTTTGGCTCAAATGAACCCAGAAAGTCTTATCTTCTTGATAAATGAAGATCCATACTTGTTGATTGAAGAACATGAGCCTTTCTCCCTCTCCTGTGATGAAGGTTGACATATGACTCGAGGGGGAAGGATTTTTAAGTCATAAGAACTCTGTGTTGATAATCCTGCAGCTTTGGCAAGAAAAGAAAGAGAAGATCCTATCAAAGAAAATATCGAAGAAGATGACTCCGTGATTAAGCAATTAAAGAAATCAGGGGCCAATATCTCAGTTTGGGGTTTGCTCATTACTTCCACTACTTATAGGGAGGCTATTCTCAAAGCATTAAACACAGGCCAAGTTTTTCTTAATACTTCCCCAAATCAGCTGGCCAGTACAGTAAGGGCGACTTATGTAGAGAATATCCTATCCTTCTCAGACTCAGATCTCCCAAAGGAAGGAACAAGCCACACTAAGGCTTTGCACATCACAGTCGATTGTAACGGGATGAGGGTACCTCTGGTTTTAATTGACAATAGAAGTGCACTGAATGTCTGCCCTTTAAAAACTACTACCTACCTCGGATTTAAGGCTGAAGATCTCAAGCCCACTAATCAAGGTATTAGGGCTTATGATAGCACCAAGAGGGATATACTGGGAATTTTTCACATTTGATTGTCCACAGGAATAGCTAAATCTCCTATGAAATTTCAGGTTGTTGATATCCAGTCCTCTTTCAATTTAGGGAGACCATGGTTACACTAGATCAAAGTCATCACTTCCACGCTGCACCAGAAAGTCAAGTTTATTAAGGATGGACTAGTGATTACTCTCCATGGAGATACTGAAATTGTAGGAATTGTAAATAGTACTGAAGCTAAGAATGAGCCGTTGCTCGAGATTCAGCCAGAACAATAGGGGATAGAGCTTAGCAGGTTTGAATTTGAGAAGATCTACTTAGTTCAATAGGATCATTCCGTGAAAGAACATTTTCCTATTGAAAATACGTCCAATTACTGTATGGCTAACATGTTCAAGAAAAAGAGGTTTTTTCTGGATATGGGCCTAGGTATCAAGCAACAAGGTATCAAAGAAGTTCCAATGATCAAAGAAGTCATTGGCACATTCGGGCTAGGATATAAGCCTACTGAGAAAGATTGGGCCACTACTAGAAGACAAAATGGGACAAGGTAATTGCAAAAAGGCAAGGACGCACCACGGATCTGATTAAAATGAAACCTTATCGTAAGACCCTTAATGACTATTTCATGAAAGAAGGAGAAGATTTTCATTATTGTGGGTTCTCAGAGCCATTCATTGATCACATCAAAGGTACTCGTCTACCGGGGTTTGAAATTTTCTTTGGCATGTAATGGCCTGAAAAGAAAGCAAGCATAGAAGCTGAAGAAAAGGAAGTTGAAGACTGGCAGCTCAATCTGGACTCCCTCAATATTGATCAGTTATTCATTTAAGATCACAGTGTCCTAGTGTTGTCAGTTGAGAAGGGGATCCCAAATCCTCAGTTTGTAATCAAACCCGTGGTCGGGTGTCTCTCTAATTATCATGTAATTAGTCTTGTGCTACACGTCAAGACTGGGCCTGTTAGTCCCTTTAGTCCTGTTCAGTCTGACGTGTCTGATGAGTCCTTTATTTCTATTGAGTCAAGTAAGTTAGTTGTTTCTGCTGAGTTAAGCGAGTTTATTATTTCTAGTGAGTTTGTTTTTCCTGCTAAGTCAAGTGAGTCTATTAAGTCTGCAATGAGTCCTGTTACCCTATCTCTATTTAATGAAATGAAATAAATTTTTGATTACCCTGAGCGCAATAATAATTTAACAAATAATCTGGCTTTGGAGGGAGAATCTTCTGATGAAGAACCTTCTCCTGAAATAATCAAATTACTTGAATAAGAAAATGAACGTCGGATTCAACATCTAATGGAAAAAGTAGAGGTTATCAACCTCGAAACAAAAAAAAGTCCTCAAGAGATTCAGATTGGGATCACCTTATCTCCCGATGAATGTAAGGGTATAATAGACTTACTCAGAAAATTCAAAGGCGTGTTCGCGTGGTCTTACGAGGATATGCCAAGAGTAAGTACCGATATTGTTCTACATCGGATTCCATTATACCCTGATGCTCGACCAATCAAATAGAAATTTTGATGTATGAAGTCGGAATGGACTCTAAAGATTAAAGAAGAAGTTACAAAGTAGATTAACGTCGGATTTTTGAAAGTAGTAGAATACCTTGAGTGGATTGCTCATATCGTCCCAGTGCCTAAAAAGAATGAAAAAGTCAAAATGTGTGTAGACTTTAGAATCCTAAACAAAGCGAGTCCAAAAGATAGTTTTCCTTTAGCACACATAGATGTTCTAGTAGATAACACAACAGGACACGCTTTGTTGCCCTTCATGGATGGTTTTCCAAGGTACAATCAAATAAAAATGGATTATCGGGATATGTAAAAAATGTCCTTCATCACACAGTGGGGGATCTTTTGCTACAAGGTTATGCCTTTCGGTTTGAAGAACGCTGGAGCCACCTATCAAAGAACAGCCACGACTTTACTGCATGATATGATACATAAGGAAGTTGAAGTCTATGTAGATGATATAATAGTCAAGTCTAAGGAACGACTGGGGCACGTTGCTGTACTAGAAAAGTTTCTCACAAGGATTCAATAGTACCAATTCTGACTCAACCAGCAAAAATGTATATTTGGAGTAACTTCTGGAAAATTATTGGGATTTGTAGTCAGTTAAAGAGGGATCGAAGTGGACCTTGTGAAGATTAAAGCTATCCAAGAAATGCCACTGCCTAAGATTGAAAAGTAGATTCGAAGTTTTTTAGACAGAATCCAGTATGTCAGTAGATTTATCGCTCAACTCACTAACGTCTACGAACCTATCTTTAAGCTTCTCAAGAAAAATGAACCAATAGTTTGGAATGAACAATGTCAAAAGGCTTTCGATCAAGTCAAGGAATATCTCTTGAACCCACCTATTTTGGTTCCACCTACACCGGGTGAACCACTTCTTCTTTATCTGTCAATCACAGAAGAAACTATGGTATGTATGCTTGCACAGTATGACAAAGGTAATCGCAAAGAAAGGGCTATCTACTATATTAGCAAAAAGATGTTAGAGTATGAACGAAAGTATTTGGCCCTCGAAAAAATTTACTTAACACTGGTATGGGCTACTCAGAGACTTCAGCACTATATGTTATCTCATTCGATTATCTTGTTATGTCGGATGGATCCTCTTAAATATCTTTTCGAGAAATCGGCATTGACAGGAATAATAGCACAATGGCTGTTGTTGTTATTAGAATTTGATATCACACATGTTACATAGAAATCTATCAAAGGGAGAGTTGTGGCAGATCATCCAGTGGTAGAAGGAATAAAGCATTTTGATCAGTTCCCAGATGAGAATATCTTGCATGTTGAAAGAGAATCGCAAAATCAAACATGTCAGCTATACTTTGATGGGACTGCCAATCAGAATGGGTATGGAATAGGGGCAGTTTTATTTTCTCCTGAAGGATGCCACATTCCTATTTCTGTTAAATTAATTTTTTCTAACACCAATAACACAGTCGAATATGAGGCATGAATCGCTGGGATTGAAGCTGCTTTGAATATGGGCAATACAGAAATTGAAGTATTCGGGGATTCAGCCTTGGTCATACATCAGTCGTTGAAAGAATGGAAAACAAGGGATGAAAAGTTGAAGTCTTATCATAAGTATCTATTAAACAAAGTGAGTAAGTTTAAAGCTTTCATATTCCAGCACATGTCAAGGGAAGATAATAGATTTGCTGGCGCATTAGCCACTCTCTCTTCAATGATCCATTTCTCCCCTAGCATGGAATTGAGGCCGATCATCGTCAAAGTCAAAGACAAACTTGCATATTGTTATCATATCAACATTGCTACTCGATTACCCGATGGAAAGTCGTAGTATACAGATATAAAAAGAGTCTTGGAAAAATAAGAATTCCGGGAAGAAGCAACGAGAAAGGAACGACAAACCCTACTAAGATTAGTATCTCAATTCATCCTGTGAGCAGGAAGTTTATATAAAAGGTCTTATGATGGGATTCATTTGTCATGCTGATGAGACTATCGTTGTTCTTCTCACCGGGGTTAATATTAATCTTACTTTTACCTTACTTGTGGGGTAAGTAGGAGATCGAACACAAGAGAAAGGAGGAGTAGAGTTAAGCTAAGAGGATAAAATTCAAATTAAGTAAAAGGAATTAAAACTATTTTTCTTTGTATTTTTAAACTTATAAGAAGATGTAAAATTGCTAGAAAATGAACTAAAGTAAATGAAATTAAAAACAAGTAAACTTATAAAATTAAAACACCATTGGAGGTGGATCTACCTAAAACATGTTGATGAGCAATTCCTAATTTCTAGCATTTTTATAACTCAATCGTAAGGGCTTGGTGTTAGCTCCTTAGATCGAAAAATTTTACAAATAAAATGAAATGAGAGAACATAAACAAAGTAGAATTCTTTGAAAACTTCCTACTACCAATTATCTAGTTTAAGCATACTTTATCTGGATTTAATTTAAGCATAAAGTATCTATATTAAGAATAAAAGGTGCAAGAAACTTAAAGAGAACTCATACATTTTAAATAAAAGAAAGGCATGAAATTAGAAATAACACAAGAACTTGTTCTAAGCTTTTCCACTCTCCAATAGAGGGGAACTTGGCCTAATGTCATTGCAAGAGAGGGAAGATAAGAGATGAAAGAACTTTTCTTCATTTCATGGAGAAACTTACAACTTCTTCTTCTTTTACTTCTTACAAGACTATTTAGCCAAAAGAAAATAACTAGAAGATGAAAATACAAAAAATAAGAGAATAAGCTAAGAGCTCTAGATTAAAGGAGTCTTGGATAAGAGAACCAAGAGGAACCCTTTCTCTAAAGATTGAAGCTCTATTTATAGAGAAAAATATGTGTAGAAGAGTATAAAAGTAGCCTCCACTTTTCTTTGCACAAAAAGAAAATAGAGGAGAATATGAGTTAAGGATTAGGGTATTCCAAAGTGGGTCAAATGCTTTTGTCTTGAGATTTTGATTTTACATTGTTGATTTTCTGCACAAGAAACACACGTAATTAGATTTATCTAGTAAATGAATTTATTTATATAAAATTAAGCCTAATTAACATGCAACATGGTGCTTTGAGGCTTATCATGATTATTACTTTAATATGAAGAAATAGGGACAAAAATCAAGATAAATGTTAAAAGAATGTGCGTATAATTGAGTGTTTAGAGATACTCATCACACCCTCAAACTTACCTTTTTCTAGTCCTTAGAAAATAAAATTATCACTTTCACAGGCACCTCGACTGCATTTAGCGAACGCAGCAAGCCTTGGAACTACTAGGTTACCCCTAGTGAACGAGTTTGACTCGTGAGGATTTGCAGAAAATATACCTACAAAATTTGAAAATAACTTTGAAGTAAAAATAATCAAAATCAAAACTTATATTGAAAAGCACAAGTCTATTTTTTTGATTTTGTTATTCAATTAGAAGTACTGCTTTGTATAAAGTCCCAACCCTTATTTCTCTACGACAAAACTTAGACTTAAATTGATCTTTGAGCGATAGTGATTCTAACTCAGAAATTTAAGAGATTCGATTTTCTAAAATAAGTTTCAACTTTCTAACTACTCAAGAATAGCTACAGTAACTTATGGTTTAATTCTAAACTTAGCATCCTGTCTAGGGTAGTAAGAAGTATGGATATTCACTTTAATACATCTAAGGGACTTTATCTGTGATATTCCAGTATACTCACATTTTTACACTTGTTGGCTTTCACCCTACTAAAACTTTACATAAACATTTGGATCTTTGACTTTTTTTTTTTTTTGAAATGTCTCTCCTTTTTTTTTCTATTACTTCTTCACTCTTTTTCTAAAAAAGTAGACAGCCCTTTTTAAGGTACCAGTCTAATTCAATGGTTGCTATACATGGTGTATACAACCCAGTTCTATTTTTCTTCTAATCAGCCAACCAATTGAACAAGGAAGTCAAAGTTCATCAAACCTACTTTTTTCTTAAACTCTAGGTAGAAAGAAGGTAACAAGCTCTCTTAATACAATATAGACTCTTGGTAACCTTATTAGAAGTGACTATAAACCAAAAGATAACTTTGCTCTAATTTTTATCTAAGAGAAACACAAATAGGGACTCCAGATCATAGCTTCCAATGAAAGACTGATTAAATATTTTTAACTAAGTGCTTAAAGATACAAGCTAAGATTTTGAGCAAAATACAACAAAGTTGCCAACTAAATATTTTTCAAAATATATTTTTTTTGAAAGAAAAAATAATAAGTGAAAATTCGACCAATACACTCCAAAACTTAAACATTATATTGTCCTCAATATTTCAACATATACATGCAAAGGTAAAATTGAAATAGACAAAATGAAATGAAGTGGGTTAGACATCAAGTGGAAGCGGAAGTGCTAAAAGATGATATTGATGATAGGTTCAAAGAACATCCTACTAGTTCTGGTGATGGAGATCAACGACTAGAGAAAGACAATAACACTCCGAAAATAGAAGATTTGCAGGTCGACTTGGATTTCTCCAGTAAACTCCAAAAAGTTCAACATGCTTCAAAGCAAAGCTCAGTTGAATCAAAACAGGAAGTTCAACCTGACATAAATCCACAACAAGACAATATGTGCATGGTCACAATTACTTTCACTGATGAGGATCTCCAATTGGGGTCTCAACCTTTCAATAGGCCTATTTACGTCACACGTTATGTGAGGTAAAATAAAATTCAAAGAATCCTCTTGGATTGTGGTTCTAATGTCAACAGCATGCAAATTCGTACCATGAAACAAGTTGGCATATCATCGGATTAACTTGCTCACAGTAAGTTGATGATTCAAGGCTTCAACTTAAGAAGTCAGAGAGAGATCGACATGACAAGAGTCAAGCTCTCTATTGCAGATTTGGAGTCAACAACACTCTTTCACATGATTGATTATAAAATTTCATATCACTTGCTTCTCGGTCGATTGTGACTGCATGAACCTGGAGTAGTACCATCCATGTTACATCAATACTTTAAGTATTATCAAGATGGTGTGCAGAAACGTGTAGAAGTCGAAAATCAACCGTTTGACAGTCAAGCTTCAACTACGGGGATAGACAATTCTGAAGATATTATTTAGGTAAATCACATTACCATTGAAGAATTCCTTGAAGAAGATTCTACGTCATCAGATAAAGAACTTGAAAATGCTCCACCGGTCTTTGAAGAAGGTGGACAAGTCACTGTTGATGACTTGAAAGAAATAAATCTTGGGACAATTGAAGAGTCGTGACCCACATTTGTCAATACACTTCTAAACCAGCATGAAGAATCCGAGTACTTTAAGTTGCTACAAGAATACAAAGATGTATTTGCTTGGACTTACAAAGAAGTGCCAGGACTTGACCCGAAGATCGTTGTTCATCAGTTCGCAGTCAAACATGGAGTTCGTCCAATAAAACAGGCACAACAAATTGATACCACAGATTGAGACAGATGTCAACAAGTTGATAGAAGCTAGCTTCATCCGAGAAGTAAAGTATCCAACCTGGATTTCCAACATAGTTTCGATAAGAAAGAAGAATGGACAAATTCGAGTATGAGTAGATTTTTGCGACTTGAATAATGCGTGTCCAAAAGATGATTTTTCACTTTCAATCATAGAACTTATGGTTGATGCAACTATAAAACATGAAGCTTTGTCCTTCATAGATGGATCTTCTGGTTAAAATCAAATTCGAGTGTCACCAAAAGATGAGGAACTAACGGTCTTCCGTACCCTGAAAGGTATATATTATTATAAAGTTATGCCTTTTGGACTTAAGAATGCTGGTGCTACTTACTAACGAGCTATGCAAAAGATCTTTGATGACATGCTACATAACAAGGTTGAATGTTACGTTGATGACCTAGTAGTAAAGTCTAAGAAAATAGAAGATCACTTACAACATTTACGTGATACATTCGACAGATTATGATGGTACCAACTCAAAATCAATCCTCTAAAATGTACTTTTAGAGTTACCTTAGGTAAATTCTTAGGATTCGTGTTTCAGTATCGTGGCATTGAAATCGATCAAACAAGATTGAAGTCATTCAAAAGATGCCAACACCAAAGAATATTCATGAACTCAAAAGTCTACAAGGCCGGCTTGCTTACATTTGTACATTTATTTCAAACTTAACTTGGTATTGTCTTCCCTTTAGTCAATTGATGAAGAAAGATACATTATTTGAATGGGATGAAGCTTGTGAGAATGCTCTAAAAAGTATCAAGGAGTATCTTCTCAAGTCTCTTGTCCTTTCGACACCAATTCTCGAGAAACCACTGATTTTCTATATTAGTGCACAAGAAATGTCACTAAGAGCATTGTTGGCTCAAGAAAATGATGAAGGAAAAGAAGGTGTACTTTACTACTTAAGTCGAACTCTTGTTGAAGCTGAAATAAATTATTCACCCATAGAGAAGACATGTTTAGCACTCATCTTTGCCACAAAGAAGCTTTGGCATTACATGTTATCACACACAATCCGACTCACTGCGCGAACTGATCCACTCAAGTACATCATGACGAGGCCAGTCTTGTCAGGAAGACTAGCTAAATAAGCCCTTCTCTTATCAGAATTTGAGATTATTTACATCCTTCAAAAGGCTATAAAAAGGCAAGAATTAGTCGATTTTCTTTCTGATCATCCTATTCCGACTGATTGGAAATTATCTCACGACTTACCTGATGAAGAAGTATTCTCCATTGATGTGCTTCTAGGTTGGAAAATGTACTTTGATGGCACAGCTAGAAGAGATAGAGCGGTACCTCAATTTTATATTTCAACGATAAGTTCTATCGTCGCTCTTTTTTTACGACATCTTAATGAGATGTCTCAGAGATAATGAAATTCGAGATGCTTTAGAAGAAGCATATTTTGGAGTGTGCGGTTCACATCAGTTAAGGCCGAAACTCCATCATAGTCTGAAAAGGATGGGATTCTACTGGCCTACAATGGTAAAATATTCTTTAGACTATGAAAAAAGGTGTAAAGTTTGCCAATTTCATGGGGATTATATTCATCAACCACCAGAGCCATTGCATCCTACAATCGCATCTTGGCCCTTTGATGGGTGGGGACTTGATGTCATTGGACTCCTCCAAAAATCTTCAAGATAACATCTTTATATCCTTAACGTAACAGATTACTTTTCTAAGTAGACTAAAGCAGTTCCTCGTCGAGAGGTCAAGAAAGAAACAATAGTCGACTTTATCAAAAATAATATCGTCTTCCGTTATGGCATTCCACGATATATTATGATAGATAATGGAAAGTCTTATAGCAACACATTAATAGATCAGTTCTACATGAAGTTTGACATCAAGCAGAGATACTCTACAATGCACAACACTGCAACAAATGAACTTGCCGAAGCCTTCAACAAAACTCTCTACAAAATTCTTGAGAAGGTTGTTTTAAAATCGAAAAAAGATTGGCATGAACGAACTGGGAAAACACTATGGGCATACAAAACCTCATACCGTACTCCCATGCAAGTCACACCTTACTCATTGGTTTATGGAGTTGAAGTTATCCTCCCTTTAGAATGTCAGATACCTTCATTAAGGATTACAATCCAAAATGGTCTCACTTGCGATGAGAATGCCAAATTACATCTAGCTAAACTCGATGCATTAGACGAAAAGAGATTGGAAGCACAACAATGATTAGAATGTTACTAAGCCCGTCTATCACATGCATTCAATAAGAAAGTTCGACCACGTTCCTTTTAAGTTGGTGATCTAGTCTTAACCGTACAACAATCAATCATCCTCTCACACCGTTCTAGAAAGAAATTTGATCCAAAATAGGATGGGCCTCATGTAGTGAAAAAAGTATACACTAATGGTGTATACCTTCTTGTAATACCAGAAGGATTACGTCTTGGTCCAATCAACGGTAAATTCCTCAAATGATACTATGCTTAAAAGAATAATACTCCTTGACATGAGCCTAAACTGTTTGACAATGATCCCCATCACGAGCCTAAACTATTTGACAATGCTCCCAACATGAGCCTAAACTGTTTGACAATCCTCCTCGGCATAAGCCTAAACTGTTTGACAATGCTCCTTAGCACGAGCCTAAACTGTTTGACAATTCTCACTATCATACGAGCTTAAACTACATGATACTCCTGACGCGCATGAGTAAAAACTGGGAATGGTCCCCCAAAAAAAAATTTGAACTCGTTAGATTGAAAACCCAAGAGGACAATCTAGGTAAAACTTAGAGTATTTTCCATCTGAACTACGTTATGGTTTGATCCCATTTTGGGTACGTAGGTAACCTATAAAGTTACTTCAGGTTCAACCACATCAATAACAAAAAAATATGTCATGTCGCACTAAGTACTAGTATCACATCGACTAAAGATATATAAGAGTACGAATAAAAAAAGTCATCATGCTCAATAATGCTCTAACGTTAGAGTTTGGCCAACTGATTGTACAAATAATTCGTCGCATAGTTCTTTTAGCCAGTTGACGTTGTGCACTTTTAAGCACTACTAATAAATAGTTGCTTTAGAAGTTGGCCAACTGGTTGGACAAATAGTTTGTTGCATGGTTTTTCTGCGTATACAAATCTTACATCTCGTGATTCTGCAAGTCAATTGACATTGTCTACTCCTAAGCACTACTGATAAACAGTTGCTTTAGAGGTTGGTCAACTGGTTAGACAAATAATTCATCGTATGGTTCTTCTACATATACAAATCTTACATCTCATGTTAATGTTGTCCACTCCTAAGCATTATTGATGAACAATTACTTTAGAGATTGGTCAACTGATTGGTCAAATTTCTCGTCGCATGGTTCTTCTACGAGTACATATCTTATTATGTACTTCTTTGGACAAATCAACAGTATTATTTCCAAGCATGATTAACAAATATAGTCATTATAAAATTCAGCAGACAAGAATAGTTCACAATATCTTGATCAATGCACCCTGCTGCAAATCATTGTATACAAGAACAAAAGGTTGATAAGCATGATGTTGCACCTCTTTACACAATGGTCTCTAAGAAGGCTTCCTGTAATGGTGAGGATGTTGCGATAGAGTCTGGTTTGCTATCTGATGGGTATGCCTCCAAGAAGACGTCGAGCATGGGTAATGGTATTACTGCTCAAGCACTACAGCCTTAGCCTCTTCATGATGCCATTGATAAATCAGATAAAATAGGTGCCTTTAAAGGATTGCCCAACTGTGAAGAGCTATCTACATCATGAATGGATCACCAAACAAATGTTCAATAAACTCACTGTAAAAAAAAATTTGAAAAAAAATAGTTGAGAAGAAAGAGAGTGTTGTGTGTGAGAGTGGGCCCATACATAGCCTTTATTTTAGCTATAAAAAAAGTAGAAAGGTGAATAAGAAGAAGCGCATTGTGGCTACGTCATCTTTAGCTACATGGAACCTCTTTTTATTCTTTTTGCTCGCTACCATTAATTGAGTAATAATTGCCAAATGATGATGATTACGATTGACCATTGCAATCTTTTCTACTTTTGCTCCACCCTCAAGTCCATCTTGATTTGCATCCAAGAACCAATGTTACTAAAGCTGCTGCAATATTAAAGAAGAGAGGCATGGCACTGAAAGCTCCATCGATCCGCGGGGTGTGCGGATCCACTTTTGACTTTGAGGTTTGCGAGTCGCCACCTAGTTATTACGGTCTAGGAACCGAACATTGACTCGAAACGGATAAATAAACAACTAATCTACTAAAAAATACTGAGTCCGGGGATCACATTACGGGGTTGGAAGGTGTTAGGCACCAATCCCGCCCGACAAATGCCGATCTCTACTAATTCCCAAAAATGATTACATTGCTAAAAAAACTAAATAATAATAATAATAATAAAAATAAAAATATATACTTTGCAACGCAATGATTTCGTTCCCTCAGATCTGATAGAACAGCTCCTCGTATAGTACTCCTCGCGTCGTTCTGTCACCGGATTCGCTTCAGACCTCCAAGACGAAGTACCTCCTTCTTAGATCTGAATATTTCTGATTTATTTATGGGTTTCTCAGTATTTTTGAAGGGCTTCTAGGTATTTTTTGAGTTAAAGTTAGGGTATGGATGTTAGGTAAGGAGTTGGAACTTCAAAATTAAGGTTTATGGGAGGCTAGGGAAGCTTTTTGACCTACTTTTCTTAGGGTTTATTTTTTGATACAAAAATAGGTTGTAGGGACCCTTATTTATAGATTTTTTTAAGAGCTTTTTAGATAGAGTTAGTGTTTAATTAGAATTACATTAGGTAGTTTTAGAGTTTAATTATAATTCTATAAGGTTTAAGGTTTGACTTTGGTCTTATTAGATTGATTAGGGTTTTGACTTAAGTCTCACTTGATTGACTAGAATCTAGGTTTTAACTTAAGTCTTACTTGATTGACTTGACTTTAGGATTTTGACTTAAGTCTTACTTGATTGACTTTAATTTTAATTAGGATTTCACTTTACATTAATTACTGTTTTAATTATTAATTTCGAAATTTTTTAATTAATAAAATTGTAAACTTATCGTTTTGCCCTCAGAAAGGACTTTTTATGTTTTAAGTCATTTTTCAATGTTCTAGGATATTTTGGAATCGATTTTTCATAAGGAATTCAATGAAAATATTGGTTTGTCTCATTTATGAAATTTTTTGTGCGAAATGGTCGTGAACTTTATAAGTGATATTTTTATAATTTTATCAAATTTTGTGAAAATTGACAAAATGGTTTATTTGATTTCGATTTGTTGTTTTATGTGTTTGAAAGGATTTTCCTAAGCGTACTATGGGCTCAGGGTTGTTTTGATGTTAGGGGTTATTTTTTAGTAATTTTTATCATGAAGCTTCTTTTTGTCTACAAGATGATGATTTCTAAGTTTCTGAGTCATATTTTCCTAACGTAGTGTGATTTCTACAATTTTGTTAGTTCGAGATACCTCATCCGAATTTTGAAACACATATAGTAACAAATAAAGTATTGGAATATCATCCATCATTGGGTACCGTCGCAATCGGGTTGACAAGTTGATCAATCAGGCGACTGCAAAAATAGGATGTCTACAGATGTCCCTCTTTGACAGAGGATTGAAGCAAACTAGATAACAAATCTATTTTGGTAGATAGTATGATATCCAAATGCCAAACCTAGTGACAGTTCATTTTGGAGCATGATTTAGCAATTTGTCGGGATGTTCGGATCCTTGAAGATAAAAATCTCCCCGAATTAAAAAGTTGTCAGGTCCTTGAGGGCGAACTCTCACTGACGATGTCATATCCTTGAATTTTAGAAAATTCTCATTGACTGATGTGTGCAATTATGTACTCAAAATCTGAGATAAATCTCTGAGATGATCTGAGCTAGATCTGAGCATAAGTAAAGTTTGAGCATAAAATTAAGTATAATCTGGGCATAAACTAAGCATAAAACTGAGCATAATTCCGAGAAAACCCTCTGCAGTATTTGATCATAATTCTGAGAAAGCCTTCGACGGCATCTGAGCAAAATCCAAGTTAACCCTTGACGGCAACTGAGTAAAATCCAAGTTCATCCTTGGCAGCAACTGAGCAAAATCCAAGATAACCCTTGGCATTAACTGAGCAAAATCCAAGATAACCCTTGGCAGCATTTGAGAGAAATCCAAGTTAACCCTTGGCGGTAACTGAGCAAAATCCAAGATAACCCTAGGCGGTATCTGAGTGAAATCCAAGTTAACCCTTAACGGCAACTGAGCAAAATCCAAGTTAACCCTTGGCGGCAACTGGGACAAAATCCAAGTTAACCCTTGGCGGCATCTGAACGAAATCCAAGTTAATCCTTGACGGCAACTGAGTAAAATCCAAGTTAACCCTTTGCGGTAACTGAACAAAATCCGAGATAACCCTCGGTGACATCTTAGTAAAATTCGAGATAACCCTCGGCGGCATTTGAAAAAAATGAATAAATCTGGGAGAGAATGGATGAATATGAGAAAGAATGAATAAATCTGGGAAAGAATGAATGAATCTGAGAAAGAATAAATCTGAAAAAGAATGGATGAATCTGAGAAAAAATGAATAAATATGGGGAAGGATAGATAAATCTAGGAAGGAATTAATGAATCTGAAAAAAAGAATTCCTATCTCCTATTTTATATGAAAAGGTAATGAGTTAATCTCTGGGCAAAACTAAATATGAGATCAGAAACACTTCTATTTGAACCTCAAAATTTTTCAAAAAATTTATGAATTTTTTAATTTCTTTGTACCACAGGGATTTTCAAAAAATTGCTATCAAGAGGGTAACCTTAAATCCGGGGTTCCCATTATCCTGTAGGATTAACATTGATCAGGCTTGAGATCAAAATGCGCCTAGTTTGATAGGAAACATTATATTGAACACATCTTGTAAAAAAAATGCCCTTAGTATAAGGGGAAAACTACATATCAGAAAAGAAAGAAAGTATCCCTTGTATGAAGGTTTGAAATGTTTGATTACTACAAGCGCAATAAAGATTCAACTTTTAATTTTGATTGAAGATTTTGAGTCAGGCTTAAGAGAACAAAACATTTCCTTTTTGAGACTCATCATAGAATTCGCCATTTTCAGATCGATTGTAGACAAATACTTGTGACTTCTGAGTCTGTGCTTAGTTTAAGCTATGTATTGAATTTGATTATTCGGACTTTTGATATTTCAACTTGGACCGCTCTTAACTTTTTAACTCCTCAGAGATTTTTTCTACTTTTCTTTGTTGCTCTAACTTTTGCCTAGATTGCCCTTTCAGGTATTCAATCTAGCGAGTTTTTTTCTTTTCTTTTCTTGCTCTGATTGTTGTCAAGACCATCCTTTCGGATTTTCAACCTTGCGAGCTTGTCTTAATTTTTGCCTAAGTCGCCTTTTTCGGGTTTTCAACCTAGCAGACTTTTTTTTTCTTTCTTATGAAATTACTGTCTAATCATACTTTACTATCTTCCTTAACTTTTTGCACAGTACTTAGGAGACTTTTATGGGTAAGCTTAGGACTGGGTATAAAAAGAAAGGGATTTTGAGGCTCAAAAACCCGGATGCCCCTTGTGTGACATTTCTTTTATTTTACTTTAAATTTGCTTTCTCATTTTGAAGATATTTCTTTTTTTCTTTTAAATTTTTTGAATTTTTTTTGTGTGGGGAAATAAATTTTTTTATTTTGATGTGGTCAGGCCTAAAGTAACTTCTCAGGTTGTCTACGTACACCAGAATTTTGGGATCAGACCAAAACGTAGTTCAAATTTTCCCTTCCTTGGGTTAGGTGATCAGGCTACGAAATAAAAGGTATATATATATATATATATTTTTGAAAAGATTGCAAAGGTCTTGAGAAAAGATATATTGAAGTGGATAATAGAAGAATTGATTCGACTAAAGATGGCCTTCTTAACTGTAGTACCGTTTGATTTGATCAAGGTTGGTTGGTTCTGGTAATTCAATTCCATCATAGTCTTAAAGTCTGACAGTTTTTCCTGGTAATATTTCCTTGATGATGAATGGTCCTCCCCAATTTGGTTTAAACTTCCCTCTAGGCTCAAAGATAGGTGCCTGATTCTCTTTGAGTACTAAATCTCCAACTTGTAAGTGAAGAACCTTGATCTTTTTGTCAAATGCACGGGCGACTCTTCTCTGATAAGCCTACATGTGGTACAGAGCTCTTAGTCATTTTTTTTCGATCAAATTTAATTCTTCATACCGTTAACGAACCCAATCTACTTCTGACAACTGACTTTCCAACAAGACCCTGAGAGACGGAATTTTTATTTTGACTGGCAAGACTGCTTCCATGCCATACACTAAGGAGTAGGGAGTAGCTCTCGTAAAGAATCGAATTGAAGTTCGATATGCCCATAGTGCAAATGGCAATTTTTCAGACCAATTTCGATGTGATTGACACATTTTCCTGATGATGGTCTTAAGATTCTTATTAGTTGCTTCGACCACTCCATTGGTCTGAGGGCGGTAAGGAGATGATTTGTGATACGTGATTTTAAACTTTGAACACAGTGTAATAACCTCAGCTTTGAACTGTGACTCGTTATCAGAAATTAGTTCTGGAGGTATCCCGTATCGACTAATGATGTTCGTTTGGATAAACTTTACAACTCGAGATGCAGTAAAGACAACATAAAAGGTAGCTTCGACCCACTTAGTAAAATAATCGATTGCAACTAAAATGTATTCATGCCTGTTTGATGCGTTAGGCGATATTTTACCGATAATGTCAATTCCCCAGACTCAGAATGACCACGGTGAAGTCAAACCAACTAATTGAGAAGGCGGCATATGTATAAAATTTGCATGTATTTGGCATTTGTGGCAGGTCTTGACCATGTGATGACAATCTGTTTCCATTGTGGGCCAGTAATACCCTTGTCTCATAATTTTCCTAGCTAACATCTTCTCACTCATGTGATGACCACAGTCCCCTGAATGGAGTTCAACCATTATCTGTTCAGCCTGATCTTCATCAACGCATGTGATGAGTATCTCGAAATACTCAATTATATGCATATTTTCTGGACATTTATCTTGATTTTTGTCCCTATTTCTCCATATTAAAATAATAGTCATAATAAGTCTCAAAGCATCATGTTGCATGTTAATTACGCTTAAGTGTATATAAATAAATTCATTTATTAGATAAATTTAATTACATGTGTTTCTTGTGTAGAAAATCAACAATTTGAAATCAAAATCTCAAGACAAAAGCATTTGGACCCACTTTGCAATGCCCTAATCCTTAACTCATATTCTCCTCTTTTATCTTTTTTTGTAAAGAAAAGTGGAGGCTACTTTTAGACTCATTTACACACATTTTTCTCTACAAATAGAACTTCAATCTCTAGAAAAAGGGTCCATCTTGGTTCTCTTATCCAAGACTCCTTTAATCTAAGGCTCTTAGCCTTTTTTCTTTTTTTTTTTGTATTTTCATCTTCTAGTTATTTTCTTTTGGTTAAATAGTCTTGTAAGAAGTAGAAGAAGAAGAAGTTGTAAGTTTTTTCATGAAATGAAGAAAAGTTCTTTCATCTCTTATCTTTCCTCTCTTTCAATGACATTAGGCTAAGTTCCACTCCATTGAAAAGTGGAAAAGCTTAAAGCAAGTTCTTGTGTTATTTCTAATTTCATGCCTTTCTTTTATTTAATATGCTTATGAGTTCTCTTTAAGTTTCTTGCACCTTTTATTCTTAACATAGATACTTTATGCTTAGATTAGATCAAGATAAAGTTTGCTTAAACTTGATTATTGATAGTAAGAAGTTTTCAAAGAATTCTACTTTATTTATGTTCTCTCATTTCATTTTATTTGCAAAACTTTCCGATCTAAGGAGCTAACACCAATCCCTTACAATTGAGTTATAAAAAGGCTAGAAACTAGGAATTGCTCATCAACATATTTTAGGTAGATCCACCTCCAATGGTACTTTAATTTCATAAGTTTACTTGCTTTTAATTTCATTTACTTTAGTTTATTTTATAGCAATTTTACATATTCTTATAAGTTTAAAAATACAAAGAAAAACAGTTTTAATTCCTTTTAGTTAATTTGAATTTTATCCTTTTTGCTTAACTCTACTCTTCATTTCTCTTGGGTTCGATCTCCTACTAGCTCCACAAGTAAGGTAAAAGTAAGATTAATATTAACTTCGGTGAGAAGAACAACGATAGTTTCATCAGAATTTTGGCACCGCTGCCAAGAAAAGGTAAAGGTAGTAATGGTAAGTTTTGATTTAAAATTTAATTTTTTATTTTTATTTTATTTTATTTTTTCTTTTAGTTTCTTTCTAAAAGTTCAAGTGTTCTTAAGGTTTTAAGAGAGAAGAAAGAAGAAAAAAATACTGAAAAAAAAAGTCATTCCCGTTTGTTTTTTCACCATTGACAGCAGAATTTAAACTGACTGTAACTTTCTGCTCCGATCTCCGATTTACTATTATAGTATATCGATTTGAGGTAGAACGAAATATTCTATAAAATGTGAAATAGTCAACAAGATTGTGGTAAGTCAGATTCTATTTTTGAGTTCGTTTACTACCATTTCTGCTAATATTTATATTTTGCTTCTTGTAGGTGAACAATTTTTTTCTTCTTTTCTTTCAATTTCCTTTAATCTTTAATTAAGTTTTTTTTTTTTTTGTTTTAGAAACACTTGTATAAGATTCTTTGTAATTTTTTTTAATTATCCAAGAAGGCTTGGATTGTAATAGACTAAAGAAGGACGACGGGTGGACAATACCGTTACTGCTCCTTAGGTTCGCACACCAAAATTGGAGTTGGTGGCCTAAGTCAACTCAAACCGTCTTCACCCTGTCTAGTACGGGAGGTAATTCTAAAACACCCACGCCTCTCTTTGCTAGTGGGTTACTCCTTGCCTTTCTATGTTATTTTTTCAATTTGCACATACTTGGAATAGTTAATTAAGTAGTAAAGAGCACCCCTCTCCTAGGGATGGCATGATAAGATAAGGATTGGAAGTCATTACCAATTCCTTGTTCTAATTAGGATAATCAACTCACTAGTCATCCAATTAAATTAAATAAAATCAATTAGACTTGACTATAGGGCCCACGAGCTCAATAGGAGAAATTTCGCTTCAAGTTGTGCCAATTTCACTTCTTGGTCATTTTTTGTATCTAGTAAGATCTTGCCCTTTGAGGGGATAGACTCAGTCTATTCAAGAAAGGAATGTGACTTAAGAGTGCCCTTGCTTATGCATTGTGTGCCACCTCCGATCTAGAGATCCAAATGATTCAAACTTGACTTCATAAAACCGATTTGGAAGGCTAGTTGTGCTATTTCTACCCAGTTAGGAGCTGTCTAGCTTTAGATAACCTATCTAGGTCCAGTCTTTTCTTTTTGTGATTGTTTGATCGACTGTGTGATTTGCATGCTTGGTAGACGTTCACAAAACAATGTGTTAGAACCATTTGATCCTGAGATCGAACGTACCATTAGTAAAATACGCAAGACACCATCAGTAGTTATGATGGATGATCGAGAGTGAACTCTCAATGAGCTCTTCGTTCCAGCTTCTACATCTCCTCCTACATGCATTATGTTACCATTGAATAATGCACCTCAATTTGAAATTAGGGCTGCCACCATCAATATGCTCCCTAAGTTCTATGACTTAGAGCGTGAACAACCTTACACCCATCTTAATCAATTCTTGACTATATGTCAAACTTTTAGAAATCAGAATCTAGATGAGGAGAGTATCAAACTTATTCTATTCCCGTTATCCCTGGAAGACCACGCAGTTGCGTGGTTGAACTCCCTAACACCTAATTCCATATCTACCTGGGATGTTCTATCCAAGAAATTTATGGCCAAATTCTACCCCATGGCCAAAACTGAGAAAATGAAGGACTTTATTAGAAACTTTAGAGCCCGTCCTAAGGATGAATTTTCCAAAACTTGGGAAAGATTCAATGATTTATTGATCAAGTGCCCACACCATGGCATTGTCAAAGCACAGTTAGTGCAAAGTTTTTATAGAGGATTAACAATGAATCAAGGTACCTTAGTCGAGTCAATACATAAGGGTTAGTTCATGAATTAGACTCCCAACCAAGCGTACGATTTCCTCGTAGAGTTAGCCGAGAGTGCTCAAAATTAAAGCACTAACCAAGAAGAGTTTGATAGAGATGATCCGGTTAGAAAGACAGGCATGTATGAGATGTAGGCAGACCCTGATCTCAAAACTATTATTTATTGTCTAGTGAGTGGGTTGAACAATCTCACGAAGAAGTTAGATGCCTTTACCATCTCAGCATCCAAACCTCACCTAGACCCTCGTACAATTTCGCAAGTGACTGTTGAATCGAGTTCTTTGTGCGTCATATGTGACGGTAACGACCATTTGATCGAGTGTTGTCCCACCTTGCCTCAAATCAAAGCTGAACAAGTAAATGCGATTAATGGTTATAGTACTTTTAGGAAGTCAAGTCCAAACTCTTTTAACCAAAGGTATCACCCAGATAATAGGTTCCATCCTAATTTCTCGTAAACATAGAACGAACCTATTCAATCTAGTGGTCCATCAGGTTAAAATAAGAGTTTTCCTAGGCAATCTGGTTCTTTCACAAACTAAGCCATTGTTCCTCAAGTCCCTTATCAACCCCAACAATTTACAGATTGCAGAGCTATCATACCAGATCCCACGACCAATTACTAGTAGCCTGCCCAACAACAGTCATCCTCAGAATCTATGATTGTCGAGTTGATGAGGCAGCTACAGCAGTTCATCCAAACTCAACAGCAAATCCATCAAAATCAAACTCAGATTAACCAGGTCACTGCTCAATTAATAGCTAAAATGGAAGTTCAAATGGGGCAGTTAGCTCTCTCCTTGAGTGGGAGAGAGAAAGGTCAATTTCTTAGTTAGAGTATCCCTAACCCTAGAGGTCAACATTTGATTCCAAACGGATCGTAGGGTCAATACGAAGTAGGAAGCCATTCTGGAGCTCTATAAGGCTCAGTCCATGCTATCTACACCTTGCGTTCGGGAAAGAAGGTGGACAATAAGGTCCAACCTATTGACATGGGAGAAAAAATCCTAGAAAATGACAAAGTTCAAAAAGAAGTCATAGAGTCTCCAACAGAGAAGGAGAAAGATTTGAAAAATCCTCCTATCATTTTGCCAATTCCAAAAGCTCAATTTCTCTATCGCCTTAGAGATTTTAAAAAAGATAAGCAGTTTGAAGGTGTTTTAGAAGTCTTCCAAAATGTGCATATCAATATCCCATTCCAAGATGCCATTAAGCAGATACCTTCTTATGCGAAATTCCTAAAGGATTTGACTACAGCTGAAAGGAAAACAATGTTTCCTGAAGAAGCCATCATGGTAACCCAAGCTTCGTCACTCATCCAACAAACGATTGCACTAAAATTTAAGGATCCTGGATGTCCGATAATTTTCATTCATATTGAAAATCAAGTGGTCAAAAAATGTCTCTTAGACTTAGGGGCTAGTGTGAACCTTTTACAATATTCGATTTATAAACAATTAGGTTTGGGGGTTTTGAAACCCACCGATATCACGTTGAGTCTAGGCAATAGGTCCATAAAAATTCCAAAGGGTATAGTTGAGGACGTGATAGTTAAAGTCAACGATTTTTATTTCCTTGTTGACTTTGTTGTCTTAGACACAGAGCTAGTCATCAATTCGAACAGTCATATTCCTATCATCTTAGGACATCCATTCTTAGCCACGTCTAACGCAGTCATTTGTTGTAGAAACGGGATTATGACTTTAGCATTTAGGGATATGAAAGTAAAACTGAACGTCTTCTACAATTTTTAAGGAATTAATGTAGATGATGGTATGGAGGAAGTAAACATGATGGATACGCTAGTCAATCAAATGTATCAAGAGTTAGGATACTCTGATCCCCGAACGAAATGTTTGGCTCACTTTGGCCTTGACTTGGACGTCGAAGAGTTTATAAGCGAAGTCAATGCTTTGCTTGAATCTGTTCTACTCTTAGATTATGTGCGATGGCACGTAAAAGCTGAAAGTCTTCCTGTGCGCACATCCAATCTTATTCCTTCTCATGTTGAGCCTCCAAAATTAGAAGTCAAGTCATTTCCAGAGACCTTGAGATATGAATTTCTTGGCAAGAATCAAAACTTTCCTGTGATCATTTCCTCTCACCTCAATGAAGTTCAAGAGAGAATGTTGGTAGGAGTATTAAGAGAACATCAATAAGCTATTGGCTGGAGCATAGCTGACATCAAGGGAATTAGTCCATCTGTGGTGATGCACCACATTCGTTTAGAAGATTTTGTTAAACCTTCCTTAGAATCTCAGAGACGGTTCAATCCTGTCATTAAAGACGTGGTCCAGATGGAAGTGATGAAATTGCTAGATGCGGGTATTATCTATCCTATCTCTGATAATCGTTGGGTGAGTCTTATACAAGTAGTTCCTAAGAAGTCTAGTATCACTGTGGTAGTGAACTAAGACAATGAATTAATCCCCACTTGAGTCCAAAATGGATGGAGAGTGTGTATTGACTATAGAAAACTCAACTCGATGACTCCTAAGGATCATTTCCCCTTACTTTTCATTGATCAAATATTAGAGCGTCTAGCAGGACATTCTTACTATTGTTTCTTAGATGATTATTCCGGGTACAACCAAATACCTGTTGTTCTAATCGATCAAGAGAAAACAACTTTCACCAGCCCTTTTGGAACTTTTACGTATCGTCGCATGCCTTTTGGATTGTGCAATGTATCTGCTACTTTTTAACGGTGCATAATGAGTATATTTTTCGACATGCTAGAAAGATATCTCGAAATATTCATGGACGATTTTTTAGTTTTCGGACCAAGTTTTGAGGAATGTCTCCACCACTTGACTTTGGTCCTTGTACGTTGCAAAGAAGTCAATCTAGTCCTCAATTGGGAAAATGCCATTTCATGGTAACATCGGGGATTGTGTTAGGGCACATTTTTTCTGCTAAGGGGATTGAGGTAGATAAGGCGAAGGTAGGTCTAATCCAAAAATTACCACCTCCTAGAACGGTCAAAGAAATTAGGTCATTCCTAGGCCATGCAGGTTTTTATCGTAGATTCATTAAAGATTTTGGGAAAATATCGAAGCCTTTATGTGAGCTATTGGGAAAGGATGTTCTTTCGACTTTTCTGAGTCATGTCTCTCTGCATTCAACAAGTTCAAGTCCGAGTTAACCTCGGCACCCATTATTCAACCTCCAAACTGGAGCATTCCATTCGAAGTTATGTGCGACGCTTCAGATTATGCAATAAGTGTTGTTTTGGGTCAGCGAATTGAAAAATAACCTCATGTTATCCAATATGCTAGTAAAACCCTTAACGATGCTCAGGTTAACTACTCTACAACAGAAAAAGAAATGCTAGCAGTGGTCTATGTCATTGAAAATTTTCACCCCCACCTCATAGGATCTAAAGTCGTGATCTACATAGACCACGCAGCATTGAAGTACCTTCCATCAAAGAAAGATGTTAACAGCAAGGTTAATTCATTGGATTCTACTTCTACAAGAGTTTGATCTCTAGATCCGAGACAAAAAAGGGGCAGAAAATGTCGTAGCTGATCACTTGTCTAGGATAGTTAACAAGTCATCTGAGGAGTCCTTACCCATCTCTGAATCTTTTCTCGAGGAGCAACTTATGCAAATCACTCAAGCCAACGTTCCATGGTATGCGGACATTGTCAACTACCTAATTACAGGTCAATTCTCAATCGAAATGACTAGCCAAGAGAAACTCCGCCTTCTGTAAAAAAATAATGGTATTTCTGGGATGAACCATACTTATTTAAGTATTGTCCTGATCAAATCATTAGACGTTGTATTCCAACCTGTGAGCAAGTCAATATCCTAGCATTTTGCCATAATCATGCTTGCGAGGGTACTTCAGTGGTAAGAAAACTGCCATGAAAATCTTACAATGCGATTTTTTCTGACCTAGTATTTTTCGTGATGCCCACGAGTTTAGAAAATCTTGTGATAGATGTCAGAGATTAGGAAAAATCTCTAAGAGAAATGAAATGCCTCAAAATCCTATCCTAATCATCGAAAATTTTAATGTGTGGGGTATAGACTTTATGGGATCCTTTCCTATCTCCCAGGGTTACCAATACATCCTAGTTGCCGTTGACTATGTGTCAAAATGGGTCGAAGCTGTGGCATGTAGAACTAAATATCACAAGACTGTGATAAAATTCATCAAGGAGACGATTTTTTCAAGATTCGGTACTCCACGAGCTATCATAAGTGATGGTGACTCACATTTTTGCAACAAGATCTTTGCTGCATTGATGAAGAAATACTTCATAACGCATAAGATTATCACACCTTACCACCCACAAACAAGTGGGCAAGTAGAAATTTCTAACAGGGAAATAAGACTATCTTAGAAAAAATAATCAAGGAAAGATTGGTCTTTGAGATTGAGTGATTCACTCTAGGCCTATAAGACTGCATTCAAGACACCCATAGGGATGTCTCCCTACCGGTTAGTTTTTGACAAGGCCTGTCATCTCCCTGTAGAACTAGAACATCGTGCATATTGGACGATCAAGCGCCTCAACTTTGATTTTGATAAAGCCGGTGAGAAGCGAAAGTTACAACTAGATGAGTTAGAAGAGATTAGAAATGACTCGTATAATTTTGTCAAAAGGTACAAAGAACGTACCAAATTCTTTCATGATAGGCACATTCTTATGAGGAATTTCATTCCTAATCAAAGAGTTTTATTGTGTGATAATAGACTCCACCTTTTTCCACGAAAACTTAAGTCTCGATGGACTGGACCATATATTATTCAAATAGTCTACTCCCATGGTGCTGTTGAAGTCCTTAATCCTAAGGACGGATCCACTTTCAAAGTAAATGGCCAACGTCTCTAACCTTTTCTCAAGTATGTTTCACAGGAGGAAGTTCTTTTTCTTGATGACCCCGTCTATCAAAATTAACTATGTTTTCATCTAGTTAAAGACGTTAAGCTTAGCGCTTCTGGGAGGCAATCCATGCACTTCAAGGGACATTGTGTTAAATATCAGCAGGACTATAAGGTCTTTTCCAGGTGCTATCTAACCCACTTTATTTCATTTTGTCAATTGTAATTTTACTTTTGCATGTATATGTTAAAATATTGAGGACAATATAATATTTAAGTTTGGGGGTGTATGGGTCGATGATGAGCGTCTCCAAATACTCAATTATACACACATTTTCTGGATATTTATCTTGATTTTTATACCTATTTCTCAATATTAAGATAATAATCATGATAAGCCTCAAACCACCACGTTGCATGTTAATTAGGCTTAATTATATATAAATAAATTCATTTACTAGATAAATCTAATTACGTGTGTTTCTTGTGCAGAAAATCAACAATTTGAAATCAAAATCTCAAGACAAAAACATTTGGGCCCCACTTTGGAATGTCCTAATCCTTAAACTCATATTCTCCTCTTTTGTCTTTTTGTGCAAAGAAAAGTGGAGGTTAATTTTAGACTCTTCTACACACATTTTTCTCTATAAATAGAGCCTTTATTTATAGAGAAAGGGTCCCATCTTAGTTCTCTTATCCAAGACTCTTTTAATCTAAGGCTCTTATCTTATTCTCTTATTTTTTATATTTTCATTTTCTAATTATTTTCTTTTGGCTAAATAGTCTTGTAAGAAATAGAAGAAGAAGAAGTTGTAATTTTCTCCATGAAATGAAGAAAAGTTCTTTCATCTCTTATCTTCCCTCTCTTGCAATGACATTAGGCTAAGTTTCCCTCCATTGGAGAGTGGAAAAGCATAGAGCAAGTTCTTGTGTTATTTATAATTTCATGCCTTTCTTTTATTTAAAATGCTTATGAGTTTTCTTTAAGTTTCTTGCACTTTTTATTCTTAATGTAGATACTTTATGCTTAGATTAGATCAAGATAAAGTATGCTTAAACTAGATAATTGGTAGTAAGAAGTTTTCAAAGAATTCTATTTTGTTTATATTCCCTCATTTAATTTTATTTGCAAAACTTTTCGATCTAAGGAGCTAACACCAAGCCCTTACGATTGAGTTATAAAAAGGCTAGAAACTAGGAATTGCTCATCAACATGTTTTAGGTAGATCCACCTCCAATGGTGCTTTAATTTCATAAGTTTACTTATTTTTAATTTCATTTACTTTAGTTCATTTTCTAGCAATTTTACATTTTCTTATAAGTTCAAAAATATAAAAAAAAAATAATTTTAATTCCATTTAGTTAATTTGAATTTTATCCTCTTAGCTTAACTCTATTCTTCCTTACTCTTGGGTTCGATCCTCTACTTACCCCACAAGTAAGGTAAAAGTAAAATTAATACTAACTCCGGTGAGAAGAACAACGATAGTCTCATCAGAATTTTGGCGCCGCTGCCGGGGAAATGTAAAGGTATTAGTGGTAAGTTTTGATTTAAAATTAATTTCTTGCACTTTTATTTTATTTTATATTTTTCTTTTTGTTTCTTTCTATAAGTTCAAGTGTTCTTGAGGTTTTAAGAGAGAAGAAAGAATAAAAAAACATTGAAAAAAAAGTCATTCCCGTTTGTTTTTTCACCCTTGACAGCAGAACTTAAATTGACTGTAACTTTTTGCTCCGATCTCTGATTATCTATTATAGTATATCGATTTGGGGTATAATGAAATTTTCTATAAAAAGTGATAAAATCAGCAAGATTTTGGTAAGTCAGATTTTGTTTTTGAGTCCGTTTACTATCATTTCTTCTAACATTTTTATTTTTCTTCTTGTAGGTGAACATTTTTTTTTCTTCTTTTCTTTCAATTTCCTTTAATCTTTAGTTAGGTTTATTTTTTTATTTTAGAAATGCTTGTATAAGATTTTTGTAATTTTTTTTTAATTATCTAAGAAGGCTAGGATTGTAATAGATTGAGGAAGGACGACGGGTGGACAATACCGTCATGGCTCCTTAGGTTCGCACACCAAAATTGGAGTTGGTGGCCTAAGTCGACTCAAACTGTCTTCACCTCATCTAGCACGAGAGGTAATCTTGAAACACCCACGCCTCTCTTTGCTAGTGGGTTATTCCTTGCCTTTGTATATTATTTTTTCAATTTGCACACACTTGAAATAGTTAATTAAGGAGTAAAGAGCACCCCTCTCCTAGGGATGGCATGATAAGATAAGGATTGGAAGTCATTACCAATTCATTGCTCTAATTAGGATAATCAACTCACTAGTCATCCAATTAAATTAATTAAAATCAATTAGACTTGACTATAGGGCCCACGAGCTCAATAGGAGAAATTTCGCTTCAAGTTGTGTCAATTGCGCTTCTTGGTCATCTTTTGTTTTTACTAAGATCTTGCCCTTTGAGGGGATAGACTCAGTCTATTCAAGAAAAAAAGGTATTTAAGCGTGTCCTTGCTTATGCATTGTGCACCTCCTCCGATCTGGAGATCCAAATGATTCAAACTTGACTTCATAGAACCAAGTTGGAAGGCTAGTTGCGCTATTTCTACCCAGTTAGGAGCTGTCTAGCTTTAGGCAACCTATCTAGGTCTAGTCTTTTCTTTTTGTGATTGTTTGATCGACTGTGTAATTTGCATGCTTGGTAGACGTTCACAAGACAACGTGTTAGAACCATTTGATCCTGAGATCGAACGTACCATCAGTAGGATACGCAAGACACCATCAGTAGTTATGATGGGTGATCGAGAGCGAACTCTCAATGAGCTCTTCGCTCCAGCTTCCGCATCTCCTCCTACGTGCATTGTTTTACCATTAAACAATGCACCTCAGTTTGAAATTACGACTGCCACCATTGATATGCTCTCTAAGTTCCTCAGTTTAGAGCGTAAACAACCTACCCATCTTAATCGATTCTTGACTATATGTCAAACTTTTAGAAATCAGAATCTACATGAGGAGAATATCAAGCTTATTCTGTTCCCGTTATCCCTGTAAGACCACGCAGCTGCATGGTTGAACTCCCTAACTCCCAATTCCATATCTGTCTGGGATGTTTTATCCAAGAAATTTATGGTCAAATTCTACCCCGTGGCCAAATTTGAGAAAATGAAGGACTCCATTAGAAATTTTAGAGCCCGTCCTGATGATGAATTTTTCAAACTTTGGAAAGATTCAATGATTTATTGGTCAAGTGCCCACAATATGGCATTGACAAAGCACAGTTGGTGCAAAGTTTTTATAGAGGATTAACAATAAATCAACGTACCTTAGTCGAGTCAAAGCATAAGGGTCAATTCATGAACTAGACTCCCAACCAAGCGTATGATTTCCTCGTAGAGTTAGCCGAGAGTGCTCAAAATTAGAGCACTAACCAAGAAGAATTTGATAGAGATGATCCAGTTTGAAAGACAGGCATGTATGAGATGAAGGCAGACCCTGATCTCAAAAATATTATGTCTAGTCTAGTGAATGGGATGAACAATCTCACGAAGAAGTTAGATGCCTTTATCATCTCAGCATCCAAACCTCACCTAGACCCTCGTACAATTTCACAAGTGACTGTTAAATCGAGTTCTTTGTGCGTTATATGCGACGGCAACTACCATTTGGTCGAGTGTTGTCCCACCTTGCCTTAAATCAAAGCTGAACAAGCAAATGTGATTAATGACTATAGTGCTTTTAGGAAGCCAATTCCAAACTCTTTTAGCCAAACGTATCAACCAGATAATAGGTTTCATCTAAATTTCTCATACAGACAGAACGAACCTATTCAATCTAGTGGTCCGTCAGGTTACAATAGGAGTTTTCCTAGGCAATCTGGTTCTTCCACAAATCAAACTATTGTTCCTCAAGTCCCTTATCAACCCCAACAATCTACAGATTGTAAAGCCATCATACCAGATCCCATGACCAATTACCAATAGCCTGCCCAACAACAATCGTCCTTAGAATCTATGATTGCCGAGTTGATGAGACAGCATTAACAGTTCATCCAAACTCAACAGCAAATCCATCAAAATCAAACTCAGATTAACCAGGTCACTGCATAATTCATAGTTAAAATGGAAGTTCAAATGGGGTAGTTAGCTCTCTCCTTGAGTGGGAGAGAGAAAGGTCAATTCCTAGTCAGACTATCCCTAACCCTAGAGGTCAACATTTGATTCCAAACGGATCGAAAAGTCAACATGAAGTAGCAAGCCATTCTGGAGCTCCACAAGACTCGGTCTAGGCTATCCACACCTTACATTCGGGAAAGAAGATGGACAACAAGATCCAACCTATTGACATGGGAGAAAAAGTTCTAGAGAAGGCCAAAGTTGAAAAAGAAGTCATAGTCTCCAACACAGAAGAAGAAGGATTTGGAAAATCCTCCTATCATTTTGCCAACTTCAAAAGCACCATTTCTCCATCGCCTTAGAGATTCTAAAAAAGGTAAGCAGTTTGCGGGTGTCTTAGAAGTCTTCCAAAATGTGCATATCAACATCCCATTCCTAGATGCCATTAAGCAAATACCTTCTTATGCGAAATTCCTAAAGGATTTGACCACAGCTAAAAGGAAAACACTGTTTCCTCGGGAAGCTATCATGGCAACCCAAGCTTCGTCACTCATCCAATAAACGATTACACCAAACTTTAAGGATCCTGGATGTCCGACAATTTTGATTCATATTAGAAATCAAGTGGTTGACAAATGTTTCTTAGACTTAGGGGCCAGTGTGAACCTTTTACAATCTTCGATTTATAAACAATTAGGTTTGGGGGTTTTGAAACCCACTGATATCACGTTGAGTCTAGTCGATAAGTCCATAAAAATTTCAAAGGATATAGTTGAGGATGTGATAGTTAAAGTCAAAGATTTCTATTTCCCTATTGACTTTGTTGTCTTAGACACGGAGCCAGTCATCAATTCGAACAATCATATTTCTATCATCTTAGGACGTCCATTCTTAGCCACGTCTGACGCAGTCATTCATTGTAGAAACAGAATTATGACTTCAGCATTTGGGGATATGAAAGTGAAACTGAACGTCTTCCATAATTTCCAAGGAATTGATGTAGATGATGGTATGGAGGAAGTGAACATGATAGATACGCTAGTCAATCAAACGTATCAAGAGTTAGGGTACTCTGATCCTCTAACGAAATATTTGACTCACTTTGACCTTGATTTGGACGTAGAAGAGTCTATAAGCGAAGTCAATGCTTTGCTTGAATCTGTTTTACTCTTAGATTCTATACGGTGGCACGCAAAAACTGAAAGTCTTCCTGTGCGCACATCCAATCTTGTTCCTTCTCATGTCGAGCCTCCAAAATTAGAACTCAAGTCGCTTCCAAAGACCTTGAGATATGCATTTCTTGGCAAGAATCCAAACTTGCCTGTGATCATTTCCTCTCACCTCAATGAAGTTCAAGAGGGAAAGTTGTTAGGAGTATTAAGGGAACATCAAGAAGCTATTGGTTGGAGCATAGCTGACATCAAGGGAATTAGTCCATCTGTGGTGATGCACCACATTCGTTTAGAGGATTTTGCTAAACCTTCCTTAAACCTCAGAGATGGCTAAATCCTGTAATGAAAGACGTGGTTCGGATGGAAGTGATGAAATTGCTAGATACGGGTATTATCTATCCTATCTCTGACAGTAATTGGGTGAGTCCTATACAAGTAGTCCCTAAGAAATCTGGTATCACTGTGGTAGTGAACCAAGACAACGAATTAATCCCCACTCGAGTCCAAAATGGATAGAGAGTATGTATCGATTATAGGAAACTCAACTCGATGACTCCTAAGGATCATTTCCCCTTACCTTTCATTGATCAAATGTTAGAGCGTCTAGTAGGACATTCTTACTATTGCTTCTTAAATGGTTATTCGGGGTACAACCAGATACCTGTTGGTCCAATCGATTAAGAGAAAACAACTTTCACCTGCCCCTTTGGAACTTTTGCGTATCATCGCATGCCTTTTGGATTGTGCAATGCACCTGCTACTTTTCAACGGTGTATGATTAGTATATTTTCTGACATGCTAGAAAGATATCTCGAAGTGTTCATGGATGATTTTTCAATTTTCGGATCAAGTTTTGAAGAATGTCTCCATCACTTAACTTTGGTCCTTGAACGTTGCAAAGATGTCAATCTAGTCTTCAATTGGGAAAAATGTTATTTAATGGTAACATCGGGGATTGTGCTAGGGCACATTGTTTCGGCTAAGGGGATTGAGGTAGATAAGGCAAAGGTAGGTCTAATTGAAATATTACCATCTCCTAGAACAGTCAAAGAAATTAGGTCATTCCTAGGTCATGCGGATTTTTATCGTAGATTCATTAAAGATTTCTGGAAAATCTCGAAGCCTTTATATGAACTATTGGGAAAGGATGTTCCTTTCGAATTTTCAGAGTCATGGCTCTCTGCGTTCAACAAGCTCAAGTTCGAGTTAACCTCGACACCCATTATTTAACCCCCAAACTGGAGCATTCCATTTGAATTTATGTGCGACGCTTCAGATTATGCAATAGACGCTGGTTTGGGTCAGCGAATTGAAAAAAAACCTCATGTTATCTAATATGCTAGTAAAACCCTTAACGATGCTTAGCTTAACTACTCTACAACAGAGAAGGAAATGCTAGTAGTGGTCTATGCCGTTGAAAAATTCCTCCCCTACCTCATAGGATCTAAAGTCGTGATCTACACAGACCACGCAGCATTGAAGTACCTTCTATCAAAGAAAGATACTAAAGTAAGGTTAATCCGTTGGATTCTACTTCTACAAGAGTTTGATCTCGAGATCTGAGACAAAAAAGGGACATAAAATGTCGTAGCTGATCACTTGTCTAGGATTGTTAACTAGCCATCTGAGGAATCTTTACCCATCTCTGAATCCTTTCCCGATGAGCAACTTATGCAAATCTCTCAAGCCAATGCTCCATGGTATGCGGACATTGTCAACTACCTAGTTACAGGTCAATTCCCAATCGAAATGACTAGTCAAGAAAAACTTTGTCTCCTGTCAAAAACAAAATGGTATTTCTGGGATGAGCCCTACTTATTTAAGTATTGTCTCGATCAAATCATTAGACGTTATATTCCAACCTGTGAGCAAGTCAGTATCCTAGAGTTTTGCCATAATTATGCCTACGGAGGGCACTTCAGTGGTAAGAAGACCGCCATGAAAATCTTACAATGCAATTTTTTCTGGCCTAGTATTTTTCGTGATGCCCACGAGTTCAGTAAATCTTGTGATAGATGTCAGAGATTAGGAAAAATTTCTAAGAGAAATGAAATGCCTCAAAATCCTATCCTGATCATCGAAATTTTTGACATGTGGGGTATAGACTTCATGAGATCCTTTCCTATCTCCTAGGGTTACCAATATATCCTAGTTGCCGTTGACTATGTGTCAAAATAGGTCGAAGCTGTGGCATGCAGAACTAACGATCACAAGATTGTGATAAAATTCATCAAGGAGATGATTTTTTCAAGATTCGGTACTCCGCGAGCTATCATAAGTGATGGTTGCTTGCATTTTTACAACAAGATCTTTGCTGCGTTGATGAAGAAATACCTCATAACGCATAAGGTTGCCACACCTTACCACCCACAAACAAGTGGGCAAGTGGAGATTTCTAATAGAGAACTAAAAATTATCTTAGAAAAAATAGTCAATCCTTCAAGGAAAGATTGGTCTTTGAGATTGAGTGTTTCACTCTAGGCCTATATGACTGCATTCAAAACACCCATAGGGATGTCATCCTACTGGTTAGTTTTTGGCAAGGCCTGCCATCTCCCTATAGAACTAGAACATCATACATATTGGGTGATCAAATGCCTTAACTTTGATTTTGATAAAGTCGGTGAGAAGCGAAAGTTACAACTAGACGAGTTAGAAGAGATTAGAAATGACTCGTATGATTGTGCCAAAAGGTACAAAGAGCGTACCAAATTCTTTCACGATAGACACATTCTTAAGAGGAATTTCATTCCTAATCAAAGAGTTTTGTTGTATGATAATAGACTCCACCTCTTTCTAGGAAAACTTAAGTCTCGATGTACTGGCCCATATATTATCCAAACAGTCTACCCCCATGGTGTTGTTGAAGTCCTTAATCCTAAGGACGGATGTACTTTTAAAGTGAATGGCCAACGTCTCAAATCGTTTCTCGAGTATGTTTCGCAGGAGGAAGTTATTTTTCTCGATGATCCCGTCTATCAAAATTAACGATGTTTTCGTCTTGCTAAAGACGTTAAACTTAGCGCTTCTGGGAGGCAATCCATGCACTTCAAGAGACATTTTGTTAAATATCAACCCTGCAGACTTCCTTCAAGAGCTTCTTGGGTAAGAATTCTAAAAGAATAACTGGTACATGGGGAGGTTGCTGAGGGATGTCTTAGGGGTCTGCAGGAGGAACTCGAAAAACCTTCTTCTTTGTTGCTCTTTTTCATTTCTTTGACCCTGTATTTGGTTTTGACTTTCTTCTCTTTCTCTTTAGCTTCAAAATAGAAAGAGTTGGCAAATATGTTGGGCATCTTTGTTGACGAGTGACAACTGTTCACCCTTCGTCATCAACTGAAGCAGACTCTGAAATATTTGACTTTGAATTTGAAGTCGACTGAGATTGTTGTCCTTGCTGAGGTGGAGTGGGAAATGTGATGATTTTTCTTTGATTTGGCCTTGACCCCGGCGTGGGATGGGCCTTTTCAACATCGGAATGCACGAACAGGAATTGTGAAGGTTTAGGTAAAACTTTGGTGATCTGAGAATATGGAGTCTGCATTGCATACTGACTTGCCAAGAGTATTGGATCAAAAGATCCAAAGGTGACAGAGGTCATGTTGGAAGTAGCAACATTTTCATCACAATCAAGTTTAATTTTCCCTTGACGTGCCAAATCTATAATCTTCTCCTTGAAGACGAAGCATTTTTCAATTGGGTGACTAATCACCCTATGATATCGATAATATTTTATATCATTATCGTGACCTACTTCCTCGGGTCATTTAGGTACTGGAAGTTCAATGAGCTTTAATTTTAGTAACTCTTCAAATATACCCAAAACGTCAGTATCAGGAAAATGGTATTCTTTTGCCTCAAGCTCTTTGAGAATTTTCCAAGCTTTTCCTTTTTCTTGTGTTGAATCAGCTCGTGACTGATCTCCTCTTCTTTTACCTACGATCTTGACAGATTTGTTGGTGGTGGTAGACAAAACTTTTTTAGTTTTGAAGGACTTGCCATCCTTCTTTTCTTTTCTTCGAGACTCGCTTGGTCATGGAGTCTAATGCACAGTTATATTCTGTTCCATGTCATGGGCTCGAGTAACTAGCTCTTCAAAAGTGTATGGCTTAATTCCTTTTAAGATGTAGAGGAGTTGTCAATGCATCCCTTGAACATACATCTCAATAGAAAAAGATTGAGAAAGTTTATCCATGCAGTTGAGGGAAAGATTTCTCCAACGCTCTATGTACTCGATGACTAGTTCATCCTTCTTTTGTTTGACGTCAGGAAGCTCTACCATACTCACTCTTCTTCTAGTGCTATAGAAGTAGCCGAGGAACACTCTTTTGACTTGATCCCAACTATCTATTGAATTGGGTTCCAAATTGGTGTACCAATCGAACGCATTGTCGTAAAGGGAGCGAATGAATTATTTCACCATGAAGTCACCGAATATACCAGCATTGTTGCAAGTTTCGATGAAATGGGCAATATGCTACTTTGGATTGTTTTTTCCTTTGAATTGTTGGAATTGTGGCTGTTGATAACCCGTTGGAAGACATATTTGTTCGATACGTTGAGTATAGGGTTTGGAATAGACCAATGAGGATTGTGGCATGCCCCCATACTGAGCATGAATGGTGTCAATAATCATTGCTTGCAGATGTTGAACGGAAAGTGAGGCAACAGACCCCTGTGGTGGGTCTGGAGTAGCTTTACGTGAGCCAGCATAGTCTTCTCATTCTTCTTCACGTGGAGCCGTGTATGCTTCAGAAGTGAATCCTAGAGGGTGCGAAGGTCTAGCACTTGATTCATTTTCCTTGTCTTTATGCTCCAAATGACTAACAAGGGTTGCAATCTAGATGTCTTTGTCCTCCATTGCCTTTGTCAATTTGTTGATGGTGTCTGCCATCTGAGCAACTTGTTCCTCCATTTTTAGCGCTCCAGCTGTCATCACTGCTCTGATAGAGGTGTGAGTTTACGACGGAGAAGTGATCAATAGAGATCTAGACGATCCCTCGTTTGACTTCGAATCAGATCCATAATCTAACAAATCGTCTTCTACAACGTCCACCCACGATGCCTTTGTTGTAAGTGCCATTTTTGTGACAAGTTTCTTGGAGTGATGTTGGAAAGGCTCCACTAGCCTGGATCCACCAGTTTTCATCATTATTCGCATTACATGATGATCGCGACTAATAACCTGAGCAGACTCAAGATTGGAAGAACTGATTTTCTTACCTTTCTTAGCAGTAGCTAATGCGATAATGTTGACGTTGCGAGATGCCATTGATGTTTTGGTTGATGTTTTTGCAATTGACTAAAAGATGAGAGGTTGAGATTGATCCCACCGGGCATGCTAGAAATTTGTCGACAATAAATTTTCACAAATCTACTTTGAGATTCGTGAAATATGATCACTAATGATTTTATTGATTTTGGTGAAAAGTATATACAGATCTCAATGTTTCATCTGATTAACAGTCAACTACAAAAATATGATGATGATGATGTATGTAGTTTTTCTTCTCTCCGAGCTTCGCGCTTCGCACTTTATTGACTGAGAATGATGCTTTGACGTTGGCTTTGAGTGCTAAATTTTCTGTAGAGGCTTCTGTAGATTTTTTTCTCTCCAAGCTTCACGTTTTATCGGTTGAGAATGTTTTCTTGACTTCCAGAAAAGGGCTTTATGCTTGATCTTCTCTTTAGTCGGAGTTCGGATCTCTGAAGAACCTTACTTTGTCTCTAGAGGAGGGCTTGAGAGTTTCTTCTTCTCTAGAGAGAGAGCTTCTATCTTCTGAGAGAAAGTGATCCAGATCTCCCTCTCAAGGAGAGAGGCTCTTGTATTTATAAACTTAAAGATAATTTAGCTTTTCAATTATACCCCAACTAAAAAAGGTTTAAATGATTTATTTAAAAGGCTAAATTAGTCCAAATCCAATTTTAAGGATTTTATAGATCATTATTGGGCCAAACTCATTTATTTGGGTGTAAGGCCCAATATTTAATATGGATCACTTGGATTTGCTGGATCATGGGTTTTATCTGTGAAACCCAAATCCAAACCATATGAGGCCCGTCCCGATTAACAGACACCTGATTTAGATTTGTAGGCCCAATTTTGATTTGGTGGGCTTTTTGGTTAACTTAGAAGGCTGTAGGGGCCCGTTTAAATTTTGATGCCTACAATTGTCACCCAAGAACACTAAATTCTTTACAAGCCTATGCCGATGGTCATGTAAAAATACCCTTCTAAACTGACTCCCTATATATCTAGAAGAATTAAATCAAGAAAAATTCATTACGAATAAGCTCTCATAAAGGATGCACACGCAACGTGAGTATATGCCAATATCAAATTAGCATATGTATTCTATCTAGGTCATGAACACAAAATAACTCTGTCGATATTATTAAGATTCACCAATTCAATTCAATCAATGGCCAGTTAATTAAATCGCATTAAACATAGGATAGAATAAACCATCACATGTGGAAGTAATCAAAGAAGAAAGACATAAAATTAATTAAGCATCATGAATGAGTTCCATTATAACCCTAAAATGGAATTTAGTTCATCATTGAAAATAAAACACAATCATAAAAGTATTCAGTCATTCTTAGAGATTACAAAAATTAAGAGAAAAGATAAAGTTTAAGAAGATAAGACTCAAGAATCAATCTCCAATTTCGTCCTTCTTCTCAACCTTCTGCTTACAAAAAAACCCAAAACTTCTATCCCTTTCTAAAAGTCTGAATCTTTTCTATTTATAGGTATGGAATCATTAGGATTTAGGAGTCCCAAAATTTGCCTCTAATTCTACTCCAAAAATTAATGAATAATGTTGGAAATGTAATCGAGCCATGGCCTCAAAGTATGCTTATTGCAGCTCGTATTTCATTATTCGTGATGTGCAATTCTTGAACTCGCACTGCAGCATCGCTTTCTCAAGCTACGGCTTGACGACTTTTTAGGTTGTATACATATCTTCCGTAGTTCGAGAGTGAATCAATTTGGAGTCAGAATTTTCTTTAAATGTTAACAATTATCCCAATGTTCCATATTATTTTTAAACTGCAAAATAAGCATAAAAACCAAATAGAAACACATAATACCCAAAAGTATAAAAAAATTAAACTTAAAGAAAAAAAACTAAAATACTCTAAAATTAACAAAATATTATACCTAGAAGTAGTTAATTCACAGGTATAAAACCCACTCATCAAATACCTTAAAACTTAACATTTTGCTAGTCCTTGAACAAAACAAAAACAAAAAAAACCTACTAGCCTGATTCTCTACACTTACTTCAAAGATTGTGCAAATTTCCCAATTCTCAAAAAACTTTAGAAATATAAAGAGTATAGATTTCAACCCTGAATGTCAATTAATCTCACCTTGAACCACCCACATATGTGCAAACAACCCCTTATCATTTAATCAGTTTTCAACCCAAATCAGTTTATGCAATCAAGAGTAAACACAACTGATCTCCAAATATTGACATTGATGAACTCCATAGGCCTATTTTTCATGCTATTCTCCACTAATGTAGGTCGTCACTCAATCAAGAATCAATAGGACTTTTATTCAGCTTGTAATATGTGACTGGGTTAAAGGTAGGATAAAAGGAATTTTTGTGGCTCAGATCACCCTTTAAACACATCAATCTCTTAGGATTCTCATAGAGCGCAAGCTTACATTTCAACATCAAGTCACTCCGCATTCTCAATCTCGTTTCACTTTATTTCCTTGATAACTTTATTCACCAAATTTTTTTCAATCATTTTTTTTCATACTTTATTTTTCTCTCTCGTTTTTTTTTCTTTTTTTACAAAATAACTCACTGCACCCCCAAATTTATTTGATTCAAAGCATTCTTTAACAATAAGAGGTGTAGTAATTAGACACATTTTTTTAATCAATCATAACTACATTTCGACACCTGAATTGAATATTTTTGACACATCATCTTCCATATTCTTGAAACTTCACTTTCCACCCTTATTTGCACTACTCAAAATTATTTAGTAGAAATCAATATGCCTAAGAGGTGATGGGTCAAATTTTGGAAAAATTAAACAAAAAGGCTTGGTTAGAGCTGTTGGTGCCAATGAAAATGGGAAACAAGTTTCAATGGGGAAGACTAGTATTAAAATCAACATAGGTAAGTTTAAAAGGCTCAATCGTCCTAATAATGGCCTAAATTATGTCCCTAATCAAGTGTAACCTAGGATTTCACCTCGAGTAACAAATCAAATAAGTTCTAGAGTTCATTAAGATCACGGACAACTCTCAAATACATAAACATTCTCCAAGTATATCAAATAACTAAGTGCATCAAGATTATAAGCTCAATGTAAAAGAGTTCAAAACAAGACTGAATTTCATCAGAGTTAAGCACATAGACAAGTTCAACCTTCATCATTTTCCAAGAACCATGTATATACTCAACAAAATCCTTATCATTGACTGCAGATTATCAAGCAAAAATCATCACATAACATAATTTTTTTTTTAAACACTGATTTAAACACACCAAAACCTAAACTTAACACATGAAAGCAAACACAAAAATCAAAAACCAAAAAAAACTTTTCAGAAAAATACTACTCTCACCCCCAAACTTAGATATTGCACTGTCCCCAATGTAAACAATTAGAATCAAAAGTAAGTAAAAGTACTTCCTTGAAATTTTTGTTAGGATTCCTCAGCATTATCCGTGCCATTTTCATTGATATTGTCATCTAGTCCTAGCGGTAGTGATGAAATGATGAAACTCGTGTTCTATTACTTTTCACAATCAGTGGAAAAAAATCAAAACTCCACAACAAGGAATCGTAATCCAATCACCAACAGTTGAAATGACAAGTATAGCAATTGTACTCGATTATATCTAGCAAGTACAATGTATATCCAATAGCCCCTAAAATTTACAACAAATTAAACTTCCCAACCTCTCTCATTGTCATTGAACTTTTCGTAAACACCTGGTATGCACAAAAGATAATGATCTCCCAAAATCAAGTAATACCAGCCACTGTCACAAAAGTTCATACATGTCGCAGCACATAGTACTCCACCAATCAAAGAATCCAAACACCCATTCCAACATCAATCACTCTAATCAATCACTCAGCATCAATCACCAATTAAATCCATTAACCACTCCCAAACAGTCATAATTGCAATAAAAGGTCAAATTTCCCAATCCAAATAGTCAAATTTTGTTCACAATATGCAATATAGGCTAATTGCATGTAATACCTATGGACAAAATTTGATGGTACCCTAATTGATTAGGTTGAATCGACAAAAAGAGTACTCGAAAGATCCACTAAATTTGGTGAAAAGGTACGCATTAAATTGAGCTTTCTTTAGCCACCCTTAAATATTGAGAGGGAAACGTAGGAGTACTACTTGAGAAGAGGGAGAGAAATGAAGAGTCTTCTATCGTAGAGGCATGAAGAGAAGGTTGTTTGTGAAATTGTGCAATATTAGAAATATTAGGGTAAGTGTACCCATTTTCTATGTGGGTACGAGTTTGGGTCGAGGCCTAGTAGAATATTATGCCACGACCCACATTTTTATATTTCAGATTAGTTCTATCACGGACTATTGCCTTGGCCTGAGAAAAATTAAGGCCACAACTTCTTCGAACTGTGAGATCAGGACTTACTGTCTATTCTAGATGCCATGGTTGTAAATGAATAGAGGCCACAACTTCTTCAATTTGTACTTTCAAAGCCTTATGTCATATTACTAATGCCTTTGATTTTCTCAGAGACTCCCAGCATGTTTCAATAAAACATAATCAAATGGAATTAAAGAGAATTCTAAAAATTATGATAAAAGTAAACCAATATCTTTTTTTTTTTTGAAAAAAAAATAAAGAATAATCAAAATCAAAATAAACGAAGAGAGAGTTTAGAACACTTGGGTTGCCTCCCAAGAAGCGCTTGTTTTAAAGTCTTCAGCCTAACTTTCTCTGAAGTCACTTCGGGTTTTCTAGTATGATGGTGGATTTCTGACGGTCAATTCTACCACCCCAATAATGCTTGAGACGTTACCGATTCACCTTGAAGATGTCCTTCGTGATTTCATCTTGGACCTCAACTGCTCCATGTGGATATGCTTTAATCATAGTGAATGGTCTTGACCATCTTGATTTGAGCTTACCCGAAAAAAGTTACAAACGGGAATTGAATAAAAAGACAAGTTGTCCTGGCTCAAAATGTCTCTCCAATATCTTCTTGTCATGCCATCTTTGGTTTGCTCTTTGTAAAGCTTAGCATTCTCCTAGGCTTGGAGATGGAATTCATCCATCTCATTGAGCTGTAAAAGACGTTTTTCACAAGCGACTTTTAAATCAAAATTCAAGTTCTTTATTGCCCAAAATGCTTTGTGTTCCAATTCAATCGAGAGATGACATGCCTTGCCAAATACCAACTGATAAGGTGACATTCCAATTGGTGTTTTGTAAGCGGTCCAGTAATCCCATAATGAGTCGTCTAATCGCTTGGACCAATCCTTGCGAGATGGGTTTACAATTTTCTCTAGATCTTCAGGTACTATAGTAATATGATTGTATCCTGAATACCCATCCAAGAAATAATAATAGAAGTGCCCCGCTAGTCTATCAAGCATCTAATCAATGAACGGTAAGGGAAAATGGTCTTTCCGAGTGATTTTATTTAAATTCTGATAATCCATACAAACATGCCACTCAATTATTGTCCTTGTCGGGATAAGCTCATTATTATCATTTGTCACAACAGTTATTCCTCCCTTCTTCGGTACACATTGCATCAAACTAACCCATGAGCTGTTAGAAATAAGATAAATTACGCCCGCATCAAGACATTTTAAAATCTCTTTTTCAATACTTCCTTCAAAATTGGGTTAAGCCGACGTTGGTGCTCAATAGAGGGCTCATGATCATCCTCCGTAAGAATTTTGTGCAAGCAAATAAAAGGACTAATCCCCTTAATATCTACTATGGACCATCCCAATGCTTTCTTGTACTCTCGCAACACCCTTAACAACTTATCTTCCTGTTTAAGCTCAAGGGAGGCAGAAATAATAACCAACGAAAAAGATGATTCACCAAGGAAAATATACCTCAAATGATTAAAAAGAGGCTTGAGTTCTAGTGATGGAGGTTCTTGAATTGAAGGCTTCAAATGAGAACCTAACGATGGCATTTCTAATAACTCAAACTCTGGCTTAGAACTAGTGAATTTTGGCGTAGCCTCCAAGTAGTTCACCAACTCCAAACACTCTAAATCTTCTTCATTATATGCATTAAGGATCGCTAATTCAAGTTGATCAGATGGGAGTATTTTTTCATGGTCATATCAAACACATGTGTCCACTACATCAATTCCATAGCAATCTTCATGATCTTCAATAGGAAACTCATAGCTTTGAAAACATTAAACTTCACCTCTTGATCTTGAACTCTTATAGTAAGCTCACCTTTTTGCACATCAATAAGAGTTCTACTTGTGGATAAAATTGGTCTGCCAAGAATGATTGGAACATCCCTATCCTCCTCCATATCAAGAATAATAAAATTCACAGGAAATATAAATTTGTCAACCTTAACAAATACATCTTCAATTACTCCCCTCGGATACTTCAATGATCTATCTGGTAACTGGAGTGTCACAGTAGTAGGCCTAGCTTCTCCCAATTTTTAAAATATAGACAGTGGCATTAGATTAATACTAGCCCCCAAATTACACAACGCTTTACCATAGAATTGGTTACCTATGATGCACGGTATAGTAAAGCTCCCTGGATCCTTAAGCTTTGCTGGAAGTTTCCTTTGAATGATAACACTACATTATTTAGTCAAGCCCACTATTTCAAATTCACTCAATCACCTTTTTTTAGTCAAGATATCTTTCATAAATTTGACATAACTTGGCATTTGCTTTGAAGTTTCAGCAAATGGGATATTAATATGCAACTTTTTGAAGACATTCAAAAATTTTGCAAACTGCTCGTCTTGTTGTTGTATCCTAAAACGTTAAGGAAATGGTGGGGGTAGGTTATAAGAAGTAATATTTTCCAAGCCTACCTTTTTCTGCTCCTGCATTGTAATTCCTTTTCTTGTTCATTCTGCTCCTCAGAAACTGTCTCTTTAGCCCTTGAAACATCTGGTTCTTTTGTTTCCTTGACAACATCATTCAGTTATTTTCCACTCCTCAATGTGATAGCTTTGTAGTGTTCCTTACCATATCTCTTTGGATTAGTTTTTATATTGTTAGACAAGGTTCCTTGAGGACGGTTGTTAATTGTTGAAACAAGCTAACCCAACTGAATTTCTATATTCTGAATAGAAGTTGCTTGGCTTTGGAGTTGAGTTTTAGTCTCTGTCATGAATTGATTAGTATTGGTTCCCATCTGTTGTACTAGATCTTCCAAAGAAGGCTTCTTTTCTCTAGGGGGAGCTTAAGGGTGGTAACTTGGTTGAAATATAGGCTTTGTTGATAAAGAGGCTTCAACTTGATTGTTGTTATTCCAAGAGAAGTTCGGAGGATTTTTCCAGTCCGGATTGTAATAGTTAGAGTATGGATTATTCTGCCTGCTACCAATAAAATTGAGAGACTCTGGATTATTAGGGCACATATCTCCTAAACGATTGTCCCCACAAATCTCGTATGTAATTGTAAGAGTTTGAATGGCATGAACTTCAAATGAATCAAATTTCTTAGATAAGGATACCACTTGAGTAGTCAAAGTCGTAAGAACATCTAATTCATGCACTCCTGCTGTTCTTCTTAGATTCATCCTCTCTGTATGGTATTGGAAGTTGTTAGAGACCATCTCCTCCAATAAACTATACCCATCCTCAAATCTTTTTGCCATAAGAGATCCACCTACTGCAGCATCAGCACTCGTTCTAATAAATCCAACCAACCCATTGTAAAAAATTTGGATGATCAACCAGTCTGGTAGAGTATGATGAGGACATCTCCGAAGCAGATCTTTATACCTTTCCCAAGCTTCATAGAGAGACTCACTGTCCAGCTGCATGAAAGTAATAATATCGTTCCTCAACTTTGTAGTTTTTGAAGGTGGAAAATATTTAGCAAAGAACTTTTTCACCAAGTCATCCCAAGTGGTGATAAACTCCTTTTGTAATGAGTTCAGCCAATTCTTCGCCATGTCCCTCAATGAGAATGGAAATAGTCGCAACCTGATGGCATCATCATCAACACCGTTATACTTGAAAGAAACACATATCTCTAAAAAATTAGTCAAATGTGCATTGGGGTCTTCGACATATGAACCCCTAAACTAAGATGTTGTACCATTTGAATAATAGCTGGTTTGAGCTCAAAATTGTTGGCCTGCACCGTTGGATGACTAGTGTAAATCCCATCCACCAATGGAATAGCATAGTCCTGCATAAACTTAGGACCCTCATTACCATTATTTAGGTCGGCCATGGTATGGTGTTGAGAAGCTTATCTCTTATTCTTTCTATTTCTTCGACAAGTTTTCTTGATCTCAAAATCCAAAGGAACAAGCTCTAAATTTTTCTTACTACGCATACACTAGCCATACACCTAAAAAACAGAGCAAAGTTTGGTTTAAAATCAAAGATGATTGAATTAATATTAACAAAAAGATTAATAAATTAGTCCCCAACAGCGGTGCCAAAAACTTATTGTCAAATTTACGAACGCAAGTATACGTATCAAAACAAGTAATAAAGTGATGAGAAAATATTGTTTCCACAGAAACTAAATACCAATCTATTACAAATTAATAATTTATCTCACTCTAATTTTATCCAAATAATAATGAAAGAAGATTTAAAAATAAACAAGGAAAATAATGCAGATAATAAATTTACAGATTTAAAATCTCTCTACCAAGATGGATATCATCCTCTGCCCCATTATGAATTTGACTCTTTGGTGCAAAGAGGAAGGCACTGCCCCAGCAATATGGATCCATAGCCTACCCAACAGTAAATTGAATATCGTTGGTATCTCCATGACCTCGAACGTTACTTCGAAGGTACAGGATCCTATAGTGATTGGTAAATCTATCTCCCCCAGAGATTCCCTTCTCGAATTGTTGAAACCTCGGACAACCTTATTGTTAGGTTTGACGTGTGACTAGTCAGCATTGAGTTTACGAAACGTTTCGAGAGGATAGACATTGAGGGCCAAACCATTATCGATTAACACCCTTGCACATGACCATAATATTTAACGGTTCAACATGCCCCCATCCCTCTGGCATGAACTCACTTTCTGTGAAAACGATGGGGTCGGAAGCCATGATCTATCCTACTGTTTGTTTTAACTGTGCTGGCAAGTGGACGAACGTACATGTGATTTTTCCAGAATTCTTAACAGTGCTTTTTGATATTCCTCTGACTTTTGTAACAAACCCATAATGCTAATCTGAGCTGGCTGTTTGTTCAGTTGATCTACGATATTGTGCTCACTTTTGCGAATGAGCTTAATGAAGTCTGCTACTTCGCTGTCTTTCACTTTCCTCATTTTCTCTTCCTTGCCCTTTTCGTTTATCTTGCCCTTCCCCTTTTCCTTTATTTTCTCTTCATCCACTGTTTCTTTTGTTCATTTCCTGATGCTTATCCCTTTTTGGCACCTTCCTATTTTGGTCATGTGGCCAATCTTAGCTACCATTGCCTTCTTCATCGTCTCGACCCTTGTTGATGTGGTGATAATCATCTCGTAGCCCCAGGGGACTGCTTGGTTAGAGTTATATGGAAAGGGTTTTGGTGAGCGTATGGTTATTGGGGATGGATCAGGTTTTACATTGAGGATATGCGGTGGTGGTTGTGGTGATGGGAGGAGCTACTTGAGGAATTTGTTAAATGTAAGGAATGACTAGTAGTGGTCGAGAAGTGTAAGGTATATGAAGGGGTAGCCGAGTTATATATTAAGAACTTGGCGATATATATGGTATAATGAGAGGTGGTCGGGTAGTAGTATTGGAAATTTGATGAGTGGGATGGATGGTGAGGTCAACCATTCTGAGGGGTGGTTACGAGTTTCGAGGTGGATTTGTTGTGTACTGGTTGATGGTGTGAATTGTTGGTGTTTCTGTTTCCTTACCTAGATGGATCCTGATTTTCGATCCGATGGGAGCTATCAGAGTTGTTGGGTTAAAATCGAGTTCCCCAAGAATGACATTTACCCTGTGCCCACTTCCCCCTCCATTGTGGGTAGGTAGGGGGTTTTGGTTGATGTTCTGCTGCTGAGTGGGATTTGCTGGTCCATCCAGTATGAGTGATTTTTTATCTATCAAATTTTGCACCTGGTGCTTGAGTTGCCAGCATTGATCAATAAAGAGCGCCGGTGCACCCATATGAAATTTACAAAACAAGCTGGGGTTATACCCTGGTCTTTTCGCAGCCTCTGGATTTGGTGGTCGTTTTGTGAGGTACTCTTCCCTAAGCAAGATCGAAAGTAATTTTGTCAACGTCATAGGCAATCTAGTGAATACCCTGTTTACTCTGTTGGGTCGTGCTTGTTGATTTTGCCCATACTGTGGTGCTGGTCGTGCTTGCGGAGGAATTGTCCAGAAGGGATCCTGCGGTGCTGGAGCCCAGGCAGCTCGAGGTACTGGCATCCAAGGGACTTATGGTGCCGGTGGTCCTTAAACTGGTGCCTAAATAAAAAGAGGTTGGCTGGGTTGTACATTGTTGACCTGTGTCTCTTATCTTTTCTTCGTCACAGACACTGGCTTTCTCTGAGAGGGTGAAAGCGCCCTCGATCCGCGGGGTGCGCGGATCCGCTTTTGACCCTTGAGGTTTGGGAGTCGCCACCTAGTTATTGTGGTCTAGGAACCAAACTGACTCTAACATGGATAAAAAGAACTAATCTACCACAAAAAATCTGAATTCGGGGATCATATTACGGGGTTGGAAGGTGTTAGGCACCAACCCCGCCCGGCCAAAGCCGGTCTCTACTAACTTCCCAAATATATCACATTGCTAAAAACCTAGATAAAAATAAAAAAATTACATACCTTTCCGATAGCAAGGATTTTGTTCCCTCAGATCTGACAAAAAGAGCTCCTTGTACTGTACTCCCTTGCTTCGTTCTGTCTCCGGATTTGACTTCGGATCTCCTAGATCAAGGTATCTCCTTGTTTTTGGATCTGAACTCTTCAAGTTTGTTGCGGATTTGGGGGTGTTTTTGGAGGGATTTTAGGTGTTTTCTAGACTAAAATTGAAGGAGGGATGTTAGGTAAGGAGTTGGGGCTCCAAAACTAGGGTTTATGGGGGGCTAGGGGAGCTTCTAGACCTACTTCTCTTAGGGTTTATGATTTGATACGAAAATAGGGTGTGAGCACCTCTATTTATAGAATTTTTTTAAGGTTGATTTGGATAGAGTTAGTGTTTAATTAGAGATCTTTTAATTAGAGTTGTGTTTTAGTTAAAATTGTTTTAGGTAGAATTGTGTTTTAATTAGAATTGTTTTAGGTAGAATTGTTTTTAAGTTAGAACTCTATTAGATAGAGTTATTATTTAATTAGAATTCTATTATGACTTTTGGTCTTGTTTGATTGACTTTTAATGTTTTGACTTTAGTCTTAATTGATTGACTTTTAATATTTTGACTTCAGTCTTGCTTAATTGACTTTAATTTTGACTTTAGTCTCACTTGATTGACTTTAATACTTTGACTACAGTCTTGCTTGATTGACTTTAAATTTTGGAAAACCCCCTTCCATTATTTCTTTAATTCTTTGGACCCCCAAATGGAGGGGTCCTTAAAGAAATATCCCACGAACCCTCAACAATTTTACCCGAAAGTCCGATTGATCGATTTTTTAGGTTCAAAATTTTAAATTAATTTCATCAATGTTTCACTTTAATTATTTAATATTTTATTTATTAATTTCAAATTTTTTAATTATGAAAATTGTGAAATTACCGTTTTGCCCCCGGAGAGGACTTTTCACGTTTCAAGTCGGTTTTTAATGTTCTAGGATGTTTTAGAATCGGTTTTTCGTAAGGAATTCAATGAGAATATTGGTTTGTGTCATTTATGAAAATTTTTATGTGAAATGATTGTGAACTTTATGAGGGGCATTTTCGTAATTTTGTCAAATTCTGTTAAAATTGGTGAAATGATTTATTTGGTTCCGATTTGTTATTTTATGTGTTCGAGAGAGTTTTCCTAAGCGTAACGTAGGCTCTAGGGTTGTTTTGAGGTTAGGGGTATTTTGGTAATTTGATAATTTTTTAGTGATTTTTATCGTGAAGTTTCTTTTTGGTCTGCAAGATGATGATTTCTATGTTTCTGGGGTCGTATTTTCCTAGCGTAGCGTGGTTTCTAAGGTTTTGTCAATTCGAGATACCTCATCCGGATTTCTGAAACACATCTGGTAACAAAATAAAGCAATGGAATACACATCCATCATTGGGAATCATTGCGATCGGATTGACGAGTTGATTAATCAGGCGAGTGCAAAAATGAGGTGTCTACAGATGCCCCTCTTTGGCAGAGGGTTGAAGCAAACTAGATAGCAAATCTATTTTGGTAGATAGTGCGATATCCAATTGTCAAAGCTAGTGACAGTTCATTTTGCAGCCTGATTTAGCAATTCGTCGGGGTGTTCGGATCCTTGAGGGTAAAGCTCTCCCCGAATTAAAAGGTTGTCAGGTCCTTGAGCGAGAGCTCTCACTGATAGTGTCAGATCCTTGAATTTTAGAGAATTCTCCCTGACTAAAAAGTGCAAGTGTGTGCACTGTGTGAAATTGAGTAAAATCTGAGTAAAACAAAACTCGAGAAAATTTGAATGATATTTGAGACAAATCTGAGCAAAAGTTGGGAAAAAGTTAAATGTCCTACTCTACCTACTCTAGGTGAAAGAGTAATGAATTTATATTTTTTTGAGAGTCTTATTCTACCTACTCAGAGTGAAAGAGTAATGCACTAAATTTTTTTTGGGAAGTTCTACTCTACCTACCTGAAGTGAAAGAGTAATGAACTATTTTTTTTTTTTTTTTTTGGAAGTTCTACTCTACCTACTCGGAGTGAAAGAGTAATGAACTAAGCTTTTTAGAAGTCCTACTCTACCTGCCCAGGGTGAAAGAGTAATAAACTAATTTTTTAGGAGTCCTACTCTACCTGCCCAGGGTGAAAGAGTAATGAACTAATTTTTTTTTTTGGAAAGTTCTACTCTACTCTACCTACTCGGAGTGAAAGAGTAATGAACTAAATTTTTTTTGGGAAGTTCTACTCTTCCTACCCGGAGTGAAAGAGTAATGAACTAAGCTTTTTAGAAGTCCTACTCTACTTGCCCAGGGTGAAAGAGTAATGAACTAATTTTTTTGGGAAGTTCTACTCTACCTACTCGGAGTGAAAGAGTAATGAACTAATTTTTTAGGAGTCCTACTCTACCTGCCCAGGGTGAAAGAGTAATGAACTAATTTTTTTTTGGAAAGTTCTACTCTACCTACTCGGAGTGAAAGAGTAATGAACCAAGCTTTTTGAGAGTCCTACTCTACCTGCCCAGGGTGAAAGAGTAATGAACTAATTATTTTGGGAAGTTCTACTCTACCTACTCGGAGTGAAAGAGTAATGAACTAATTATTTTGGGAATCCTACTCTACCTGCCCAGGGTGAAAGAGTAATGAATTAATTATTTTGGGAAGTTCTACTCTACCTACTCGGAGTGAAAGAGTAATGAACTAATTATTTTGGGAGTCCTACTCTACCTGCCCAGGGTGAAAGAGTAATGAACTAATTTTTTTTTGGAAGTTCTACTCTACCTACTTGGAGTGAAAGAGTAATGAACTAATTTTTTTTTTTGGAAGTTCTACTCTACCTACCGAAGTGAAAGAGTAATGAACTAATTTTTTCTGGGAAGTTCTACTCTACCTACTCGGAGTGAAAGAGTAATGAACTAATTTTTTTCTTTTTTAGGAAGTTCTATTCTACCTGCCCAGGGTGCAAGAATAATGAACTAAGCTTTGAGGGAACAAACGGGGGATTAACCTCGCATTTGACTTTTTTTTTTAATAAAAAGTTGGATTTTATGAAGGTCTGGTAAATATTTTAACTCTCTTTGAATCTGAGGAGTTTTCAAAATTGCTATCAAGAGGGTAACCTTTAATGCAAAGTTAACCTTATCCTTTGGGGTTGAAATTGACCAGGCATCAGAACAAAAATGCCCCTAGTTTGACAAGGAACATTGCACTAGGGATAATTGAATATAATTTGAAAATAAATGCCCCTAGTGTAAGGGGGGAAACTGTACTCTTTAGAAAAAAGGAAGTGCCCTTGTTATGAAAGTTTGAAATCCTTGATTACCGCAAGCGCAATAAAGGTTTAACTTTTAATTTTGACTTTTTATATTGAAGATTTTGAGTCAGGCTCAAAGACATTGGAACAAAATATTTCTTTCTGAAATTCATCATAGAATTTGTTCTTTCTCCCCGTCGATTCGCTTAGGGACATGAAACTCTTCAGATCAATCATAGACGAGATACTTGTATCCACTGAGTCTATATTTGGTTCAAACTGGGTATTGAAACTTGATCATTCGGACTTCTGATATTTCTGCTCGGGCTACCTTTTCAGCTTCTCAACTCAACGAAGATTTTCTTTTATTTTTTGATAGCTCTAAGTTTTGCCTAGATTGCCTATCCAGGTTTTCAATCTAGCGAGCATGCTCTAGCTTTTGCCTAGATCGCCTTTTTAGGTTTTCGATCTAGCGAGCTTACAATTTTTTCTTTTTTCCTTGCTTTGATTGTTGCCAAGGTCATCCTTTCAGATCTTCAACCTTGCGAGCTTACCTTAATTTTTGCCTAAGCCGCCCTTTTTGGGTTTTCAACTTAGCAGATTTTTTTCTTCTTCTTCCCTTCTGAACTTCTGGAGTTGCTGTCTGATCATGCTTTGCTATCTTCCTTGACTTCTCGCACGGTACTTAGGAGGACTTTCATTGGTAAGCTTAGGACTAGGTATAAAAAGAAAGGGATTTTGAGGCTCAAAAACCCAAATGCCCCTTGTGTGACATTTCCTTTTAAATTATTTTCTTTTTCCTTGAATTTTCTTCCCCACTTTGACAATTTTTTTCTTTTAAATTTTTTTTTTTAGATTTTTTCTTTGTCGGGGAATCTATTTTTATTTTTTTGATATGGTCGGGCCTGAAGTAACTTCTCAGGTTGCCTACGTACCCCAGAATTTTGGGATCAGACCAAAACGTAGTTCGAATATTTTTCCCTCCCTTAGGTTAGGTGATCGGGCTAAGAAAAAAGAAGGCATAATTTTTTTCTTTTTGAAAAGACTGCGAAAGGGTTGAGAAAGGATATATTGAACTGGGTAATAAGAGAATTGATTCGGCCAAAGATGGCCTCCTTAAATGTAGTACCGTTTGATTTGGTCAAGGTTGGTTGATTCTGGTAATTCGATTCCATCATGATCTTGAAGTCTAACAGTTTTTCCAGATAATATTTCCTTGATGATTGAATCTCTCCAATTGAGTTCAAACTTTCTATGATCGAGAAGAATACTCAAAAAAATTTTTGGGTAGTCTGATGCTTAGATCTTTGACTTATAAGTGATGAACTTTGACTTTCTTGTCAAACATGCAAGTGACTCCTCTCCATTGACAGACCCAATCTGTTTCTAACAATTAACTTCTATCAAGACTTTGAGATACAGGATTTTCCCTTTTAACCGGTAAGATTGCTTCCATATCATACTAGAGTGACTCTAGTAGAAGACTGTATTGAAGTGTAATATGTCCATAATGCGAATGGTAACTTTTCTGGCCAATCCCGGTGTGATATGTGATTGACACATTTTCACGATGATTGTCTTGAGATCTTTACTGGCTGCTTCAACTATTCCATCGATTTTAAAATTCCAGCACTGATACATTTTATAATCCCTCCTCTGACTATGTTAGTCAATTCTGGTTTGTATTTGTGGTGTTCTCATAGGATGGGTATATATTTCATGTTGAACAACACTCCAAATTTAACTGACATATCCTCATAGGACCATGTAAGCAAGTCTTTTGAATTTTCTGAATAAATTCATCATCTCTTTGTGATCCTCTAGAGATAAGATGGTTTCTATTTGAATCTCTTTGGGAATTTATTTCTGTTCCGAGGTCAATGACCTTTGCTTTCTTGATTAAAGGTTGAGCCCGACTCTTATCTTCTTGTTCAGAAACGAAATCTATCAAATTATTAGTTAATTCGTTAATGTGCTCGAGGTATTCAAAAATTTCTTTTATCCGATCAATTTTAGATGGGGCAACAGACACCTCTATAGACTCTATGAACTAACTTGACTCAATAGGAAAGAGTAGACTCAATCTAAGGAAGACATGACCTTACTGGAAAAAAGGACTCGAGCTAACCCAAATGACTCATGAAAACTCAAGACAAGTACCCACACGAGTTTGATTAGGACTGAGGACTGAGATATTGCTTATAACCGGTAGGATTGAAACACTATGATCTTCAAAGAACAACTGGATGATGTTGAGAAATTTTGAGGTCATTTCTGACTGTTGATTTGATATTGACGTTTACTCTAACTGACCGGATTTACAACCCTAGCTAGACGATGGACGATTGAGCTTAGACACAATGATAACCCTTAAACCTCTTTGAAAGTGAATTTAACCAATTTCAGTGTCACCCCCTTGATAACATTTTAAATAAACCCTGAGATTTTATTGAATTTTGTGCACCAATCCATTAAACAATTCATCCATTCAATGATTATTCAGAAGGAAAATAATTTTATTGCACTCTTGAAAATAATGTTTTTATTAAATAAAAATTTTCACAATTCTGATTTTTTTTTTTTTTTGCAAGTCATTTTCTTTTTAGAAAAACATATTTTGATAATTTTACAAAATCCATGCAAAAAAATAGATTTTTGGTGAAAAACACATGCAAAAATAGATCTTTTGTAAATCATTTTTCCTTCATTTTCTTTTCTTTCGGAAAACATTTTCTTCTGAAAAATATTTTTTCTCTGAAAAATAGTTTGTTATTTGGAAAGCATTTTCTCTTGGAAAATCTTGTTCTTATGGAAAACATTTTTTGGAAAACACTTTTTCTTAGAAAACATTATTTTCTAGAGAATAACACTTTTTTTGGAAAACATTTTTTTTTTTTAAAAAACACTTCTTTTGGAAAACACTTTTTCTGGAAAATACTTTCCCTTCCTAAACCATTTTTGCTCTTTGAAAATTTGATTTCTATTTCGATTTAAATGGTCCGGCCCATAATGATCGTTGGATCGAGATGGACTGGGTCAAGTTTAAAAATGGATTTTTTATTGGGTTGGTGTACCCAATGATACTGTAATTTCAAATCAGTTTAAACAACAAAAAATTTATCCTTGAGGACAAACCCGCACATTTCTGATCTCATCATTCATATACATTCATCTCATCATTCACATGCATTCTGATCTCATCATTCACATCACTCACATACATTCATCAATCACATGCATTCATTCAATAAACAACCCGGGAACACCCACGATAAGTTCGAGTCGTGACTTACTGGGAAGGTTTCTAGACTCTAAGCTTACTACGTGCAATGCATTTTTATCTGGCCACCCTTGCCCAAGCACACCTATATACCTTTCGATACGTGGTGACTTGGTTTGATATACCGTATAGGTGATAATCTAAAACCTCAATTCACTTCTCTGAAGTCAAAAACAGCCAGTTTGATCTCCAGTTGAGAGGTGGCGCACAATGCTGAGCAAGGGCCCACTTAAATACCTCTCGTCTAGAATAGACGTAGTCTATCCCCCTCGTACAGTAGGGTACAGCGGGGCAAGATCTTGCTTAGGCACCGGTTTTGACCAAGAAGTGCAATTGATATACTTAGACTATCTTTTATACCTACGGGTACGAGTCAAGAGTTGTAGCTTTCATAAATGGTTTGGCATCCCACGAGGGGACCGACCACGTACTAGTACTACGTTGGCAATCGGGACATGTGACTGTGTGGCTTACAATAGGTCAAAGGCTCAGGTCGCTCCAGCCTGGGTGCATCAACATACTTCTCAGAATCACCTGATCAGATGGTATTGATGCCCCCAGTTTGATATACCCTAAGGTACGTGACTGGAGTTGTGGGTTTCATGAATGACGTCGCATCTCCGAAGAGACCGGGCCACGCACTAGTGCCACGTTGGCTAAATGGGACGTGTAAGTGAGTAAAACAGTAAACGTGCATGTGGTGTGTGCAAAACATGGTGGGGTGTGCCCGGGACCTTTTTCAAACAAATGGGCCCATGGATCCAATCAAACCAATCATACATTTAATCAAAACCAAAATCATTCAAATCATATGAATATTCAATTAAGATCACATTATTCCCATCACATAAGCACATTAACATTACGATTAACATCAATCATGTATTTCAAGCAAGATCATGGTAAATTAATCAATAAATATGGCATATGATAATGATCAAACAAACATTGCAATAGGCATAATTTTTATAATTTTTAAGGTCCAATCAATGATCACTTTTGGGTGATCCAAAATAAATCGAGATTCCAATAGGTGTTACATTGATGATAGAATGACAATGGTTGAGATGAGCTCACTCTCAAGAACATTAATTGTGCCAACATTAGATAAATTCAGATTTTCTGTGAATTAGGAAAATACAATCTGAACTTGTATCGATGATATCTAAGGCTCCCGATAACGAAATCGAGTGAACTCAAGTTCTAAATTAATCTACTCGATGAGATCTACATTTTATTAATAGGTGTCCAGACTTAGTTCTCACCAGAATATTCTGTAAAAACGTTTTAACGTTACTGTCCCAACTTTCATTCAGAAATAATTCCAGATTTACAGATTGAACTTGCATCGATGATATCTAAGGCTTCCGATAACGAAATTGAGTGAACTCAGATTCTAAATTAATCTAATCGACGAGATCTATATTTTATTAAGAGGCTCCTAGACTTAATTCTCACTAGAATATTCTCTAAAAAAGTTTTAACATTGCTGTCCCAACTTTCATTCAGAAATAATTTCAGATTTACAGATTGAACTTGCATCGATGATATCTAAGGCTTCCGATAACGAAATTGAGTGAACTCAGATTCTAAATTAATCTACGCGACGAGATCTATGTTTTATTAAAAGCTCCTAGACTTAATTCTCACTAGAATATTCTCTAAAAATGTTTTAATATTTCTGTCCAACCTTCATCATTCCATCATTTTCATAGGTCAATTTGAATCTTTCATTATTTAGGGGTCATCAAAAAGTGATCCTTAATTGGAAAAAAAAATGCAATACCCAAAATCATCTACAATCAAGACAAAAAATAAATAAACAGAAAAAATAAATAAAATAAATCCAACTAAATAATAAAAAAATCTAGGTCATCTTGGCAATGCTCCCATACTTGGGGTTTTTCAAGTTTGATCCTCAATAGTCCCCAGTGGAGTCGCCACTGAAAGCGCCCTCGATCCGCGGGGTGCGCGGATCCGCTTTTGACCCTTGAGGTTTGGGAGTCGCCACCTAGTTATTGTGGTCTAGGAACCAAACTGACTCTAACATGGATAAAAAGAACTAATCTACCACAAAAAATCTGAATTCGGGGATCATATTACGAGGTTGGAAGGTGTTAGGCACCAACCCCGCCCGGCCAAAGCCGGTCTCTACTAACTTTCCAAATATATCACATTGCTAAAAACCTAGATAAAAATAAAAAAATTACAGACCTTTCCGATAGCAAGGATTTTGTTCCCTCAGATCTGACAAAAAGAGCTCATTGTACTGTACTCCCTTGCTTCGTTCTGTCTCCGGATTTGACTTCGGATCTCCTAGATCAAGGTATCTCCTTATTTTTGGATCTGAACTCTTCAAGTTTGTTACGGATTTTGGGGTGTTTTTGGAGGGATTTTAGGTGTTTTCTAGACGAAAATTGAAGGAGGGATGTTAGGTAAGGAGTTGGGGCTCCAAAACTAGGGTTTATGGGGGGCTAGGGGAGCTTCTAGACCTACTTCTCTTAGGGTTTATGATTTGATACGAAAATAGGGTGTGAGCACCTCTATTTATAGAATTTTTTTAAGGTTGATTTGGATAGAGTTAGTGTTTAATTAGAGATCTTTTAATTAGAGTTGTGTTTTAGTTAAAATTGTTTTAGGTAGAATTGTGTTTTAATTAGAATTGTTTTAGGTAGAATTGTTTTTAAGTTAGAACTCTATTAGATAGAGTTATTATTTAATTAGAATTCTATTATGACTTTGGTCTTGTTTGATTGACTTTTAATGTTTTGACTTTAGTCTTAATTGATTGACTTTTAATATTTTGACTTCAGTCTTGCTTAATTGACTTTAATTTTGACTTTAGTCTCACTTGATTGACTTTAATACTTTGACTACAGTCTTGCTTGATTGACTTTAAATTTTGGAAAACCCCCTTCCATTATTTCTTTAATTCTTTGGACCCCCAAATGGAGGGGTCCTTAAAGAAATATCCCACGAACCCTCAACAATTTTACTCGAAAGTCCGATTGATCGATTTTTTAGGTTCAAATTTTTAAATTAATTTCATCAATGTTTCACTTTAATTATTTAATATTTTATTTATTAATTTCGAATTTTTTAATTATGAAAATTGTGAAATTACCGTTTTGCCCCGGAGAGGACTTTTCACGTTTCAAGTCGGTTTTTAATGTTCTAGGATGTTTTAGAATCGGTTTTTCGTAAGGAATTCAATGAGAATGTTGGTTTGTGTCATTTATGAAAATTTTTATGTGAAATGATTGTGAACTTTATGAGGGGCATTTTCGTAATTTTGTCAAATTCTGTTAAAATTGGTGAAATGATTTATTTGGTTCCGATTTGTTATTTTATGTGTTCGAGAGAGTTTTCCTAAGCGTAACGTAGGCTCTAGGGTTGTTTTGAGGTTAGGGGTATTTTGGTAATTTGGTAATTTTTTAGTGATTTTTATCGTGAAGTTTCTTTTTGGTCTGCAAGATGATGATTTCTATGTTTCTGGGGTCGTATTTTCCTAGCGTAGCGTGGTTTCTAAGGTTTTGTCAATTCGAGATACCTCATCCGGATTTCTGAAACACATCTGGTAACAAAATAAAGCAATGGAATACACATCCATCATTGGGAATCATTGCGATCGGATTGACGAGTTGATTAATCAGGCGAGTGCAAAAATGAGGTGTCTACAGAGGGGATCCCTGTCGCTGCCCCCAAAATTATAAAATAAAATATCAAACCAGTTCAGATACCATCCTTGACTCGATCTGCTACTTGTACCAGATTTGAAAATACGCCCGTAGTGTGTCCCACCAGATGGATATAAAAGGCGTGCCCTAGGGCCGAGATAAATGTGGTGTTCATCTCTTGTTCAGTCATTGTGGGCCTCACTTATGAAGCAGGTTCCCGCCACCTTTACTTTCGTGTCATTTTGGTCATGTCATTCCGATCTAGACCTACATCCGTATTGAACTAATAATTGTGCCAGAACATTTCAACTAGGTCCTGCCAGTTCTTAATGAGTGTATGGTCCAATCTAGAGAACCATTTGAGGGCTGGTCGCATTAAGCTTCTTTGGAACAACTGCACCAATAGCCTGTCATCTTCGCCGTATTAGCACATAGATCCGCAATATAGTTTTAGGTGCTACAAAGGACACGCCACACCACTGTACTTCTCAAACTCCGGACATTTGAACTTGGTCGGTAATTGAGCATTGGGGTAAAAACAGAGGTCCTTGAACCGAGTTCCACTCATAGTATTGAGGCCTTTCATCTTCCTCATTTCTTCTTGCAGTAACTCAATTTACTGAGCCAATTTTTCATCTGTTACATTTTTGGCTTCTGTGACTTTGTACTTGCATTCGTCATCAGGAATGATCACAGGGGGTGGTTGATTCTGTGGAATATAGAGCGGGGGCCCTTGGTATTCTGGCATTGTGGGTAGCAAGGTGGTCCCTGCGGAGGTTGCTCGAGTTGATCTTGATTTGACCCTGACACATGGTGTTGCGTTGTCTGGGCTTGTATAAAACTGGCGTTGGCTAACATGACACTCATCAACTTTTCTTGTCTCTCGATCATTTTCAATAGTGCTGTTATCTTTGCGTCAATCTCTGACGTTTCGACCGCTGCGGGCTGTGTTACTTCGGAAGTACTCATGGTAACAGTGGCAGATCTGAGAAAATACGGAGGTTCCTCTGGCTACTTATATTTCTTTTGTTTGGCCATCTTTGGGTATAGAAGACCAAGCGTTACTATCTTGTTTAGAAAAAGGAAAATACATAATGTTTTATTTGGTTGAGTACAGTTATTTATTTTAAAGTAAACGAGTTTTAAAGAAAAGAGTTCTTCGGTACGGAGCCGACATTAACGCAAAGTTGGCATCAACACGGGGCTGGCAAAACATTTTGAAAAAGAATTACATCAACTGGAGCTGGCATCGACACGAAGTCGGTAAAATTAAAAAAGATTTTATCAGCACAGAGCTAGCATTGACACGGAGTCGGTAAAATTAAAAATGATTACATTAGTACAGAGCCAGTATCGACACGAAATCGATAAAATTAAAAATGATTTCATCAGCACGGAGTTGGCATCGACACGAAGCCAATAAAAATTAAAAAAAGATTTCATCCGCACGGAGCTGGCATCGACACGAAGTCGGTAAAAATTAAAACGATTACATCAGCACGGAGCTGGCATCGACACGGAGTTGGTAAAATTTAAAAACGATTTCATCAGCACGGAATTGACATCGACACGGGGTCGATAAAATTAAAAAATGATTTCATCAGCACGGAGCTGGCATTGACACGGAGTCGGATAAAATTAAAAAATTTCATCAGCATGGAGCTGGCATCGATACGGAGTCGGTAAAAATTAAAATGATTACATCAGCATGGAGCTGGTATCGACATGGAGTCGGTAAAATTTAAAAATGATTTCATCAGCACGGAGCTGGCATCGACACGAAATCGATAAATTGAATTCCACCCGCACGGGGGTGGCATCGACACGGAGTCGGTAAAACTTTTGAAAAATGAATTCCATCAGCACAGAGCTGGTATCGAAATGGAGTCGGTAAAATATTTTTAAAAAGAAATTACATCAACACGGAGCTAGCATCGACACAGAGTCGATAAAGCATTTTGAAAAAAGAATTACATCAGCTGGAGCTGGCATCGACACGGAGTTGGTAAAATTTAAAAACGATTTCATCAGCACGGAACTGGCATCGACACGAAGTTGAACGAACATTTTTGAAAAAGAATTACATCAGCCGGAGTTGGCATCGACACGGAGTCGGTAAAACTAAAAAAAAAATTGCATCAGCCGAAGCTGGCATCGACACGGAATCGATAAAATATTTTGTAAAAGTAAATTTAACTGAAACAAATTGAGTTATTTGGTTGGTTTTCATCCTTGTTAGATCACTGATGGGTCATGGGCTTGATTCGAAATCGGATATGGGTCGTGGACCCAATCTGAGATGGATATGGGTCCTGGACCCATTTGAGGTGGATTATCAATTGCTGTGGTACCCCTTTGATAACATTTTGGTGAATCCTGATATTGAATTTTGTACATAAACCCATTAAATAATTTCACTTATGCAATGATTATTCACAAAGAAACTAAAGGAAATTTTATTGAACTATTGAAAATTATTTGACAGATAAGGTTTTCATTGAATAACAACTTTCAATAACTCTGACTTAGATTTTTTTACATGGACGCTTGGCTTTGTTTTGATCGTCATCAAGATTGCTAGGAGGTTTGCTTCTCTTGGTTTTAATGACTGGTTCTTTGAACTCTGTTAGTCTATCTGGATATCCTAAGGTGCACTTGTTTCAAGCCTTTTCAATGAGATGCACTAACTTTTCAGTCAATGGTTCGGGCAGAAAGAATTCTTTGTGTTGAAGCAGCGAAAATTCTATAGGCTCTCCGTACTATTTTATAATCAAGGCAAATTGGTAAAAAGATGTCTCCTCTAGCCCGATCAAATTGACATAATAGGATCCTTTGGTACCTAAAACAGGGTAGTCAACCATCCAATAAGGGCATCTCAAACCAATATGACGGGCAAGGCAAGAATCTAACCATTTGCTCCAGGCCTTAACTGAGTTGTGAGGCACTAGCATGTTTCTTTTGAAAAAGTGCTCTGGCCTATACTCGAGAGTTGAAGGAATGTCCACAATTTTAAGATGGTCGCAAAGCCACATATAAAGTAGGTGAGGACTTCCTTTGAAACCCCTTCCCTCACCATTTTTTATGGCATCCAAACCTGAGAAGGTTTCAGCTAGAATGAGAGGTACAGGGTTGACTTTTCTGGAGAGTTGGGAAGTTATGTCTATGAAAGACTCAGGGACAATTTGACCCTCACTTTTGGATGTCAGTATGTATTGGGCTAAGATCCCTAAACATAATTGATAGTCTCTAGTGGCTCGCCAGGCTTCTGGTTTTACATTGATGGGATGACTGCGGGAGTGGTATGGACTCAATAAGGGTACTAAATCCAATCTCCCGTTACGGACTAAGGCCTTGGCTTCTTCTTTTAAAATATTTAGGCCTGTGGAGAGGTCACCTGAATATCCTGTCTTCATTGAAGCCTGACTAGAGGACCTGAATTAGATATCCCCATAATGCCGTAATAACTTCATGAGTAAGACATAAGTGCATATGCCCAATGTAGAAGATGTGAAGATAAAGGTTCCAACGATTAGCCATAGCGTGCAAAAGGTTCCAATCTATTTCAAATTTGTGGAAGTACAAGGCACATCTCAACATGAATTTCCCTAAGTTGAATTTCTCTACGGTATACATCCCCGTGATGGTTGTTTTGACCAACTGGTCGATTGGGCTATTGCCTGCAACTAGCATCCTGAGTTGACACAAAAGAATATTTCAATACATTTCCAAAGTCCATGCAAAACATATATTTGTAAGTCATTTTTTTTTTGCAAACAATAAATCTTTTATAAATCATTTTTTCGTTTCTTTTCTTTTGAAAAATATTTTTCTTCTCTTGAAATGGGTTGGGACCTGAATTAGAGGAAAAATAACTTGAACGTCATTTTGACTTAAATGGTCCGGTCCATCGTGATCGTTAAATTGAGATGAACTAGTTCATTGTGCATCACTACCAAAGTTAAAATGGATTCTTTATTGGGTTGGTGCACCCATTAATATAATAGTTTTGAATCAGGTTAAACAAATGATTTGATTATCTTAAAGATAAAATCGTAACTTCCTGATCTCAACAATTTGTAATGTCCATTTCCGAAAAGCTACCCAGGAACACCTACTATAAGTTCGAGTAGTGACTTATAAGAAGGTTTCTAGACTCTAGGTTTACTACGTGCAATGCAATTTATTTGGCCACCCTTGTCCAAGTACACCTATATACCTCTCGAGAGTACTTAATCAGATGGTACGTGGTGAGTCGGTTTGATATACCGTATACGTGATAATCTAAGGGTCTGTTCTTTATAGAAGTCAGATTCAGCTCCAAAAGCTGGCTTCTGAAATAAGCAGAAGCCTAGAGCCTGAAAAGTCACATTCAACAGAAGCTTGATTGTTATAGAAGCACAGAAGTCATAAAAGCTTGTTTGTTTGACAGCTTTTTATTACGGAATTCTAGTAAAATGACCAGAATACCCTTAATGTTGATAATGCACCTAGAATGCACAAAAAATGATCAGAATACCTTAATAAATATATAATTACACTATATATATATATATATATATATATAATAAATTTATATTAAAAAATTAAAAAATAATTATTTTCAATTTAAATAAATTTATAAATTTTATAATTCTATCGAAATTTCGACAACATCTCCTCTTTAAAATAGACATATGAAATTTTTCTGATAAAAAAAATACATGCATAATACACAATCTAACATCCATGCAACATCTCATACACATTAACATTAAAAAAAACACATGCCAAGCATACAAGTTCTTTCCAATAGGTGTTAATATCCCTACTAAGTTCCATATCCAAAAACATTTCTAGAGATCTTTTCAAACAACGATTTCATCTTGGTTACTAGTGCAAAGTGTAGATTGAAACCATGGCAAGCATACAAGCTCTTTCCAATGGGTGATAATGACCGATGTCTATTTTAAATGCATTCCTCAATGATTCTTGCATTGCAATTATTTTGGTTCCACTACTCTTAACTACAATGGAATTCTTCATTAAGTATTATATAATACACACGTACATTGGTGATATCATATGACCATAGGAGTTGCTACGCCATGAATTCATCTCTACCTACAAGCCCTAGGATTGAATTGATGGTATCAAACCAAGATGTAGAAGGATTATGAGAGTTGACAGCTAATGTAAAAAAAATTATGTCATTAAAACTTAAAAGGTCGTCAAATAAAATCATATATATACTCTGTCACAGTAAGACAAAAAACATAGTTTATGGAAGCTGAAAAATAATTTTGGCTAAAATGAAGAAGGATGCGACTTGATACGCGACCAAATGTCGAATTTTCGTGTCTAAAAGACCAACATAAAAATGAGGCCACACTTGCAACTACCAGTCCCAACAACCCCATAGATTGATATTTTAATGGATTTTGTGATGGGATAGCCAAGACAATTGCCTTGAAGACGCTTGATGAGCAAGAGTAAAAGCACCTAGGCTAAACAATGATTAGAATTTAAAAAAAAAAATAGATCACATGTGACCTATTACTCTAATCTGTTCTACATACTAGCATTTCTTTTTTATGATGTAGATCATATTGATGATGAAATTATCACGGGTAATTTATATATTACTCTCTAATCCCAATTGTTAAACTTAAATGAGAGAAATCACAGAGTTCACAGTTTTAAATTTTCTTAAGAAATTGGGAACCAGAATTTTCCAAATACACAAATTAGTTCCTAGAGGCTGATGGAAAGATATTGGTTACTAATGTATTCTCTCCAGTATAGATTTCACTCCTAAGACCCTACCAATACTTGGTACTCAGCAAAGATTGGTATATTCACAAAAATTTTCACAAAGTTCAACAAACAATCCTAGGACAAAATTAACTAACATCCGAAACAAAAATAATACGAACAATGTAGAAGAAGAAGAAGAAAAAATTGTTAGAGAACTCAAGGAACACTTCCAGGCTGTGAAGTATAAAATAGAAGCAAAATGTACATTTAAGAAGGCCTGAACTAGCAGTCGATGAGCAAGACAGTGGAAGAATGTAGGCACACCACTGAACCACGTTAAATCTACGAGTTTTTTTTTTCTTTCTCATTTTTTTCTTCTTTTCATACTATTCATCATTATTGCCACACGTAGCACAACAATCATTAAAACCCATCACTTTCAAATGGAAATAAACACCATCCTTAATTTTTAAAAGCAACCCAATGTGACAGTAATATAATAATATAATTTTTCGATGAATTGCCCAATAATCCTCCAAAATCCAAGGTTTCTCGAGTGTCTGAGATATTGAAATTTGACGATTTTTTGTTTTTTTATTCTTTCATTTTCATAATTTAGACGATATATGGGTTCTTCTCTCCTTGTCTGGAGAAAATAGCTCCCCATTTAATAAAAAATGATAAAATTTATAAGCTGAAACAGAAGAATGTCTTTCTCTAAATTAAGCTAAAATTTGTACCTCATGAGAGCAATCCAAAGAAACAACTACTTGATTTACAGTAAAATCAGTAATAAAATAGACAAACAAAAAAATTGATACCTTAATTAGTCGTTAATGGCGGAGAGCAAGGGACATGGCGAGCTCAACAGTGGATCACTTGATCGAGAGGGAAGGGATCTCTACGATAGAGGAACAGATGGGAGAGGAGAGCTGCGACAGTGGGTCGCTTGAGTGAGACACTTGGAGACGAAGATGAAAAATGTAAAACGTTTCTCGATTTTCTTAAAACGTAAGGAAAAGATGAGAGAGGGGAGAAGTAACTCGACTGTAGATCGTTTGGGCAAGTTACTTGCAGGAGATGAAGATGAGAGAGGCAAGAAGGGTCGCGACAGTCGTTCTTTCCGATTTCTCTTTCAGTTTTAGGTTATATTTGGGTTGGAAATTCAGTTAAAGATGGGGGGTATTTAAGTAATTATACTAGAATCGTTTTTCGATAACTGGCTTCGCGCAAGAGCCTTACAAAGAAGCGGGCTTGGGCCACCTCTAAAAAAAAACCATTTGTTTGCTTTAATTAAAAGTTGTTGGAGCAAAAAAGCCAAAACGAACGTTGCTATTCCGACTTTTTGGGCTTAAAAGTCAAAAAAGCTAAAAAAAAATTGACTTCAAAAGCCCAAACGAACATGGCCTAAGTCTCTAACTCAAATCTCTTAAGTAAAAAACAACCAGTTTAATCCCCAGTTGAGAGATGGTGCACGATGCTGAGCAAGGGCACTCTTAAGTCACCTCTCGTCTAAAATAGACGTCGTCTATCCCCCTAGTACCGTAATACAGCGGGGTAGGATCTCGCTTAGGCACTGATTTTGATCAAGAAGTGCAATTAGATTATTTTGATATACCGTATAGGTACGAGTTTAGGGTTGTAGCTTTCATAAATGGTTTTCGCATCCCGCGAGGGGACCGACCACGTACTAGTACTATGTTGGCAATCGGGACATATGACCGTGTGGCTTACAATTGGACAAAGGCTCAGGTCACTCCAACATGGGTGCATCGATATATTTTTCAAAATCACCCGATCAAACGGTACTGATGCCCCAGTTTTATATACCTTACGGTACGTGATTGGAGTTGTGGTTTTCATGAATGATGTCACATCTCCGAGGAGATCGGACCTCGCACTAGTGCCACGTTGGTTACTAGGGACATGCAATTGTGCAAGCAGTAAAGTAAACGTGTTAGTAGTGTGTGCAAATAGGATAGGGTGTGCCCGGGGGATTTTCCAGATGAGTGGGCCCGTTGGCCAAATCAAACCATTCTTACATGGATACCACATAGCTCAAAGAATATAATATTCATTACACCCGTATTGAGATCATATAAGCCCATTGAAAATATGTCTATAGAAATCATGGATTTTTAGATAATTAGTCCACAAAGATAGCACAATCATAGTTAAGCATCGGCCAATCCATTTTTTTCAATTGGTTTTTTTTTATGAATGAACTAACCATAAAAGGACTTCTCTTTTTATTTTTATTTTTTTATGGTCCAACCGATGATCGTTTTGAATTTTCATTTTGATCAATCAAAAAGTGACGAGCAGTACGCCGTAAGTTTAACAAAAAGTGATCCGTTTGATCTTTTGAAGTTTTAAAACTCAAAACAAAAATGAAGTCCAAAAGAAAAGTTGTCAACACTGATGTAAGGAATAAACTGAGCAAAAAATTTTTGCTCATTTTGAGGCACATTGCCTTTGGTTTTTGTTTTGGGCCAAAATTTGTCTTATATTATTTTTTTTTGAACTCATTTTGTATCCCTACAAGAAGTCAAATAAAAATATTAGCATAAACGATAGTAAATGAACTCAAAAATTGATTTCGACATGTCAAAATCTTGTTGACTTAGTCATATTTGGAAGAAAATTTTGTTCTATCCCAAATCGATATGCTATAATAATAATTAGTCGGAGATCGGACGAGAAAGTTACAATTAATTTAAGTTCGACTGTCCATTTGGTAAAAAACAAGAAAAAATATTTTTTTTACTCATTTTGAGGCATATTGCCTTTGATTTTTTGCTTCGGCAAATTTTTTTTTTATTTTTTTGATGATATGCATGCTTAAAAGAAATATAATCGAATAACTAAAGAAAAAACCGATTTTTTTTTAACCCAAGGGAGTAAATAGAGAAAAAGAAACCCACCTAAACAACAAACACAACAAATAATGTTAGCTTGCAAATAAGAATATTTTGTAATTTTTTTCAAATGACCGAGTTGACATAAGGGTAGAGCCTTCAATCCCCAGTGGAGTCGCCAAGCTGTGGACACGTGATTTATTCAATTTTGAATATATCAACCACTTTTTGGGGGTTTTGAGTTGTCACCATTCATATTTGAAATGGTTGTGAATGGTCACCCGGATTGTATTTTTTAGAAAATTCATGTTTTTGGCATTTGATGACTCTCGTACAGATATGGCTCATTTGGTCCAACTTTTGATTCAAGGTAAGAGGGTCCATTTTATGGAGTAGAGAAGGTGTTAGACACGCTACTCTATCCACCATTAGTGATAACCTCAAACTCGGTCCATTTTTGAAAATAAAAATAAAATAAGAAAAAGAATCAAAAAATCCGATATGTGCTTTCAAGTATGAGGGGCTTTGATGTTGGTTCAACCCATTAAGGGCTCCTTTATTGAAAATGGGACCTTTGATGGTTCAAACCATGGTGGTGTGTGTGAAGGTGCATAGAAAGGGATGAGTAAGAGAGGGGAGTTAGAAGGGGTGTTCTCTTGTCCAAACCCACCTTGCTCCTTTGTTGACTTTCTTTGGCTTTTCTTAATGAATCTCTTTGATCTTCTTAAATTTGCTTGAGAAGAAGTTGAGAGTTGAGAGTTGAAGGTGATGGAGGTGAGTTGACAATTGAGAGTTTGAGAGTTGAGAGTATTGAGGTGAGTTGAGAATTTGAGAGTTTGAGAGTTGAGAGTAGTGAGGTGAGTAGAGAGTTTTTTTTTAAGAGTATTTTTCTCAAATTTTTCTTAAGTAGTGAGAGTTGAGAATGAGGTGGGGTTTTATAGAGTTTAAAGTTATTTTTAGGAGTAAGATTGGGTGAAATGAAGAGAGGTGGTAGAATGGTGTGGGGTTTAAGAGAAATGTGTGGGTAAATTAGAAAGGATTGAAGGGTATTTGTATAAGAAGGGTAAATGGGTTGTTTTACAACCCAAATAGGTTGGATCTTTCAATCCATTTGGGTTTAGTGTTAGATGGAATGAAATGAATAAGAGTGGTTGAGAGGAAGGGATTATGTAAGAGGGTAATAAATTGGTGAAGTAAGTCGAGGGGATGTGATTTTAATTAAAAGAAGGGGTTGTGTAAGAGGGTGGTTGATTGTATTTTGGGAGGGTGAGGGAGATGATGCCATGTGTCAAAATGGGTGAAAATGAAGGGTTGAGATGGGTTGATGGGAGATGATGAGTATTTGATTTGAAAGGAGGGGTGTGGGTTTAGATTGTAGATGTGGGTTTTGTAGGGAATGATGAGGGCAGATTAGGGGGAGGTATAGGTTAAGGGTGTGGGTAGATTATATTTTTTTAGAGAAAAGGTGATAGGTTGATGTAGGTAAATTAGGGGAGGTATAGGTTAGGGGTGTGGGTAGATGATGTTTAGAGAAAAGGTGATGAGATAGGTTGGGATGAGGGAGGTGACTTGTGGTAGAGACATGTGTCCCACCTTGATGATTGTGGTGATTGGTTGTGATGTTGGGTTGGGTTGAGAATTGGTCTTGGCTAATGAGTAGGACTTGGGTAGAGTATTAGGTAGGTATAGTGTTGGATTGGGCTTAGGTTGTGGGTTGCATATGAATGGATTTGAGTTGAATGGGCTTGGGTAATGGGTAGAATAAGAATGGGTTTGGGAATTGAGTTGAGTGGTGTAGACACCACATTTTTGCATCCGCCTGATTAATCAACTCGTCAACCCGATCGCAACGATTCCCAATAATGGATGTTTATTCCACTACTTTATTTTGTTACCAGAAATGTTTCAGAAATCCGGATGAGGTATCTCAAACTGACAAAACATTAGAAACCACGCTACGCTAGAAAAATACGACCCTAGAAACATAAAAATCATCATTTTGCAGATAAAAAGAAGTTTCACGAGAAAAATTACTAAAAAATGATCAAATTATCAAAATACCCCTAACATCAAAATATCCTTAGAGCCTACATTACGCTTAGGAAAACTCATTCAAACACATAAAACAACAAATCGGAACCAAATAAATCATTTCATCCATTTTCACAGAATTTGACAAAATTATGAAAATGCCCCTCATAAAGTTCATGACCATTCCACACAAAAAAATTTCATAAATGACACAAACTAATATTTCCATTGAATTCCTTACGAAAAATCAATTCTAAAACATCCTAGAACATTAAAAATCGACTTAAAACGTGAAAAGTCCTCTCCGGGGGCAAAACGATAATTTCACAATTTTCATAATTAAAAATTTTGAAATTAATAAATAAAACATTAAATAATTAAAGTGAAACATTAATGAAATTAATTTAAAATTTTGAATTGAAAAATCGATCAATCGGGCTATAATGAAAAATTGTTGAGGGTTTGTGAGATATTTCTTTAAGGACCCCTCCATTTGGGGGTCCAAAGAATTAAAGATATAATAGAGGAGGGTTCTCCAAAAAATTAAAGTCAATCAAGCAAGACTAAGGTCAAGGTATTAAAGTCAATCAAGTAAGACTAAAGTCAAAATTAAAGTCAATTAAGCAAGACTAAAGTCAAGATATTAAAAGTCAATCAATTAAGACTAAAGTCAAAATATTAAAAGTCAATCAAATAAGACCAAAAGTCAAAATCCTAATAAAATTCTAATTAAATAATAACTCTATTTAATAGAGTTCTAATTAAAATACAATTCTACCTAAAACAATTCTAACTAAAATACAATTCTACCTAAAACTATTCTAACTAAAATACAACTCTAACTAAAACAACTCTAATCAAACACTAATTCTATCTAAATCAACTCTTAAAAAAATCTATAAATAGGGGTCCTCACACCCTATTTTCGTATCAAATCATAAACCCTAAGAGAAGTAGTTCTAAAAATCCCCTAGCCTCCCATAAATCCTAGTTTTGGAGTCCCAACTCCTTACCTAACATCCCTTCTTCGATTTTAGCCCAAAAAATACCTAGAAGCCCTTCAAAAACACCCCAAAATCCATAAACAAACTCGAAGAATCCAATAAAAAAAGAGATACATTGTCTCGAAAATCAGAAATCAAATCCGGAGACAGAACGAAGCAAGGAGTACGGTACAAGGAGCAATTTTTGTCGGATCTGAGAAAATAAGGTCTTTGCTATCGGAAAGGTATAACTTCTTACTTTTTTTTTATCATTATCTAAGTTTTTTTAGCAATGTAACTTATTTGGGAAATTAGTAGAGACCGGCTTTGGCCGGGTAGGGTTGGTGCCTAACACCTTCCAACCCGGTAACATGATCCCCGAATTCAAATTTTTTTTTCTATTATAGATTAGTCCTTCATCTGTTTAGAGTCATTGATCGGTTCCTAGACCGTAATAACTAGGTGGCGACTCCCAAACCTCAAAGGTCAAAAGCGGATCCGCGCACCCCGCGTATCGAGGGCGCTTTTAGTGGCGACTCCACTGGGGATTATTGAGGATCAAACTTGAAAAACCCCAAGTATGGGAATCATTGCCAATAGGACCTAATTTTTTGTTTTATTTTAATTTTAGTTATTTTTATTTATTTATTTATTTTATTTACTTTTTTTATTATGATTTTTATCATTCTTTTAGCTCTATTGTTGATCATTAATTGGGATGTTGGATGCTTTTCCTTGGAAAATTTTTGTTATGATTAAAGTTGGGGTCATTTGGGATGACCCTAAATAATGCAGGATAACCCTAAATAATACAGGATATTGGGTATTGACCCAGTTTTTTTTATTTGGATTATTTTGGTTCGATTTTGGATACTTTAGTTTGGCATATATTTTTATGGTTAATCGAGGGTTATTTAAAACGATCTTAAATAATGAAAGATTCAAATTGACAAATGAATTGAGAATGGAATGATGGTGGTTGGGATGAGAGTTATGATTATTTTTTTTAAATAAAAAAAAATTTGGATGATTTTTTTTTAGCACGTTATTAGGCATAGGCGGCGAGTTGTGAAAATAAATTATTTGTAAGTGATGTGTTAAGAAATAAAAAATTTGGCTTTTTTAATGTTGTTCGTGATGGGGAGATGATTTCAAGAAAAAAAATTCAAAAAAAATTCAAAAAAAAAAGATTTTTACGTGTGGTGTGCCACTAGTAAAAAAACGTTTTTACTTCTTTTTATCTTCTTCCCCAATGGAAGACAGAACGAAAAACAGCAAAGGAGAGAGAAACTCTCTCCCTCTCTCTCTCTCTCTCTCTCTCTCTCCTTCATCTCCTCCTTCACCAACGTAGTTCGTGATTAGATCGGTTGAGCTACGGTGATTTCAAAGTGGGATAAGAAGTTTTTTTTTTTTTTTTCCTAATTTCCTTTGCCCTTTTTGCTTTAAAAATTTCTGTTCTTGGCTGCAATTTTCTCCCAACCCAGTTACCAATTGCTCTTAAGAGAGAGAGATAATACCAACACCTCCATTAAATCCGTTTAATGCCTCCGGCGTAAGAAAACTGCAGTTACAGTGATGCCTTGCAAGCGGGGCCGAGGTTTGAACAAGATCAATGGATCCCAAATTTTCGTTCCAAATTTCCCAACATTTTTATCAAAATCCTCTCGTTAAGCATTTCTCTTATCTGAAATCCCTTCGGAATATCACCTTTTAGCCCAGAATTTTAACGGATTATTTTGAAACAACCTCTTTTTCTGGTTATCTTTTTCGATGGAGAAGACATTGGAGACATTACTATTTATCCAGTAATTCGATTTCAAGAATTTCCAATCGGTTATCAACCAAAAGATCGGAATCTCTCTTTTTCAGTTTTTTTTGCTTTGTAGAAAAAAAATTTCGGGTTCATCCAATTCAGGTTTTTGATTCTAAACGAATTTGAGTCGTTTTCAGTCTTCGATTTTCATACCCATCTCTTCAATTACAGAGAGATTCGCAGGTTCCTTTCTAAATTTGGTGATTTTAAATTTTTTCTTATCTAAGAGAATTGGAATTTCTTGATCATTCATGTAATGTGATCATTATCGCTGCATTTCGATCTTGAAAATCAAGAAAAAGGTCTCAGGAGGATTTGAGGTTGATTTTTGATATAAGAACTTGTTTTGAAGATTAACCCACAGAGGACCTCGATCCAGGTCCGAGTCAGACTCGGTCAAGCCGAGTTTGTTGAGTTACAAGTTTGCATTGTATCTCATGAGTCGATTGAAAATAAACCAAATAAAAAAATTGGGTGAGTTTGTCCTTTGGCAGCAACTTAAAAGAGATTTAGTGAGCCAACTCACTGTTTGCAATTTCTTATAAAAAAATATATAAAAATTTGTTTTCTTTTGTTGTCGCTTGTTTAGAATTAACCTGCTTATATGTGCGTGCGTGTCTAGTATCTGTGTTGCTAGCAACTCAAAAGAAAAGGCATTTACTGGGGCAGTCCAATATGTTGAGCTTTCTTTCATTACTGTAGACACCTCATTTTTGCACTCGCCTGATTAATCAACTCGTCAACCCGATCGCAACGATTCCCAATGATGGATGTTTATTCCATTGCTTTATTTTGTTACCAGAAATGTTTCAGAAATCCGGATGAGGTATCTCGAACAGACAAAACATTAGAAACCACGCTACGCAAGGAAAATGCGATCCCAGAAACATAGAAATCATTATCTTGCAAGCAAAAAAGAAGTTTCACGATAAAAATCACTAAAAAATGACCAAATTATCAAAATACCCCTAACATCAAAACATCCTTAGAGCCTACGTTACGCTTAGGAAAACTCTCTCAAACACATAAAACAACAAATCGAAATCAAATAAATCATTTCACCAATTTTAACAGAATTCGATAAAATTACGAAAATGCCCCTTATAAAGTTCACAACCATTTCACACAAAAAATTTCATAAATGACACAAACTAATATTTCCATTGAATTCCTTATGAAAAATCAATTCTAAAACATCCTAGAACATTAAAAATCGACTTAAAACGTGAAAAGTCCTCTCCAGGGGTAAAACGGTAATTTCACAATTTTCATAATTAAAAATTTCGAAATTAATAAATAAAAAATTAAATAATTAAATTGAAACATTAGTGAAATTAATTTAAAAATTTGAACTAAAGAAATCGATCAATCGGGCTCTCAAGCAAAATTGTTGAGGGTTCGTGAGATATTTCTTTAAGGACCCTTCCATTTGGGGTCGAAAGAATTAAAGATATAATAGAGGAGGGTTCTCCAAAAATTTAAAGCCAATCAAGCAAGACTAAAGTCAAGGTATGAAAGTCAATCAAGTAAGACTAAAGTCAAAATTAAAGTCAATTAAGCAAGACTGAAGTCAAGATATTAAAAGTCAATCAATTAAGACTAAAGTCAAAATATTAAAAGTCAATCAAATAAGACCAAAAGTCAAAATCATAATAGAGTTCTAATTAAATAATAACACTATCTAATAGAGTTCTAATTAAAACACAACTCCACCTAAAACAATTCTAATTAAAACACAACTTTACCTAAAACACAACTCTAATTAAAAAAACTCTAATTAAACACTAACTCTATCTAAATCAACCCCTAAAAAAATCTATAAATAGGGGTGCTCACACCCTATTTTTGTATCAAATCATAAACCCTAAGAGAAGTAGGTCTAAAAACCCCTCTAGCCTCCCATAAACCCTAGTTTATGAGTCCCAACTTCTTACCTAACATCCCTCCTTCGATTTTAGCCTAAAAAACACTTAAAAGTCCTTCAAAAACACTCCAAAATCCATAACAAACTCGAAGAATCTAGATAAAAAAAAGGAGATACCTTGCCTCGAAGATCAGAAATCAAATCCGGAGACAGAACGAAGCAAGGAGTACGGTACAAGGAGCAGTTTTTGTCGGATCTGAAGGAACAAGGTCTTTGCTATCGGAAAGGTATAATTTCTTATTTTTTTTATTATCTAGGTTTTTTGAGCAATGTAATTTATTTGAAAAATTAATAGAGACAAGCTTTGGCCGGGTGGGGTTGGTGCCTAACACCTTCCAACCCCGTAACGTGATCGTCGGACCCATTTTTTTCTTTCGTAGATTAGTTTATTTACCTTTTAAAGTCAAAGTTTGGTTCCTAGACCGTAATAACTAGGTGGCGACTCCCAAACCTCAAAGGTCAAAAGCGGATCTGCGCACCCCGCGGATCGAGGGCGCTTTCAATTACTTTATCAAGTTTGTTTCTTAACACACTTGGAGTGGGACCCTCAATGTATTTTAAAGGTTAGTTTTTTAATACCATCAATTTATCAAAAAAGATTTAGATGGGTATTAAGAATAATTAATCGTTTGCATGGGTCCCATATAGTTAAGGAAATCACTTTCCTTACAAACGAGTATTCCTGACAGTAAGTGTGAGTCCCAAAAGATAAAACTAGCCTCACAATGTAGTATGATTTCTTTCTTACTAAGGGTTGTTAAGTTCACCACGTGGCACCTAAAAGCATGATCGCCATAGACTTGTATAGATGGAATTCCACAAGCTTTCAAAAAAATGTAGAAAAAAAAAAGAGATTATTTTCTTTTCTTTTTTAATTGGGATTTTCCTAGCCACCCATTTTCAAAACCTTGGATCTAAATATTTTTTTAAATCTGAATTTTATTCTTGGGTCCAAGCTCTTTTCCATAAAATAAAAAAAATAAATAAAAATAAAAATAAATAAAAAGAGCTTTGAAATTGGATTATCAATGAGGTGGCCACGTTAATTTGATGACCCTTAGCAAAATTTTGAAATCTTATTGGATTAGTCAAGCTAGCTCATTTCTTACCCCAACGTTTCTTAGGTAATTTGTTTTGGACCTCTCCACGTGGCAAAAAAAAAATCAATTTGTTAAAAAAAAAAAGGGTACATCAATTCTTATAATGATCGTTCTATCATCAATTCAATGTTCATTGAAATCTCGACTTGTTTAAGGTCACCCAAAATGATTTTTTGATTGGACCATGAAAAGAATTGTGCTAGGATTTGATTGATTATTTCTGATCGATTGCTTATCTAATATGCTATGATCTTTACAGATACATTTTGGATATGCTTATTTTGATTTTGATTTCGATGCTATGAATTGTGATTAATATTTCAATGTTGTAATGAAATGATCAAGCCCACGGGCCCACTTGTTTGAAAAAGTCCTGGGCGCACCCCACCCTGTTTTGCACACACCACATGCACGTTTACTGTTTTGTACGTTTGCACGTCCCATATAGCCAACGTGGCACTAGTACGTGGCCCGGTCTCTTCGGAGATGCGACGTCATTAATGAAAACTACAACTCCAGTCACGTACCTTAGGGCATATCAAACTGGGGCATCAATACCGTCTGATCAAGTGATTCTGAGAGGTATATTGATGCACCCAGGCTGGAGTGACCTGAGCCTTTGACTTATTGTGAGCCACACAGTCACATGTCCTGATTGCCAACGTAGTACTAGTACATGGTCGGTCCCCTCGTGGGATGCCAAACCATTTATGAAAGCTACAACTCTTGACTCGTACCCATAGGTATATAAAAGATAATTCAAGTACATCATTTGTACTTCTTAGTCAAAACCAGTGCCTAAGCGAGATCCTGCCCCGCTGTATCCTACTGTACGAGAGGAATAGATTACGTCTATTCTAGACGAGAGGTACTTAAGTGGGCCTTTGCTCAGCATTGTGCGTCACCTCTCAACTGGGGATCAAACTGGTTGTTTTTGGCTTCAGAGAAGTGAGTTGAGGTTTTAGATTATCACCTATACGGTATATCAAATCAAGTCACCACGTATCGAGAGGTATATGGGTGTGCTTGGGCAAAGGTGGCCAGATAAAAATGCATTGCACATAGTAAGCTTAGAGTCTAGAAACCTTCCCTATAGGTCACGACTCGAACTTATCGTGGGTGTTCCCGGGTTATTCATTGAATGGAACCTTTTGATTGATGAATGTATGAGAATAATGAAATCAGAGCGCATGTGATGAGATCAGAATGCATGTGAATGATGAGATCAGGAATGCGCAGGTTTGTCTTCAAGGATAAATTTTTTGTTGTTTAACCTGATTTGAAATTACAATATCACTAGGTACACCAACCCAATAAAAAATCTATTTTAAACTTGACCCAGTCCATCTTGATCCAACGATCATTATGGGCCGAGCCATTTAAATCAAAATGAAATTCAAACTTTTTTCTAATTTGGATTTTTAACCTATTTTAAAAGAAGAAAAATATTTTTCAAAAGAGAAATGCTTTCCAAAAGTATAAGATTTTTCAAAAGAAAATGCTTTCCCAAAAAAGTTTTCTAAAGGAAAATGTTTCCTAAAAAAAAGAAAAGGAAGAAAAATATTTTTCAAAGAAAAAAATGATTTACAAAAGATCTATTTTTGCATGAAAAATTATTGAAATATGTTTGTGAAAATTATTATTCAATAAAAACATTACTTTTCAATAATTTTCAAGAGTACAATAAAATTATTTTCCTTTTATGGATGAATTGTTTAATCGATTGGTGTACATAATTCAATAAAATCTCAGGGTTCATTTAAAATATTATCAAGGGGGTAACACTGGAATTGATAATCCACATTTGATGGGGTTACTAGGTTATCATTGTATTTAAGCTCAATCGTCCATCGTCTAGCTAGGGTTGTAAATCCGGTCAGTTAGAGTAAACAACAATATCAAGTCAACAGTCAGAAATGACCTCAGAATTTCTCAACATCACCCAGTTGTTCCCTAAAGATCATAGTGCTTCAATCCTACCGGTTGTAAGTAATATCTCAGTCCTCAGTCCTAATCAAACTCGTGTGGGTACTTGTCTTGAGTTTTCATGAGTCATTTGGGTTAGCTCGAGTTCTTTTTTCCAGTAAGGTCATGTCTTCCTTAGATTGAGTCTACTTTTTTCCTATTAAGTCAAGTTAGTTCATCGAGTCTATAGAGGTGTCTGTCGCCTCATCTAAATTTGATTGGTTAAAGAAAATTTCTAAATACTTCGAGCGCATTAACGAATTAACTACTAATCTAGCTTCAAGGATAGATTCCTTTCCTGAGCAAGAAGATAAGAGTCAGGCTCAACGTTTAATCGAGAAAACAAAAGTTATTGACATCGGGACAGAAAATAATTCCTAAAGAGATTCAAATAAAAACCCTCCTATCCCTAGAGGAACACGAGGGGATAATGAATTTATTCAGAACTTTCAAAAGACTTGTTCGCGTAATCCGATGAGGATGTGTTAGGTGCAAGCTTGGGTGTTGTTCGACACAGAATAGATATTCACTTCATGAGATGAAAATATCGATAGAGATGTTATAAAATGTTTCAGTGCTATCCTCACTGCATATTGAGTTGCAAATCACATATTATCAGTCGATATGGGGGTATCATTTGAACTGATCCCTGATAATGGGTTGTACTTCAAAGCTTAGGTCATTATTCTGTGTACAAAGTTCAAGATCCGGCATCACAGATCATCCATCTACCATCCTCAGATTAATGGAACAGTTGAAGCAAGCAGCTAATATGAGTATCAAAATAGTCATCAGGAAAATGTGTCAATCACACCAAGATTGGTCAGAGAAGTTACCATTCACATTAGGGGCATATCTACTTCAATACAGTTTTCCACTGGAGTCACCCCCTATTTTCTAGTATATGATATGGAAGCAATCTTACCAGTTGAAATGGAAATCCCGTATCTCAAAGTCTTCAAAGAAAGTCAATTATTAGAAACAGATTGGGTTCACTAACGGTATGAAGAATTACACTTGATTGGAGAAGAACAACTTAGAGTTTTGTACCACGTGCAAACTTATCAGAGAAGAATCACTCGCACGAAGGTCAAAGTTCACCACTTACAAGTTAAGGATTTAACCATCAGATTTCAAAGAGAATTGAGTACTTATTTTTGACCCTAGAGGGAAGTTCAAACCTAATTGGGGAGGTTCATTCATCATAAAAAAAAAATATTACCAGGAAAAACTGTTAGGCTTCAAGATCATGATGAAATCGAATTGCCAGAACCAACCAACCTTGACCAAATCAAACGGTACTACATTTAAGGAGGCCAACTTTGGCCGAATCAATTCTCCTATTACCTAGTTCAATATATCCTTTCTCAACCCCTTTGCAGCCTTTTCAAAAAGAAAAATTATGCATTTTTTTTTCTCAGCCTGATCACCTAACCTAGGGAGGAAAGATTCGAACTACGTTTTGGTCTGATCCCAAAATTCTGGGGTACATAGGCAACCTGAGAAGTTACTTCAGGCCCGACCACATAAAAAAAAAATCTATTTCCCCACACAATAAAGAATTAAGAAAAAAAATTCAAAAGAAAATAAAAATATCTTCAAAATGAGGAAGAAAATTCAAGGTAAAATAGAATAAATGCCACACAAGGGGCATTTGGTTTTTGAGCCTCAAAATTCCTTTCTTTTTATACCCAGTCCTAAGCCTACTCATGAAAGTCCTCCTAAGTACCGTGCGAAAAGTCAAGGAAGATAGCAAAGTATGATCAGATAGCAACTCCAGAAGTTCAGACAGGAAGAAAAGAAAAAGAAAAAAAAAGGGCCTGCTAGGTTGAAAACCCCAAAAGTGCGACTTAGGCAAAAATTAGGGCAAGCTCGCAAGGTTGAAAATCCGAAAGGACAACTTTGGCAACAATCAAAGCAAAGAAAAAAGAAAAAGCTCGCTAGATCAAAAACCTAAAAAGACGATCTAGGTAAAAGTTAGAGCAAGCTCGATAGATTGAAAACCTGAAAAGGCGATCTCGGAAAAAGTTAGAGCAACAAAGAAAAATAGAAGAGAATCCCAAGCTGAGAGCGATCCGAGCTGAAACATTAGAAGTCCGGATAATCAAGTTCAAACTTAGCTTAAACCAGGCATAGACTTAGAAGCCACAAGTATCTTGTCTACGATCGATCTGAAAATGTTTACTTTCCAAGTGAACCAATGGAGAGAAGGGTGAATTCTATGATGAGTCTCGAAAGGAAATAATTTTGTTCTCTTGAGCCTGAATCAAAACCTTCAATAAAATTAATCAAAATTAAAAGTTGAGTCCTTATTGCGCTTGTGGTAATCGAATATTTCAAACCTTCATACAAGGGAATTTTCTTTCTTCTTTGATGTAACTTTTCCCCCTTATGCTAGGGGCATTTTTTTTAATTCTTGCATAATGTGTTCAATTACCTTCAATACCACGTACATTGTCAAACTAGGGGTATTTTGTTTTTGAGCAATGTTAATCCTAAAAGATGATGAGAACCCCAAATTTAAGGTTACCCTCTTGATAACAGTTTTTCAAAAAACCCTTGAGGTTCAAAAGAAATAAAAACTCCGATTTTAAATTCATGAAATTTTTTGAATAAAATCTTGAGGTTCAAACAAAAGCACTTCGGATCTCACCTTTGACTGTGCCCAGAGATTAACAAAAAATTCACTTACCTAGAGTAAGAGATATGACATTCTTTCGTTCCCAGATTCCTTTCCAGATCCAATCATTCTTAGATTCGATCATTTCTCTTCCAGATTTATTCGATTCATTCTAATCAGTCTTTTCCAAATTCATTCATTCTTCCCCAAAATTCCTTCATTCCTTTGCCAGTTTTGCTCAGATGCCGCCAAGGGTCATCTTGGATTTTGCTCAGATGCCGCCAAGGGCTATCTTGGATTTTGCTCAGTTGCCGCCAAGGGTTATCTTGGATTTTGCTTAGATGTCGCCAAGGGTTATCTTGGATTTTACTCAGTTACCGCCAAGGGCTATCTTGGATTTTGCTCAGATGCCGCCAAGGGTTATCTTGGATTTTGCTTAGATGCCGCCAAGGGTTATCTTGGATTTTGCTCAAGGGTTATCTTGGATTTTGCTCAGTTGTCGCCAAGGGTCATCTTGAATTTTGCTCAGTTACCGCCGAGGGTTTTCTCGGAATTATGATCAGTTTATGCTCAGATTATGCTCAGATTATGCTCAGTCTATGCTTAGTTTATGCTCGATTTATATTCATTTTATGCTTAGATTTTATTCAATTCCAATTTAAACTCTTTGAAATTTATCTCAGATTTTAAGTCACATACTTGCACAGTTGTTACGCTAGTCAAGGAGAATTTTCTAAAATTCAAGGATCTGACATTGCCAGTGAGAGCTCGCGCTCAAGGACCTGATATTTTTTAATTCGGGGAGAGCTTTACCCTCGAGGATCCGAACACCGCGATGAATTGCTAAATCAGGCTGCAAAATGAACTGTCACTAGCTTTGGCATTCAGATAACGCACTATCTATCAAAATAGATTTGCTATCTAGTTTGCTTCAACCCTCTGCCAAAGAGGGGCATCTCTAGACATCCCATTTTCACATCCGCCTGATTAATCAACTTGTCAACCCGATCGCAACGATTCCCAATGATTGATGTTTATTCTATTACTTTATTTTGTTACCAGAAATATTTTAGAAATCCGGATGAGGTATCTCGAACTGACAAAAAATTAGAAACCACGCTACGCTAGAAAAATACGACCCCATAAATATAGAAATCATCATTTTACAGACAAAAAGAAGTTTCACGATAAGAATCACTAAAAAATGACCAAATTACCAAAATACCTCTAACATCAAAATATCCTTCGAGCCTACATTACGCTTAGGAAAACCCATTCAAACACATAAAAAACAAATCAGAACCAAATAAATCATTTCACCCATTTTCACAGAATTTGAAAAAAATTACGAAAATGCCCCTCATGAAGTTCATGACCATTCCACACAAAAAAATTTCATAAATGACACAAACTAATATTTCCATTGAATTCCTTACGAAAAATCGATTTTAAAACATCTTAGAACATTAAAAACCGACTTAAAACATGAAAAGTCCTCTCCGGGGGCAAAACGGTAATTTCACAATTTTCATAATTAAAAATTTTGAAATTAATAAATAAAAAATTAAATAATTAAAGTGAAACATTAATGAAATTAATTTAAAATTTTGAATTAAAAAATTAATCAATCAAGCTCTAATGAAAAATTGTTGAGGGTTCGTGAGATATTTCTTTAAGGATCCCTCCATTTGGGGGTCCAAAGAATTAAAGATATAATAGAGGAGGGTTCTCCAAGAAATTAAATTCAATCAAGCAAGACTAAGGTCAAGGTATTAAAGTCAATCAATTAAGACTAAAGTCAATCAAATAAGACCAAAAGTCAAAACCCTAATAGAGTTCTAATTAAATAATAACTCTATTTAATAGAGTTCTAACTAAAATATAATTCTACCTAAAACAATTCTAACTAAAATACAATTCTAACTAAAATACAATTCTACCTAAAACTATTCTAACTAAAATACAACTCTAACTAAAACAACTCTAATCAAACACTAACTCTTTCTAAATCAACCCTTAAAAAAATCAATAAATAGGGGTCCGCACACCCTATTTTTGTATCAAATCATAAATCCTAAGAGAAGTAGGTCTAAAAGCCCCCTAGCCTCCCATAAACCCTAGTTTTGGAGTCCCAACTCCTTACCTAACATCCCTTCTTCGATTTTAACCTAAAAAATACCTAGAAACCCTTCAAAAATACCCTCAAAATTCATAAACAAACTCGAAGAATTCAGATCAAAAAAGAGATACCTTACCTCGGAGATTAGAAATCAAATCCGAAGACAGAACGAAACAAAGAGTACGGTACAAGGAGCACTTTTTGTCGGATCTGAGGGAACACGGTCTTTGCTATCGGAAAGGTATAACTTCTTACATTTTTTTTTATCATTATCTAGGATTTTTTTAGTAATGTAACTTATTTGAAAAATTAGTAGAGATCGACTTTAGCCAGGCGGGGTTGGTGCCTAACACCTTCCAACCCCGTAACATGATCCCCGAATTCAATTTTTTTTTTTTCTGATCTAGATTAGTCCTTTATCTGTTTAGAGTCATTGATCGGTTCCTAGACCGTAATAACTAGGTGGCAACTCCCAAACCTCAAGAGTCAAAAGCGGATCCGCGCACCCCGCGGATCGAGGGCGCTTTCAAATGGACTTAGGTTAGGGGTTGAATAAGAATGGGTTTGGGGGTTGAGTTGAGTGGACTTAGGTGAGGGGTTGAATAATAATGGGTTTGGGTTGAGTTGAATGGGCTTAGGTAATGGGTAGATTAAAAATGGGTTTGGACTTATGTTGGATTGAGTTGAAGAGTGTAGAAGGGAGATGAGGAATTGGTGTCCATGGGTCACGTGGGAAGCCTTAGGCCATTTATTGAAAGAAATATAGGGCTTTTGGAGGTATAGGCTTTGAGGGCCCAATCCATTTTTTACTATCTTTTTGGGCATTTTGCGTCTAGGGCCCCATCAAATTTGGGTGTCTACAAACTCAATCCGGTGTTGGGGCTACCCAAAATCAAGTTTTGGATTTTTTATTTGGCTTTGTCTAAAGCTGAGTCATTGATTGTCGATTGGAATCTTTGATTGTAAGAGGAAGATCGACGAAATCGATTCAATGAACCAAGGATCATGCACTTGGAATTATCAAGGTGAATACAAAATATATATATTTCAAGCTGTCAGGTTTTATAATTGGAATTTTTGTGAAGGAAACTAAGTATCGGTGGTGAATAATTCATCTTTTAGGATGGAGAATGATTGTGTGATGCAAACATCATCAAAGACAAGGAGGTGAATCACACGGTCATATGCATCTTATTGTGAGGGATAAACAAGATTCTAAGTTGGTCTTCCATTGATGACGGTTGTAATGTAAAAGGGGAAAATAAATGCATTAGGTTAAGGATATGTTATGGTGAAAATCACAACACATAGAGTCATTGTGTAGTCACATCTCGGTATAATAAGGCAAAGGGGTACCTCCAATATTATCTCACAAATACCGCTCAATCAATAGTCTCTATTTGGTAACTCAGATTAAATTTGGTGATCAAAAAAATTCTCAAGTATTATTTATGTTTATATTTACACATGGTAACATTGGAACATGATTGTTGGGGTATCATACGTATTATTTTTGTGGGCGACTTAGTCCAAATCCAGTTTGGTAGGCCAAGTTACATAATTGCCAACTTAATCAAGTCAACCAATGTATGGTGTCAGGCAATTATATTACTTAGGGGCTTAATTCATGCCCATAGTAAGGATCACGTGACTTAATTTGTTATTTGAGTCAACTCAACATAAAAATGACATGGGGGCTAACTTTATACCCAACTTGATCGAGTCCAAGGACTCCGTTGAGTTAAGTGTTCCCTTTTATTCGTTCCACCAAATTAAGTGGTATATACTAGGACTCACTTTTAACCCAATTTATGAAATAAAATTATTAAATTATCACTTGGGAGCTAATAATGACCACGTTATATTTCGTGGATATGTTATTGTTGTTGTTGGTGTTGTCTAAGAATTGTAGGTTGCAAAGAAAGCACTTAACAAATCAAAATCATTGAGAAAGTCTGATCCACATTCTAAGATCTCAAATGATTAATTTTCTACCCCGAGTGGCAATAGGTCTAAATTGACCAAGTTTTTGTTCTGGGTAACAAATAGTCCTGCATGAATAGGAGTTATGAGTGGCCAAGATATCTTGAGTGAGAGAGAAATCCTGAGTGGCTTAAAGGTCTTGAATGACTAATGTCCCAAGTGACACATTTGTAGTGAGGGGATGAGGGTCTTGAATGATCAATGTCCCAAGTGATTGCTCTGCCCTGAGTGACTAAAGAAGCTTAAAGTGAACACAAGGTTCTGAGGGATCATTGTCCCGTCAAATGAAAATAAGGGGACAATATTTTTATAAGATAAAACGGAGACACGAAAGTAGTATAGTATTCTCGTAGGTGGATCTCAGTCTTATCAATCTCCACCTACAAGAGGAAGCTAACTATAAAGGGTAAAATCAATATTAGACATGTGGCGTAAATAAGGCGAATATTGGTTACATGTCAGATTTAATGAGTATCTCGAGGCTTTAATTAGTATATTTTGAATTATATTTGAATAATTGATGGAGAATCCCTTGATTGGGGGGAGATTGACTCATTCCATTAGGATTTAGTTTCATCGTTTGTATTTATATAAAGAGAGCTACTATGTAAATGGGAGGGGACTCTTGGGTGGAGGAAAAAATGAACAGGAGGCTTGGTTTTGTAGATCTTGTAATGAGTTCAAAAATAGTAGAATGATTTTTCGAATCTCGAGGACGTAGTTTGATTTTAAAACAAATCTCGTGAATAAATCTTGTGTTTTGTCTTCTCTCCCTTTTTCACTTTTCGTTGATTATTTTAATATGTGATTTTTAATCTTTCGTGTGCATCAATAACAATGAAGATTGATTGTTAGGAGTAAATCTCGAAGAATCGACAGTATCTGAGATTTTACCTCCACAGGTGATAAGAATCACCACTTGTTCCATAAGTATTCAGCACTATTTTAATGCTGAAAAAAAGTGTTGAAGCGGTAAACACTTTGCTTTTTTCATCACGGACAAGTATACCTTTCGTTTTTTTGGGCATGGACAAAGTATGCCCTTATAATTAAAAGGATATTACCTCTTATATCTTATAGATAAGTATATAAGCACCCCAAAAATTAATAAACCCACACCATGGCCAAATTGTTTTGTCTTATATGGGTTAAAAGTCTTGGAATGAGTTGATTTTTGGTGAGGATGATCTCTACAATGAGGAGATCATCCTCATAAAAAATCAGCCCATCCCAAAACTTTTAATCCCATCAAAAGAAGTTCAAGAATTGTAAATCATTTTTTTAACTAGTTTTGACGTGGTTAGAAGTTTCAGAATGGGCTGATTTTTGGTGAGTATGATATCTAGACTATATAGATCATCCTCACCAAAAATTGGTTCATTCCAAAAAATTTAATCTATATAAGACAAAAAAAATTGGCTATGGTGTGGGTTGCCCTTATTAATTCGTGGGGTGCTTTTATAATTACACATCCTTTATTTCCAGTGAAAATTATTCACCCCAAATTAAGTTCTTTCAGTGATGATTTCAAATTTTGGTGACTTGTATGACATTAATATTTTTAATTTGAAATTTGTGAGCTTTTAAAATAAAAATTATTATTTATAAATTGAAAATTTGAGTATTACTGACGAGTGGATTTTATACTTGTGAATTAACCACTTTTAAATATAATATTTTGTTAATTTTAGAGTCTTTTAGTTGTTTTTATTTAAGTTTAGTTTGTTTTATATTTTTTATGTGATTTTGTGTTTTTATTTGATTTTTATGCTTATTTTGCAATTTAGAAACAGCATGGAACATTGGGATATTTGCCAACATTTAGGAGAAATTCTGACTCCAAATTGGTTCACTCTCAGAAAAAGGAAGCTAAGCATACAAGATAAAAAGTCTTCAAGCTGCAGCTTGATAGAAAACGAAACCGCAACGGGAATTCAAGAAATGAATAACAAAAATATGAAAATACAAGCCGCGACATGACATGTTTTGAGCCATGGCAGATTTAATGCGTATCTCAAAATTTTAATTGATATATTTTGAATTAGATGTGAATAATTCATGGAGAATCCCTTGATTGGGGGAGATTGACTCCTTCCATTAAGTTTTAGTTTCATCTTTTATATTTATGTAAGGAGAGCTACTATGTAAATGAGAGAGGATTCTTGGGAGGAGGAAAGAATGAAAAGGAAACTAGGTTTTGTAGATCTTGTAATGGTTTCCAAAATAGTGGAAAGATTCTTCGGAATCCGTTAACATAGTCTGATTTTGGGACAAACCTCGTGAACAGATCTTGTCATTTGTCTTCCTTCCCCTTTTCTTTTTTTCTTTGATTATTCTTATATGTAATTTTTTTTATCGTCCGTGTGCATCAATAATAATAAAGATGGATTGTTATTACAACATTCGAGATTTTACCTTTACAAATTGGCGTTGTCCATGGGATATTGATAAAAAAAAACTATGTTTAACTATACAAAAGCTCGATTCGGTGTTGGGGGCTACCCCAAATAACGTTTTGAATTTTTTATTTGACTTTGTTAAAAGATGAATCATTAATTGTCGATTGGAATCTTTAATTGTAAGAAGAAGATCGACGAAATCAATTCAATGAACCAAGGATCGCGCACTTGGATTGATAAAAAAGAATATATATATATATATAGGATCAGGATCCGTATACACATAAAACTACTCATAAAACTACAACGTGTTTTGTCTTATATGTGTAAAAACATTTGGAATGGGCTGATTTTTTGTGAGGATGAATTTTATGGTGAGGAAATTATCCTTACCAAAAATCAACTCATTCTGAAACTTCTAGCCCAATGTTTACAAGTTGAAGAATTTTGGACCATCCATTTTTTGTAAACCATTTTTGATGGGGTTAAAAGTTTTGGAATAGGCTTATTTTTTTCAAGGATGATCCCCTCACCATAGAGATCATCCTAACAAAAAATCAGCTCATTCCGAACCTTTTTGCCCATATAAGACAAAAATGTTGTAGCTTTATGAGTAGCGTTATGTGTCTACATATCCTTACAAAAACGTTGAAATTTCTAACCCTAATTTACAAATTGAAGAATCGTGGACTGTCTAATTTTTGTAAATCACTTTTGATGGGGTTAGAAGTTTTGGAATAGGCTGATTTTTGGTGAGGATGATCTCCTCATCATAGAGATCATCCTCACAAAAAATCAGCTCATTCCAAAACTTCTAACCCATGTTTTGAAAAATGTTTGGCACAATGTTTGGCAAACTTTAGGGCTGCTGAACCGCTCCCATATATATATATATATATATATATAAATTTCAAGCTGTCAAGTTTAATAATCAGAATTTTTGTGAAGGAAGCTAAGCATCGGTGGTGAGTAACTCAATCTTTTAGGATGGAGAACGACTGCATGATGCAAACATCACCAAAGACAAGGAGGTGAATCACACGGCCATATGCATCTTATTATGAGGGATGAACAAGATTCTAAGTTGGTCTTACATTGATGACAGCTGGAGTGTAAAAAGGGAAAATTATACATCTAATAATAGATAAAACATTTTGATTATAAAATAAAATAGATAAGAAATTTATTTTAATTTATTCTATGTTTCCCATGTAACATGGTCTCTAACATAATTATATATGTTATGACACCAAAAAAAGATAGCATTAAGATATTATCATCAAATCTTATATTTTTACATTTATGAATCACTAAATTCTATTATCTATCAAATCCCATATTAAAAATAGGAAGTGTTTTTTATTTTATTTTTTATCATTTTAATCCTCAGAGGTACAAGATGTGTTTTAAATGCGTTTCTTTTTTTTTAAATATATGTACAAGCTGTTATCTAAAAGTCTCAACATGAGATGTGTGAGGACTAAAGTAGGTCCTTGTAATGGTAAGTATGCCCACGTAATATGTCGACCGATCCCAGGGGCGGAGCCAGGATTTTCCTGTAGTGGGGCAAACCATGGTTAATTGTATAGTGAAGATTAATAGTTTTAGGAAGAAATTAAGAGATTTTTAGTTAGAAGTTGAAGAAAATGATATTTAGGTCATTTTCAATTAATATTTAAGAAGTTTCGATCAAGAGACAATGTCATCAACAAAAAATTGAAGTGGTGAGGGGGTGGGGACAAATGGGACATGTAATTAATTGAAAATATAGGGGTGTCTTAAAGTTCTGTGAGGATAAAAATTAGAGGGAGATGCGGGTGAGGGTGAGGGTGAGGGTGAGGGTGTGGGGGCAAATGGGGAGAGTGGTGAGGGAATAAGGACAAATGGGACATGTAATTAGTTAAAAATATAGGAGTGTCTCAAAGTTCGGAGGGGGGGGTGCAATTGCCCCCACCAGCTCCTTACTAGCTCCGCCCCAGACTGATCCTAAAGTAATATCCAATGACTTCCTCTTGCAATGTTGATACCTTTAATGGTGGAGAGCAGAATCAATCTTGGCTTTATTTTAATTTTTTTTTTCAAAAAGGAACATGACTAGACGTTAAAGAGGGATGGTTATGGGCTTATAGTATTATAATTTTTTTTTAAAGGTTGAAAAGACAAAATCAATAACATTAAGCCACGTACACCCAAAACGGCCAAGTGACTTGATTCGAAGGCTCAGTTAAGATGACGAAAGAGACAGGCTCAATTTCTTGTGCCCTTTTTATTTTTTATTTTTTTAAATAAAAGTAAAATAAACCAAAGACTGATTCTGCTCTCCACCATTAAAGGGATGGTCGTCAACGTTGCAAGAGGAAGTCATTGGATATTACTTTTAGGATCAGTCGACGTATTACGGGGGCATACTTACCATTACAAGGACCTACTTTGGTCATCGCACATCTCATGTTTAGATTTTTATAATAAAAAAAAAAGTGTTTAAAACACATGTTGTACCTCCAGGATTTAAATCATGAAAAAAAAAAAAAAAAAATACTTACTATTTTTAATATGAGATTTGATAGATAATAGAATTTGATGATTCTTAAATGTAGAAATATAAGATTTGATGATATTATCTTAGTACTATAATTTTTTAGTTTTTAAATGTATTATGTTGAACAAAAGATATATACGTTTATAAGTAAATTTTTTTTTGATATCACAACATATATAATTATGTTAGAGATCATATTAAATGGGAAATATGGAATAAATTAAAATAAATGTCTTATTTAGTTATTTATATAATCAAAATGTCTTATCTATTATTAGATATATACATTTCTTTTCATCATTTTTTATATCTTTCTGTTACATTTTTTTTTTTATCTTTTATGTATCATCATTTTTTTTTCTCATTTTCTACTTTTTTTTTCTAAAGTTTTCTCTTACCGCTTTAAACCCATACTCTGACTTTGTGACTATGCATATATCTGCATGCAAATAGATACTCATCTGCCGATGAAATGTTATGTCCTTTAGTGAGTGGCTAGATGCTCTTCAGGATGACCTTTCATGTAAGAGTCGAAATCCAGTAAGATGTCTCATTCCTATAAAAAAGAACGGTGTCTACGTATAAACAAGGAGATAGAGCCATCGTGGAAATACTCAAAATTGTCGAGGAGATTCAACTGCTACAAAATTCATTTACTACTTGCGTGTTCGAATTCTTTTAGAGAGAAACTATAATAGGGCTGCTGATCATTAAGCTCGGTTAGGGACCTATGTTGATCAACTTTTTATAATAGAAGAGGAAGACAAAACTGCTCAAGAGCTTCATAAAATTTTAGAGGAAGATCTCACTTGTAATTAAGGGTTGCAACCTAGGCGGGTTGGAGGGTAAACTCAGGCTCAACCCAAGAAGCAGAACCCTTCAAGCCCAGCTCAACTCAACCTGGCCATCAAGCCTAGGTTAACTATCCAAGCTCGAAATTCTAAAATTTGATTGAGTTCAGGTTAGCCCAAATTTAAATAATTTTGGGTGATATGCTTGGGTTGGGCAGGTTAGACTTGTTCAATAACCCTAATTGCATTTTGATTAGCAAATAAATTTAATATTTAAAAAATATATATATATACAAAATCAAAAATAAAACTACTATTAAATAAAATCGCATATAACCCTTATATCCATCATTGAGAGAATATTTAGACAAACCATACCAAATCAAAGTTCACATTAATATTTAACTAATTGTCCATAAATCATAATATAATGAGATGGGAATAGAAAACCTAATATAGCATTGGGTTTGGGTTGAGTCAGACTGCTTGTATCTTCAACTCTAGCTTAACTCGAATTGAAATTGGGTTGAGATATTCTAACTCAGGCTCAACTCATTTTCTACATAACCCAAGTTCTCAATCACGTTGAGTCCGGGTTGAGTTCAGGCCAGCCCACCTGGGTTGCAGCCCTAGTAATTACATTCGTTTTAGTAGAATTTTTTTGGGAGGGGTCTCATCAACCATAGCTAATAATTCAAAATAAAAAAAGAATGAGGTCTACATGTCATGTTTTAATTGGAGATTAAACACATCGGATCGTTAGTAGTAATTTTTTTGGGAGGGGTCCCATCAACCCCAGCTAATAATTCAAAATAAAAACGAATGGGGTCTACTTGTCATGTTTTAATTGGAGATTAAACACATCGGGTCCTTAGTAGTATTTTTTTTAGGAGGGGTCTCATCAACCCCAGCTAATAATTCAAAATAAAAAAGAATGGGGTCTATATGCCATGTTTTAAGTAGAGATTAAATACACAGGGCTGTGTACCACGTAGAAAACAGCTTGATTAGGATCCAAATGTGTTTTAAAATCCAACTAAAACATACGACCCTTCCTATTATAGGAAGGGACACATAACCTGATCCTGATTCTTCATGTAACTTTGTCGGTGTATAAATTTATGTTGAATATCACGGATGGAAACCTTCAAATTCCAGTCCCAAAATAGCGCACTTTCACTGTTTTCCTAAATGATTATTTTATGAGTTGTTCAAGTATTTGGATAATCAAATACCTCTAAATTAGTATTTTGTTGTAATTAGAAGTTAGGAGAATTTATACATTGTCGCTAGAATATAGATCTAGAACAGTTTTAGTTATGCTAATAATTTTAGTTTTGACTATTTTTTGTATCCAAATCCCTGGAAAATAATGTAAATAAAGGCCCTGCTTGGTATGATGTAAATATTTTGGAAATGCGAATAATTTTCTGAAATCGATTTAACTTGTGCATGGTTACAATGCAAATTGAATGATTTGTCTGGATCACCCAAATTCTTAAGAAATCTCAATAAATGATTTGAAACACAAAAAGTAGCGCAAATCATTTGCAAAATTGCAATGAAATGTTTTATTGCAAGAGATTTCCCAATGGTTACCAAGCAATAGTAAATCGGTCATTGCAAACCATTTGCACTGCATATCAGCTGCATTTGTACCGAACATGGCCTTAACATGGCTTTGGTTCTAGGGACAATTAACTATGAATACTTTAACATTACATTCACTTGGAGATTGTTGCTTGTTAATTCCCCCAGAATAGACTTAAAACAAAAATATTGCTGTAATATTAAGTCTGACTAAATTACATGAAAACTTAAATGTGAAGAAAAAAACTAGGCAGATTCTCAATATGACAAAAATGGTGAACCTCTCTGGTACCATCTCTCCCTCTTCCTGGAAACAAGTGGAACAATAAGACGATAAATATGTGAATTCAAGCTAAGCTTAACTTCACCTCCGACCTCTTCCTCTGCTCCTAGCACGACTACCTCCCCTCCCTCTACCACCACCACCACCACCACCACCACGGCCTCTTCCACCAGGTCCTCTACCTCGGATAGCAAATCTATCAGATTTCAGGCCCAAGGATTGGATTCCCTTTCTCTTCGCTTCTCGTTCCTCCTCCTTGTCCTCTCTGTACCTGGCACAGCTTCTAGAAACAAAAGAGATCTCTAGAGATCCTCCCGGTCCTAACTTAACATTGTTGGGGATACCAGCAACCCGTTGGTCTTGAAGAGAGGCCACCCTCTCTCCTAGAGGAAGAGCCTCCTCTGCCACAAGTGATGCACGGTTCCAAAATGCTTCTGCATGACGTTCATCCTTCACTTCATATAGCCTGAAGATTTTATACATCATCATTAGAAAAACACATGCATTCATTTTTTGTTTTTCTACATGTGATGAAGATCAAAAGGAAAGGATAATGCATATTAATGAAAATAGGCATGGTTTCAAAAGTAGTAAATAATAATTTTGTACTATCTCGGAATGCTTTGAACAAAACATTCCGATTTCTGCTGAGCCCAAAACAAAATATTGACATGGAAAGATTGAATGTTTTGGGAATGCTTTGAATGTCTCAAAATATTTTGGAATGTCTCAGATGAGATGATCGATTTTTTTCTCGACCAAGGCATTAGCTTTCTCATCAGATTGGCACTAAGCTGGCTGATCTGATAAAAAAAAAAATTAGATCCAGACCTGATCAGAAATACTATGTTGTTTTGGATCCTATTGATCCTAATCTTATCCAATTTGGATTCATAGAAGTATATACAGAACAATAGATGCATAATAGAATATATAACACAAAAATACATCATTTATATATTTTCAAAAACATATGGTATAGGATTCCTATTGGATTGGGAGATGGTTGATCTATAACCGATCTAATAAGTTTTTAAATCAGATCCTTCTCGGATCAGGTCCTTATCGGAAAACTCAAATCCTTGATCCAGATCCAGACCTAGTGTTGTAGCATCATAACAAATACGATTTTGGGTCTGATTAGGTTCACTGACAGCCCTAATCCTGGCCACTAAGCCAGCTTTAGAAATGAATATGGTCTGCCTGGGTCATCTAGAAAAGTTTTCATTTTCATTTTTCAAAGCCAAGATATTTCACAAGTTCCGAAGAATACAATATACCATGCAAAATCCAACTTTTCTAATTGAAATTGTATGGTCTACCCACAAAAGACCATTCCATTATTATATATAAAAAAAACTAACCTTGGAACCCGTGATGCCTTCTTTTTAACTTCCCTTTTGTCCTTGTTGAGCTCATCTTCTGAAGACTCGAGTACTGTGGAGGCATGAGAATCACTTAAACCCTCATCATCATCTTCCATGACTCGCTCAAAATGCTCCTCAATCAATGAGGCATGCTTCTTGAAATATGCAAGATGTAAGGACTGATACTCTTGAGAGAACTCATCAACTTCAAAGTCCTGAACAAGAACCCAAACAACAAACATGATTTAGTACAAAGTGTAAGTAACAAAAAAATTGACACAAAAATAGGGTACATGACAACAACTAATTACACCTTTAGGATGATGCAAAAAAAAACACTTCCTCATTCATGAGTCATGCGCACTCTTACCATTTGCACAAAAAATCAGCCCATTCTGAAACTTCCAACCCCATCAAAAATGGTTTACAAATAATTGACAGTCCAGGATTCTTCAAGTTGTAAAGTGGAGTTAGAAGTTTCGGAATAAGCTGATTTTTTGTGAGAATGGTCTCTAACCCGTATAGGACGAAACACGTTGGCAAAAATATTTGGCCCTTGAACGATCTCCTATCTCTATATATATATATATGTGTGTGTGTGTGTGTGTCGTGTTTGGAAAGGGATTTTGAAAGTAAGCAAGGATTTCAAGATAGGGATTGGATTTAAAGCGGGTGTGGGGGACAAAATCAGATTCAAGAATGATATTTGGTGCGGCACAACATCTCTGGCATTCGTCTTTGTATGCATGTTCCATTAAGACGAATCGCTCAATCTAGGAAAGTTTGATTCGCAACAAGTCCAGTCCTACTTGGGATTTGGGGTTCAGGAGAAAATTTAACGATTGAAAACTAACTGAGGTTACATCTTTCCTTGATCTCCTACATACGTTTCATCTTTACGAAAGTTATTAGGATAGGTGGGAATGGATAAGGGCTAAGGATTTTAGATTCTCTATTAGGTCCTTCCATAAGTGACTCAATCATTTTGCTGAGCGCGCCATATCGGGTTCCATCATTTGGTCCAAATCAGTTCCCTCTAAAATCTTCTTTTTTATTTCATTAACTTCCCCTAAAAGTATTCTTACGATGGATAACTTGATTGCTCGGAGTTAGATCACTCCCAATTGTTGTCCCCTTTGTCGGGGGGAAGGGGAATCTGTAGATCATATTTTAAATCACTACTCATTTTCTTATAACGTTTAGTTAACTTTTTTTGGTTTATTCCGTATTAATTGGCTCTTTCCTCGTAAGTTCTCTTCGTTGTTAGAAGAGTGGATCAATAATTCCTTTCACACTAAAAAACGTTTCCTGTGGACTATGCTTCCCTCGACTATTGCGTGGGGGATTTGGAATGAGAGAAATAACAAGGTGTTCAATAGTAAGGTTAGAAGCTCCTATGCAGGTTTCTTGGAGATCTTGGATTATTTATATCTTTGGTCTAAACAGAACATACAGTTCGCGGGATTTTCCTTTGATAACTTTGTTTTTAAATGGAACTCTTTATGTAACCACTGATGTTGTTTGTTACTTTTCTTTGCTTTTTTCTATGAGGCTTTCTCGGCCTCTTTGTATTCTATTTTTTCTCTTTTGCAATACATTATACTTATCAAAAATATATATATTGGATCAAGTTCAAGAGGCCAAAATGTTTTGTCTCATGTAAGTTAGAAGTTTAGGAATGTGCTGTCTTTTTGTGAGGATAATCTCTACTCCAATTTACAAGTTGAAGAATCGTGGGCCATCCAATTTTTTGTAAACCACTTTTTTATAGGTAAAGGATTAGTGGTTGGCAATGTGAAGGTGTGAAGATGGGTTCAAGAGGGTTTTGAAGTTTGAACTTAGAACCTGGGAAAACATTCCACACATCATCAACTTAGCTAAGATGGCACTTCAGAGAAGTCATCACTACATCAAATTTTTATAACACACCAATCAAAATATTTAAAGTATGAAAGGCGTGGCGAATTGGGATGACCTTTTTTGTTTCTTCATCATTCACGCCATTCCCTTCTCTTCAACTAGAGAGGGAGGGAGGGAGAGAGCATACAAAAGTACATCAATTGGTGTCAGGGTGTTATATAAAAAAGTTGATATGGAATATAAGCTCTCTACATTTAGGTGATGTTTCAAGATTCTTGCTACCGATACTATAGTTAAAATAGTCACTGGTGGCATTATTAATTCATCAAAGAGACTTCATAACATGTGTAAATAATAAATTAATGCCCAGATTAGAAACATTTCCGAATGATCGATTGATTGGGTACCTTGTTTGCAAACATCACCGCAAAACGTTCATCTTTCATCACCTCACTGCTTAGTCCTTTCTTTTTCTTAGATGATTTCTTCTTTCCATCAGCATCGTTCACTTCACCTTCTGCAGCTTCGTCATTTTCAAGAAGACAAGCGGCAAGAACACGATTAACTTTAGGTAATTTCCTCTTGATCTACAGAAAATCAAAAGAAGGATGACATCAGTATCAAACCTGTATCAAAAATGTTAAAATGCTAACTAATTGAACGAGAGAAGCTAGCAGAATCAAAGAAGAGAAGATATATATATCTAACTGTAATTCGAGAAGCACGTTCTGCCACCAGCTTCTCTTGTTTCCACTGCTCTATATAAGCATCATATGCAAATGGATCTACTAACGATTTTGCCTGCAACACTGGATGAGGAATCATGATATCCAACAGAATCAATAAGCCACAAGTTGTATGGAAAGATTCAAAGTATTACTCCACGTTTTATCTTTAAGAAAAATTTGAAACGCTAAATATAATTGATTCCATTTCTGAAAAAGTATAATGCCTCATAGAAGATACATGCTCAAGACAACAAGACAGTATTACCTTTTTATACAACCGATGATCTATAAAGAAGCCATGCATGTACACTCTTAGAAGATTAGTGCCAATCAAATTCGTTGAGTTCAACCGCTCAAGGTCTTCTTTAGTCAATAATTTGAAATCATCATAAATAGTTGTTTGTGCACCCTCCTCCATTTCTTCCTGTAATAATATATATTTTTTAAAATTAACAGAGGTGTGATTAATAAACTATGAACCAAATGGAAAGGAAGTAAGAATATTAAGGTGTATAATTTTATTAAAAGAACAGATAAAATCTCATTAAATACTGATACAGTTAAGTTTTCCAGGCACGAGCACCACTTTGGGGCAGGTCCTAAAGCAGGTATGAAGTAAGATGGTATCTGGCTAGAGTCCAGAGCCAACAACATTAATCCACTCTCACGAAACACACATACATCATTAATAGTTCCACCTATTGGTTCAATGCTGGTCAGACCATCTCCCTGGAAGCCATAAAGAAATTAGATGTTCAGGAAAGAAAATACTCGGCTATATTAGCAATTAATTGGCAGCCCCGACACTCTTACTCGCCCAAGCCTAGCAAAAGTATCAAACACTAGCAAGAAAAATCTCTGTGATTTTGACTATGCCACGTTACGCACAAAATCAATGCTACTAGAGCAAAAGTAATGCAAGCATTGGAATAATAATAATGTAAGAATTGGTACCCAATAACCAATCTCTTTCTTCAGATCATTTAACTGCACACATTTTCAAGATATATACATTAAACAGACACAATGGATCAACTCTTTCAAATCAGAGGAATGGTGAAGATTATCAGATAAAGTGGTTCTTAAGGGAGCAATTACAGGATGGTAAAAACATGTATGAATAAATTAGTCTTTGTTGGATAAGCTATTTTAACCCATTTATTGTTAGTCAATGATTCTTCAACTTTGTAAACCACTTTTGATGGGGTTACAAGTTTCAGAATGGGCTGATTTTTTCTAAGGATGATCACTTTTCCATAGAGATCATCTACATAAAAAAAATAGCCTATTTCAAAACTTATAATCCAATAGGACAATTGGCTGTCGACTGGATTATCAAATAAGGATTGTCACCAAATCCCTATCTATATATATGAGGGCCAGTAGCCTAGAATTAATTTCCAGAGAAGATGTCCAGTAGCCACTTAATCTCATAAAATCAGTTCCAATATGCTTCCTTACTGCCAAGTCATCTTTGAAACTTGAAAACATTCCACAGATAATCTTGCCACCCTCTATAATAAATAACACATAAAAGTAGTTATGCAGGAAATTTTTTTGATTTTCACAAACTGTTGAAACATGGCATCCTACTTGTTTACAAATATGGTGAGAAAGAATTCCTTACCATATCAGGGTCCCAAATTCTAACAATATGTTTATCAGTAATGATCAACTTAGGTCGCTCAGAATTAAGAGGTTGGTGCCATTGGATGTCCAATATTGGACTTCCATACCTATAAGAATGGTAATGGTTGCAAGAAGCAACTAGTCAGAACTAAGCCAAAGAAAATGAGACTTGATCTTATGCACAACTACTAGATTTCTAGAAACATTAAGCAAATCATAGAAGAGTGCAAGTCATATTTTAAAGATAGAATAGTATGGAGATTAACAACAAATGGTCTATTCTCTTCGAAATCAGCCTATGAAGTGTTGGATGAAGAACGGGAGTCAGTGGGGTGGAGAAAGATTATATGGAGTAATAAGGGCATTCCACGATATTCTTTTATTGCTTGGTTAGCAATCAAGAGGAAATTATTGACTGTGAAAAACCTTAATAAGAGGGGTTTTAAATGGGTATCTAGGTGTGTATTGTGCTGTAACAATCAGGAGATAAATGATCACATTTTTTTCCAATGTCCATATACTAGATGGATATGGAAACAATCTTTGCAAAGGTTTGGAATAATAAGAGTTGGCATGGGGAAAATTGAGGAGAAAATGCAGGTTATTAACAACATTTTGTTTCAGGAAAAACATATTAAACAGATGTTGTATTGAACGGTTTGTGCAGTGATCTACCTCTGCTGGAAAGAAAGAAATCAGCGGCTTTTTGCTGAATTGTTTGTTCAAAAGGAGGTGATTCTAAAACAGGTGGAAGAGGTAGTAAGGCTTCGGTTTGATGGGATGAAAGTTGTCAATAAAAATATAGAAGTAATGTTACAAATTTTGAAGAACTGATCATGTGGGTTCTTTGGTACCAAATGTAGTTCAACAACTCTCGTGGATTCCCCCAGCAGACAACATGTTGAAGATAAGTACTGATGGATCATTATCAAGTCAAGGGGTTGGTTTTGGATTCATTGGGAGAGATAAAAATGGAGTTATGCATTTTGTTGCTTGGAGTAATAGTGAGGGAAGAGACATAATTCAAATTGAAATCCAATCGATACTTGAAGCAATGCGTTTTGCAAAAATGAAAGAATTCAAACGAATTCTGATCTTATCAAATTCATTGTATTCTATTAAGTGCATAAATGGTGAGACTAGTCCTTCATGTAAGTATGATGAAATGCTGATGGAGATTGCAGTCATAGCCCAAGAATTTGTTGAATGTAATTTTGAATTCCAATGGAGAGAAGCAAACAGAGCAGCGGATTTTTTAGCAAAATTGGGGGCTGATTCGGATGGGTTTTTAATATTTCAGGATAATTCTAATGTTCCTCATGATCTTCTAAGAATTGTTGAAGAAGATAATGCTTGTATCTACACTCGTTAGTATTGCTTTTTAGGGAGGGGACCCTTCAATCCCGGCTTATCAATAAATAAAAAAAAAAGCGCAAGTCATAGATCAATACCTGCATATTTAATGGCAAGAACGAGAACGTAGGTTACAGCTGAAGTGATTGTTTTGATTGTTGAACCCACACCAAAACATAGTAGCAAGCAGTATACCCAATTTACATGTGTAAATAGTCCTTCCCAACCTTTCATTTTTTTTCTTCTTAAATTAATTTTACTTTTTTTTAAAAGGGGTGACCTGTGCAACATCTTTAATTCAACTGTTTAATGACAATAAATCCTCAAGCACCGGTAAACAAAGGTTGTAAATTTCAAATCACTGGTAGAAATATCATCCTGAAAAATTAAAGGGTTTTTAAAAAGATAGTTTCTATTGGCACCCAACTTCTAATTGTACACCCCAATTAAAATTAAAAAAATACATCAATGGTTGAGAATAAGTCAAAGTTGGGGTACCAATAGAACTCTCAGTTATTTTTTGTTTAGATTTCTAATTGCTAGATTTAGGATTTTATATGAGCTTAATCCTAATTGTAAACAACTGATGAAGTTGTTTGAATGTGACATAATGGTTTGTAACGTTGAGGAAATAATTTGAACCAATGTTTCATAATGTTCGAATGGTGTGTTTTAATCTTTAATTAAGGTGTGATAATTAATTTAAGAAATTGAGGTGTAATAAGTAAAAGTTGGGGTGTGAATAACAGCTCTATAACAAAATCTGCTTCACATTATGGGTTTTTCCCCGAAATTTACCTACTAAATCACATTTAAACCATCGTTGTCATCAAAGCCTTGCCCCAAAACCCAAAACATGTTGAGATAAGGATGACAAAATAAACAATTATACAAATAATTACAATATTTATAATCAACAACAAATTAACCAAAAAGGATTTTATGAAAAAAAAAATTACAAAGGTTGAGATAAAATGGTAAGAGTCCAAAACCACATAAGATTTTACATTGTGAGAATGATGTGCCATCATACCTTTCCAGCACTACTTCCAACAGCCATGAGGAAACCCCCATCTTCATCAAATTCTAATGCAGTAACCACCTAGAAAATCCAGCATTCATAGTAAGAGAGCTTTCTAAGACCAAAGAAACAAATATAGAAGAATTTTCAATAAATAGTGAAAACAACCATAAGGGAAGTTTCGAGTGCAAGCCATTGTTGCCTAAACCAAGGATGAGAAATCAATGTCTATATATTTGTGTTTTTCTTGTTTAGCTAAGGAATATTGGACTTCGATAGTTTGTCAATGATATCTATAGCCTTTTAGATGCCTTATAATTGGGTTGAGAAACCAATCTATATAATAAAACACAACTATAAGAACCACTTTACTACAATTTTGTAGGGGATAAATATTCCATTCAGCTACAGTTTTGTGAGGTTAACCATTTCATCCAGTTACATCCATTGCATTTTCTTTTGTGTGGGGCCACTCACTCTATTGCCTTTTCTTTTCATCTTTTCAACTTTATTGTCTTTCCTCTCCTCCCCCCTCTTTTTTTTTTTAATAATATCCCTTCAATTTTATTATTTTTCCTCTTTTACCCCCTTTTCAAAATACCCCCCTAACTTTACTATGTTTCCCCTTTAACCCACTTTGTCGCCTTTCCTCATCTCTCCCTTTATTAATGATACCATTCCAACTTCATTATTTTTCCACTATTAACCACCTTAAACCTAATTTTTTTAACAATACCCCTCCAACTTAATTATTTTTCCACTTTTACCTCTTTTAACCTTAAAGATGATGACCATGCCAAAGGCACAGGCAAACTCTAGTTCTCACAAATCCATCTCCATGTACTTGCACCCGAAAACCCTAAATAACTCAGAAGAATGCGAGAGCAGCACCTAATCAACTCCAGTAGGTGCAACAGCATTAAGCCTACCAGCTAAAGATTTCATTCTCAAGTCAAAGCATTCAACAGCACCATCCTCACCCCCACAAGCAACTAGTCCATGAGGCAGTTGGAAGTTAAGAAAATAATTGTGTCATTACAATCTCTAACTATGTGGGTTAAGTTTACCTTCTCTGACCCCTATCCCCTGACACTAGGATTCTATTCGCCCATTTTGTTCGACATGAGAATAATGAAGTCCAAAAACAGTATCACTAGTTCCATATCCAATGTGGCCTTACATTGAGATATTGTATTATATCAACTTACCCCTATCACAGGATCAAAGTTACTATGTACATAATACAAGGGGTGTGTACAGTTGACTAATTAATACTGAGCTATCTCTTTTGTCTGAGCCGCTACTTTATAAAGAGAGCTGCTATTGGCACCCCAAATTTTACTTATTACACCCTAATTAAAAATAAATGAATGATTGAGAATAAGTAAAAGTTGGGGTGCGAATAGAAGCCCTCGTTTTTTTTTTACTAAATTTCTATTGTTTGGGTTTAGGATTTTATTTTAGCCTAATCATAATGGTATACAACTATTCAAATTGTTTGAACGAGTGTTATAATGTTGAGATTGTAATTTGAGCCAAACCTCGGTAATGTTTGAAGAGAGTGGTTTAATCCTTAATTGGGGTGTGAAATAATTTAAGAAATTGGAGTGTAATAAGTAAAAGTTGGGGTCTCAATAGTAGCTCTCTTTATACAACATATATGCAGTATGTTCTCCACCACCAGACACTATGTAATAAGTATTTTGAGTCTCCACGGTCTCGAATAATCAACCAATACAAAGAGAAAACATGGATTGCTAAATGAAGAAAATACAGGTATTTCTGCTGGCCTAATTACAGTAGTAGATAAAAAAAGAAGTGTTTAAAAGACCAAGGATTGTTGGTGCATTGCCATGTTAACAAATGTTTCTTGGCACGATCATCTATTCATTCTTTAGTTTCTGCAGATTACCAACATTATATGTACATATATTGGACATACACACGATATAGCAACTACTGATGCAAGAGGTCTTCATCGAAAAAGATAAAGCTGGAGGGGTTAGCATCTCAGTTGATGTATGAACGCAGGTGGACGAGGAGTGGTCTCAGACGATGGAAAGGCAAAATAGGAGGAAATACCTAGCGTTAAAGTTTCAATCCAAAAATTATCATACCTGGGTAGAGAATGTATGCAAGATAAGGTTTTGAGATCGTTGAAAGTCAAATCTCGTCAGTGCACTAACACATGTGACAGGTGTATTCAATGTTCACAGTCACGCCAATAGGACCTGGAACATTCACGAACAATAGAGTTGTTGGTTAAGGGATCCAGGAATCTAGAATATATTAAGGTGCTGTTTGTTTCCGCTTCAAAACGCGGATTGTAGTGCGTTTGCATCTAAAATCTGCGTTTCCGGCTGTAATTATCGTTTGGTAAAATGTGCGTTAAGAAATTGCGTTTCGGAATTGCGTTTTGAAATGCAAATTAGAGAAGCTCTTTCGTACCGCTTTTTTATTCGCGTTTGCGGGGGAATTATTCACCGAATAAACGGCTCATGTGAATTGATGATTTTGCCCATGTCCATCGTCTCTATTCTCTCGTTCGACCGAAACTGATCAGAACCCACTCGTTCGACAGAAATCGTCAAACCTCATCTCACAGACGCTCTCTCGCACTCCTCTCTCTGTCGTACTCCTCTCTCTCTATCTCTAGGTCTCGATCTCTGCTTCTTTTCTTCTCTTCTCGGTCGACAAACATCACACACAGCCGTTCGATTTCAATCTCGCACAGATCCCTCTCTTGCAAAGCTCTCACTCTTTCTCTCTCGCACATCTCTCTCAACAGAGCCTCGCTCAGATCCGTCTTCTCCTCTTGACATTTCTGCTTAGTAGGTAAGCAAAGTTGATCCCCTCTCCGCTGTTTTTGCTTCGAAATTTAGGGCTTCTTCTTATTTCTTTCAATGTCATTTGATGTTAAAGCTCGTGATCGATTGAATGGCTCTCTAATTTTTTTTCTATGTGATTTCTTATGGATACTTTATGATCTTTAGTGAAACATTTAATTTGATCTCAAATTTTATTTTCTAAATTTCGATTTAGTATAGATTATTCTGTAGATGTAATTCCTTGATGTTGTGCATGATTCGTAGTTGAAAATATCACTGATTTTCTCTGAATTTTTTTATCTCAATCTTGAGCTAGGTTTTTTCTATAGATCTGCACAATCTGAAAATGAAAATGAAAAAAAAAAAAAAAACAACTCAAATAAAGAACAGATTTTCATTAGGCTTTCTTGTTGCTTCTTTTTATGTACTTTAATACACCATTCCTTCTTATTTTTCTTCATGCCATGACACCTTCTCCTGTATTAATTTCTATTATATCTTGTTTAGATCATTTGTTTCTCTTTAGTTTCTTCACTTTTTTGTATGTCTATTATTGTTTGGCTGAAGTTTTTAGGAGATTCTCAATGTATATTTTCCAAACTATTGTTTGGTTGTAACCTTCAAAATGTATTTGGACTCAAAATGTACGTGGTCTCCGAGACCGATATAAGTACTAAATGATTGGAAATATATTTTATCGTATTTATTTACTTAATCATAGATTAAACTATGAGTTGCCAAGTTGTTTTTCGTGAATCACCTCATCCATGACAATGGTTATAATAGGTAGAGTTTAATCAAGAAAACTAATATTTTAATCGACAAATGAGCTCACTGATTGGTTTTGATATCAAGAATGGAAAACGCCTTGTATTTTCTCAAGCCTTTTGATTTTGGTGAAACTGAAGATGTTTATGATCCTCTTCAAGGTTATGGGATGGAAGGAGTGAACAAAGGGAAACAAACCCATATGGAAGGAGATTTTCAATGTATATTTTCCAAACTATTGTTTGAAGTTTGAACTAAATCATGAATGTTTTTCTTTAACTTACACACACACACACACACACACACATCAATTACTGTACTCTAGACAGTCAAAGATTGATGATAAAGTTGAAGTAGAATATGACATGTTCTGTTCCATGTACTTCTGTTGTTATTACCATTGACAAATGGAAGATAACAATTCAAAGAATGTGAAAGCAGATTGGACACCCAAACAACATGAAGTTTGGGTCGAAATATGCTATGAATTAGTTAAAAAGGAGAGGTGACCACATAAAGTACTTGATAAGATCGGATATGAAACATTGGTGAAGGAGTTTAAAAGGATAACTGGCGTTTACTATGATAGAGGGCAAATGAAAAATAAGTGGGATAGACAAAAGGGACTATGGGGACGTTGGAATAAGATTTGCACAAATATTGACGTCTCTTATGATGTTGAGACTGGTATATTAGATGCAAGTGAGGAGTGGTGGGATGGGTGGTTAGAGGTATATTTGTTTGTTACTTCTTTATTTTATTTATTTAAATTTTATTTATTTCTTTTATATATAATTTATAATTTTATTTAGTTAACAATCAGACATCTGCTTCTATCAATCAGACATCTGTTAAGAAAGGCACTATTCAAGAGTCAATCGACCTCTTAGACCAGCTAACAGATATAACCCCCAACAGTGATCTCTATCATTTTGCGTTGAAGATGTTTATGAAAAACAAGCAATTCAGAGAGATTTTTTGTGGGTTACGATCAACAGATATTCGTCTTTGGTGGTTGGAGAGCGAGATGACTGATTATCTAGCTGGGATAGATTATTAGACATTTTTTCATGTTTTTTTTATATTATGTTGGTTTTGGGATGCACATATAGGGTGCAATATACTTGGTTACTTTTATATTTATGTTTGTTTGATGATGCACCTATAGGGTGCAATATACAATGGTTACTTTTTGCACTAATATGATGTATATACTCTGTTAGATGGATATGTTAATTTTTGTTAGACATATATTATATTTTCCTATAGATGGATATTATTTGCACTATTGAATGTTTATTGTGATTAATATTATGGATAATGAGTTTTGTTGTATGTGGTGGATATCATTTTATTTTGTATTGTAAGTTGGGTGTATATACAACTAATATGGATCCATAAACAGGTCAAATGGATTCAGATGTTGATAGCACAAATACTGTTATACTACTGATACCATGGATTCAAATGATGATACCAATAATACTGTTGGGTCAAGTGTTTTAAATATAGGCACGAGAGGAGCCATCCTAGGTTCTTTATTTTATTGTGAGAATGTCTTAGATAGGGAGGAACATAGTAATTGTCCGTTCAAGGGGATTGATTTTGTGTAGAAAACACTGAATGATAATACGACGTGCCACTCATTGTTTAGAATGGAAAGTCATGTATTTGTGAATCTATGTTCCATTTTGGAATAACGGGGTCTGCTAAAGATGCAACGATATATTACTATTCAGGAACAAGTAGCGATGTTCCTATTGATAATAGGACATAATCAAGGACAAAGAGTAATTGCAGATTGTTTTATTCATTTACTTGAAACGGTTAGCAAGTACTTCAACATAGTTCTTTTGACGATTGTGAACTTGTCAATGTCCTTGATTGTACCTCCCGACCTCAATGAAGTTTCTCCACACATCCGTAACAATCCTCATTTTTTACCATATTTTAATGTAATTTCTCATATACATACACTTTAAATATATTTTTTTATTAATGTTTATAGATTAATATAATTAAAAAATATATAGGGTTGTATTGGAGTAATAGATGGAACACATGTTAGTGCATTTGTACCAATAGCAGACCAAATGCAATATCGAGGACATAAGGGACTCACGCAAAATATAATGGCAACATGTTCGTTTGACATGTTGTTCACTCATGTGGTGGTTGGTTGGGAAGGATCGACGAATGATTCACGGGTCTTCCTTGAGACATTGAATACTCCCAATTTAAATTTTTCATATCCTCCACTAGGTCTGTATTTAAAAGTTTGTCAATTATATATATTTATATTCAAGATTAGGCAATATAAATTTGTTTGGATAATAGGTAAATACATCTGGTAGATGTTAGGTACCCGCTCATGGAAGGTTATCTCGCACCTTACCTAGGTGTTCGATACCATCTACAAGACTATCGGAGGTCACGGGCAAATGGTCGACAAGAAATGTTCAATCATTTACATTCTTCACTTCGGAATGTGATCGAACGAACCTTTAGAATTTTGAAGGCAAAATGACCTATCTTGAAGATGATGCGTTCTTATAATTTGGACAAACAACGAAACATTATTGTGGCCTGCATGGCATTGCACAATTTTATCAGAAAACATGCTATTGCCGATGAAGAATTTATTCAATTTGAAGAAGAAGGAGCAATGAAAGAAGAAGAAGACGGGATCATTGATCAAGAGTATCCAGTTCCCCCATCAGTAGGTCGTCAGAGTCAACAAATAATGAAAATGCATAGGGATTCAATAGCTGATGCCATTTTTACTGGCAATCATTGATGCATTTTCATATTAATTTTTTTTACTTTGTATTGTAATTATAAATACTGTTCTTCGATGTTGAAATAAAGATTATACTGTTTTTAATTATATTTCGAAGATTCTATACTTATTTATTTATGTTCTTTGTGTATGATGAATAGCATTGATGGCAAATTATACGTATCCACCATGTTGTTCATGTGGTCGAGTGATGACATTAATCACAACTAAAACAAAAGAAAATTATGGGAGGATGTTTTATAGGTGTCCATCTTGGCAGGTAATATGATATTGATATTAATGTTGGGCGCATATTTATATTTGGTGAGACTGATATTAATTCATGTGTTATTTTACTTTATAGAGACATGCAGGGTCTTTTGTTTGGGCAGATGAAGTTGACATTATCAATGATAATGTTCCTCAAGATAAAGTAACGGAGTCAAATAAGAAGAATGAAAAATATATTTTGTATGCATTTGTTGGATGTATATTTTTCATATTTTTATTTATTTCAATTTTACTTATTATATTAACTATGATTATTATGTTTAAATGATGTCGGAATGTAAATTAGAAGTTATGTGGATGTGTTATGTATATATGATGTGATGTGGATATGTTATGTATATATGATGTAATGTGAATGTTGAATTGAGTATTATGCAGGTATTTTGTTTATCAAGAAAATTTCATATGTCCATTTTTAAGAGGAGATGCTGCCGAAATTTCTGTAGAATTATAAAAATTTTTATAATTTTTTTTTGAATTATAAATATTTTAAAATTAATACAATTATTTTTAAAAAATTTTATATAATTTTATTATATTTATATATATTTAGTGTAATTATGTATTTATAAGGGTATTCTGATAATTTTTTATGCATTTTGAGTGTTCTATCAACCTTAAGGGTATTCTGGTCATTTTACCCTAAACAGCAGATTCTAGAAGCTGTATCAAACAATAATTACCAGATTCTGGTCAACAGCACAACACTTTTACGAAGTTGTAACAAACAAGCTTTTCAGTGTTTCAGCTTCTGACAGCTTCTGACAGCAGAAGCTGACAGCAGATTCAGGCAGCTGAATCAAACGGGGCCTAGTAGTTGCATTTAAGTGGGGCGATGGAAGGTAGTGAGCCCAAGTCTAATGGGATGAGATCTATGGGCTTAGTGGCCCATTGGGGTGGTGACAGGCGGGCTGATAATGAAGCCCACAATCTGACAGATACTAGGCTGGGTAATGATGTGGACCTGGGTAAGGCCTCAGACTTGAGTTCTTTTGATTCAGGCTTGTCGAAGGAATGTAAGGTTCAAGAGAAGAGTAGTAAAGTTGGAGATGGGCCAGGCGAGTCGTTTAAAGGGGCTGGGATGAAAATTAAGAAGGCTTGGGATATTTTAAATTGATATAAGATAGTTAAGAGGAGGCCCAGTACTAGGCAAGTAGAAGGCGGAGATAAGTCAAATGTCCTTACTACATCGGAACCTATTGCAATGGATTCAACAGGGGCTACCAATGGCCACTACAACGACTTGAATTCTAACATTTGGATAGGATTTGAAGAAGAAGGATCTCCAAGTCCAGTGGGTCAGAATATAGCCATCGTAGGGGATCTGGGGGTGTCAAAGATCAGTTTGATTTCTATTCTATTGTGATGGTAGGAGATGTTTTTCCGGAGGCAAACAAGATTAGGTCTCGTCATAGGAAGAGTCAACTATTTATGTATCTGTCATCACATGAGATTACGATTATTGGAGAAGGAAATGTGGGTGCGGATTTTGAAGGTAGGATGCTAGTAGGTAGGTAGGGTTTGGACATCAGGACAGAAGGCAGCTTCTTTTCTTACTATTTGAGAATAATGAAGGGTCATGGGTTCCAGGTTTTAACATCCCAGCATCATTTATGTGATAGAAGCGGGGCAATGCGTGCATCAAGTAGACTGGGGATTGGTAACAAGGATAAATATATGTTTTCCCAGCAAGTTCTGAGGGGTAACAAGCAGTTAGGGTGGATTATAAGGTTCACCTAACTCTGAGCAAGAGAAAAAAGTTTCGAGGATTGTGCAGCGAAATGTGAGGGTTTCTGAAAATTCTAAGAAGACAACTTCGTTGAAAAAGTTGATGAATGGTAGTATGGATGATCAGATTAATTTAATGTCTCTCATAGAGCAAGTATTGGCCAATATGCTAGAATCTGGTCTGAAATGTCTTAGTTACTGTTTAATGTGGCCCTAAAGACTAGTAAGGGAGTAGATTTTTGTATGCAAAAAGTGGTGGGGCAGTGGTCCCTCTCGGGGAGGTCTCCCTCTGTCAGTGGGGCAGCGAAGATTTCACCAAGGGAGTGCTTTGAGTATGAATTTTCCAGGCTGAAAATTACGAGACAGTTATCGTGTTGTAATAATATGGCCAATGAGAGAAAGAAGAGGCTGAAGGAAATTATTCACTAAAAAGATCTGTAGAAGATTTTTCACTCACAGCCAAAAAAGGAAAGAGAGTCGGAAGGCGCTTAGTAGGGCTTAATATGGATTAAAAAAATTTCTTGGAACGTAAGGGACTTGAATGTGGCTAAAAAAAAGCAGCAATTAAAGCCATCTTACATCATCAGAAGCCTCATATTGTGGTACTACAAGAATCTAAGTTAGATAAGGTGGATGAAAGGATAGTTAAGGAAATTTGGGGGATTCAATCTGTAGTTTGGTGCGAGCTTCCCTTTTAGGGGGTTTCGAGAGGAATTATTTTATTATAGAATAGGAAGATGTTGGTGGTGGAAGATAATCTTATAGAGGCCTTTTCAATGTCAGTCTTATGTAGGTTGATCGGGGAAGATTTTATTTGGGTCTTTAGAGGGGTGTATGGTCCGACGTTGGAGAGAGATATGAGCCAGTTCTGGGAGGAATTAGAAAATATTAGAGGGCAATGGGATAAATCTTGGGTTGTCGGGGGGAGATTTTAATGTTACCTATTTTTCGTTCGAAAAGAGTGGTTGGTAAAGAATTACACCAAAAATGTGCAAATTCTTGGAGTTTGTTGATCGTAATGAGCTAATTGATCTTCCGCTTGGTGGGGAAAAGTTTACGTGGTCGAATAATAAGGAAAATCTGATTCTTATCAGGTTGGACCCTTTTCTTGTCTCGTTGGGTTGGGAAGAGCATTTTGGGAGGATTATACAAGACAAGTAGCTGAATCCAGTGTCAGATCATAGTCCTATTTCTTTGGTGGCTGGGGTACCGAGGGATTGTCCTACGCCCTTCAGATTTGAGAATATATGATTAGAACAGCAAGACCTCGAGGAGTTGATTCATAATTGGTGGAATGGGATCTCGTTTGAGGGTAGGCCAGGGAAGGTTTTGAGACTGAAACAGAAGGCTATTAAAAAGAAACTGAAAATCTAGAATAAGGAAATTTTTGGTTCGGTGAACAATAGGAAAATTGTTGCGTTGTTGGAGTTACAAGAGCTGGGGAATAAGGAGGAAAGAGGATGCTTGGGCACTGGGGAAAGGATAAGGCAAGTGAATCTTAAAGTTGAGTTAAAAAAACTAGCTACTATAGAGGAAATTTGTTGGAAACGAAAGTCGAGAGTTCGTTGGCTAAAGGAGGGAGACAGAAAGACATCATTTTTTCATCGTACTGTGAATTCTAATAGTCGAGGAAATTTCATTTCGAAGCTTAGAGTCAATGGTTCGTAGAAAATGGGTGAGAAAGAGGTGTGTGAGGGGGTGGTGCAATTCTATAACAGTCTGTATATGGAGAAGCACGCGTTCATGCCTTCGTTAGACTCTTTACACCTTGATAGTATCTCTCTAGATCACCAGAGGTGGCTGGATAGACTATTCAATGAAGAGGAAGTGTGGGGAGTGGTGAGTGGGATGGCTAGTGACAAGGCCCCGAGGTTAGATGGTTTCTCTCTTAGTTTCTTCAAAGCTTGTTGGGGGACAGCAAGAGATGATGTGATGGCAATGACTAAGGACTTTTATAAGGAAGGTAGAACCTGGGTTCTAACTATACTTTCATTGCATTGATCCCTAAAGTGTCAGGCATGGAAGACATTATGGATCTAAGATCGATTAGTCTGGTGAGCTCGGTTTATATAAATATTTTAAAGGTGTTGGCGTCTAAGCTGAAGACGGTGTTAGGTAATATCATTGGTCCGGCTCAAGGAGCTTTTGTAGTATGGAGATAGATTCTGGATGGGGTCTTAATAGCCAATGAATGTATTGACTCGCGAAAAAAAGCTAAATTCCATAGGCAAATCTACAAAGTCGATTTAAAGAAAGCCTATGATCATGTGAATTGGAATTTGTGAAATATTTGATGAAGAGGATGGGGTTCGGTGAACGGTAGGTTCGTTGGGTTATGAAATGTATCTCCACATCCACATTTTCGATCTTGATTAAGGATCTCCAACTAGTTATTTAGAAGCTCAAGGGGTATTCGCCAAGGAGATTCATTATAGCTCTTTTTATTTGTGATAGTTATGAAAGCCTTGGGAAGAATGTTGTCCAAGGCAGTAATTGTGGAAGAACTTAATGGATTTTCTACTAGGGTAAGTGGACATGTGATTTCTCATCTCCAGTTTGCGGATGATACCTTAATTTTTTTTGGATCATTCGTCGAGACAGTTGAGCTTCTTTAGGGATATCTAGGAGCCAATCTTAGAAAGGATGAGAAAGAAATTAAACTCTTCAAAACCCAAGTTTTTAATAAAAGGGGAGAAATTTACTCTCATCAAGAATGTTTTGACGAGTATTCCTATTTATATGTTTTCGTTATTCTCCTTGCCAACGAATATGGAAAAACAATTAGATAGAATTTGCCGAGATTTTCTATGGAATTGTAAGGATGGCTCCAAAAAACACTACTGGGTGAATTGGACAAAGCTTTGCTTACCAAAGAAAAATGGGGAATTGGACTTTCGTAACTTTGGTTCTATGAATTTGACTTTGTTGGGGAAGTGGCTTTGGAGATTTGGGGAGAAGGGGAAACGTTTGTGGAGGAAAGTAATTATGGATAAGTATAGAGAGAATGTGAGTGGTGGGAAAGTGGTCCTGCTCGTAGTGCGGCGGGGTGTGGGATGTGGAGGGATATCCTTAGAAGACTTTCGGAATTTAAGAAAAGAGTGAAGTGTAAGGTTGGGAGGGGGAATACACTAAGATTTTGGGAGGATTTGTGGTGTGGGAATGCTCCTCTTAGAGACATGTTCCCAGAGCTTTTTGATTTGTCTTTGAAAAAGAATCTTGTTATCTCTTGTTTCTAGAATTTTGAAAATGGGAAAACCAATTGGGATTTTGGGTTTAAAAAGAACCTTTAATGATTGGGAAGTGGATACTCTGGGTAGATTAATCTTTCCTGTGGAAAATGGCTTGTGTGAGTTCAATTTTGGTTTCGATTACTATATCATACGTCTCAGCCTCTCTAAACAAGATATTCGTATCAAAGATGACGGGTTGAAATCCAAGTACCTTTATGAAAATCAATATATATGCTAACGATAAATCACGACCAATGTGCTGGTACACAACATTCAACAGAGATGTATACCAAGCATCTCTACATCTTGCATGTCATTTAGACACGTGACCCGATATGTTGTATAGTTCATTTTCTTATGGAGACACTGGTCGATGTCATAACCAACCAGAGTCGATCATTTGTGTTACTTCATCTTGTCTATTGCATTCTCCAATGAAGGACGGGTGTCTTGATGTCTGGTTTGATCACACATGGTAGACTAGAGCGAATTCCACCTTTTAAAAAGAAAATGACTTTAAAGACATGTGTGCAGGGCTTTTGAGCCTTGGGCATTAATGAGGAAGAACACAAAAGCCCCCATGACTATGGCCCCCCAAGAAAATAATTTAATGAACAACAACCTGAGGAGGACCGAACACCGAGTCTGGACTTCGAGTAGACTTCATAATTTGATCAGATACCTCAGAAAGGGCAATGCCTCTGGGAAGGTTTTTAAGGGAGTCAAAAAGGTCAACCAACACTACAAGGATCTGCAAATCAATCAACACTTGTTGATTGAGCAGCAGAGACAGATAATCACCTATATTGAGGAACATAAGGCATGTGCAGTGCTAGAGCCTCGAATTCAAATTCAAATTAGGATTTATTTTCTTATATTAGTCGTTGCTTTTCTAGTTAGGATGATTTACTATTCGTAGGCAGGATTTATATTCCTGCAAAACCTATTGATCATATGAATGGCAATTAATACCAAAATCATTTCAGGTGTGATCAAACATTTTCTCTCTTTCTTTATTGCTTCATTTGAGGAAAATATTTCATTTAAGTTTGGGGGTATAGAATTAGTTAATAATTGCATATTTTTGTTTAAAGTTTCTAAAAAAAATCATATCGAAAACAATATTTTATTTAGATTTGGGGGTATTAGGGTTAGCTCACAATTGCATTGGATATTTTTAATCACAAATCATTGTTAATTTATTTTCAAGTTTTCAAAAAAGATAAAAAATAAAAATAAAAATATTAAACACTTCTAAAATATTTTCTTCAAAATCCTTATATGTATTGTTTACATATGAATTTCAAATCTCAGGTTCATGTCCTAATTTTTTATCATAAGTTTTTTTTAGTTATTCCTCATTAAGAAAATCATAAAAAGATTACTTTGAAAATTTCACGGCACTTCTGAATGAGTTACTGGAAAAATAAAATTTTATAGAACAAGAGTTGACCCTCTTCTCTATCTAGAGTGTTAGGAAAAATTTAATGTAGTGAACTATGACTTCCTTGTCCTCTAGTTAACTAGTTAGAAGAAAAACAGAATTGAGATTAATATGACTTGGACAATAACCATATGATTAAACTGGGTACCCTTAAAAAGGCTACCTATTTTTTGAAAAAGAACACTAGAAAAATGGTAATGTGAGAAAAAACTTGAAAAATAAAAAGCAAAAAAAAATGTGAAAAAGACCAAATCAAAGTAAAAATACTTGAACTGAAAAAGTATAAAAATAAAAATAGTCTAATGATACAAAATAAAATAGTTTCAATAGTTTGAAAGTTGTCAATGGTAAAAATGTGAGTAAGCTGGAATATCACAGAAAAAACCTCTTAGAGGTATTAAAATGAACATCCACAGCTCTTCACAATCCTAGATAGGATGCTTAATTTTGAGTTAGAACTTTGGTAGAGCTGACCATTATTAGTAGTTAAGAGGTGAAATCTTGTTCTTAAAAAAGATGTTACTTTTAAAATCTTAAAAATTACACAGGCCCTCAAGTTTTTTTTTGGGGGAATTTTCTAAACTAAGAAACAGAAACTTAGAACTTTGCTCAAACGTAAAATATCGTTGACTAATTTGTGAAATGTCGTTATGTTCGTCTTACATACTTTGATTTTGATTTTGATATTTGCCTAAAGTGTTGGAATTTTGTTAGTATATTTATTGCAAACCCTCATGAGTCAAACTTATCCATTAAGGGTAACCTGAGGTTTAAGGGCTTGTTGCAATCGTTAAATGCAATCATGTAATTTACAAAAGTGGTTTGTAATTTAATTTTTACTTAATTTTTTCTCAAGACTAAAAAAATCATATATTGGATCAAACCATTATCCCCAACAACGACGCCAGCTTGTTTAATATGTAGTTATTAATCAATAAGAATAATAGTATACCAAAAATTAAATAAACTTGACAAGTAAGGGGTCGATCCAAAGATACAAAGTTATCCAATTATCTTTTCAACTCAAATCAAATAAGGATTTTGGGTAATTAATTAAAAACTAATTTAGAAATATTTATCAATCAAAATAATAAAAAGGAAAGATTAAAACTATAAGAGAAAAGTTAGATCAATCAAATCCACCTTGGTAAGTATAGTAAATAAAATAAGGTTTGAATCTTTTTTATCTCAATCTACTCAAACAAAATTAATGCTTGCAGATCGGAAAGTAAATCTAGTTTAGCACAAATAATAATTAAAAATTATGACTCTCTTTTTAAATAAACAAATATCAAAATCGAAATCAAACTACTAGAACTAAGCATGATTTAACTTGATCTTATTTAAGGTTAAACAATCAGAACTCTTGATAATTAAAATTGATTTTGAACAATTATAAACGAAAAATGGATCACCTAAGAATTTTAAATAAGATAAATTCAAAACAAGTTTATTCACTATATGTTGTTTTGGCTTCATTGACCTATCTAACAAAGGTTTAGCCTAGAAATATTGTAAGAACAATAAAATAAAAAGAGAAATATGAGAAAAAAATTATCTTTATTGATCTTGGAACCGAATCTGGCAGAGTCTCCTTACAAAAATCAAAATTAAGAAAGAAAGAACAAAAAATATGAAAAACTTAATTTTCTAAACCTCATTTTAGAGGTATCTAGATTCTTCTTAAAGCTCTGGTTTGGTCATGACATTGACTAGTGTCTCCATAAGCAAACGAACCAGACAAAATATCGGGCCATGTGTCTGAATGGTGCATAAGGTGTAAAGATGCTTGGTATACATCTCTGTCAAATGTTGTATACGGAGCACATTGGTCATGATTCAGCACCAATATAGATATTGATTTTTCGTAAAAACACTTGGATTTCAACCCGTCATCTTTGATGGGAATATCTTGCTTGGAGAGGCTGAAGCATATGATATAGTAATCGAAACCAAAATCGGGTTTACACATTTCATTTTTCACAAGTTTGATTCCTAAAACTGCGTAAATATCTAAAGCATTGATAGTGATCAAGATGCCAAGATAATTGATGGTGACCAAAGGAGTAGAGGAATGGATAGAGACATAAGAACCATAAAATCATTAGATTAATTCATCGACAAATATTCATCCCCTTCATAAAGTAGACGACTCCAACCACGTGCAAGAATTTTCTCTCGAAACCACGTGCCTTGGGGTGTGTCGAATAAATCGTAATATGCCTTTTCGAAAAAAATTGATCGAATTTTTGGACCTATGGCTTGAAGCAGTGGAAGGATGGGAAGCTTTTTATAAAAAATGGATACTGTGGGCCCTAGGTGTATCGTGACACCTTGAATGGAGAGGATGGCATGATAGGGTGGTGGTTGATGGTGGTGCGGAGGCTAGAGGTTGGTCATTTTGTACGAACGAAGAGAATGAGCCGATCGGATTGACGTTGTAATGGTTGGATGTCATTCGGCCAAGTTGTTGAGAAATAAGTAGAATGAAATGGAGGCTTTGGAGAAGATAAAGTGATGAGAAAGAGATTAGGTTTAGGATTTTAAAAGAATATTCAATTTTTTAGGAAAATAAGTTTTTCGATCTTGAAAACCTTGGATAATAAATTTTCCAAGAAAATTTCAAGATGGAAAATAAATTTTATAGGAAAATTTGCTTATGAAATTTTCAAAATTTTAACCTTTTTTTAACCCTCAATGGTGAGTTCAAATTGAGAAAAGGAAGTGAAAAAATGGTCATACATGGTAGCAAAAACAATTTGTAAGCCTTCTTCACCAAGGGTTGCCTCCTGAAAGCACTAAGTTTAAACTCTTTAGTCAGACAAAGATATGGTGTTAATTTTGGTACATAGGATCACTCAAAATTGATTATCATTCTTAGGACATAGGAAAGTGAAGAAATGATTTCAATCTTTAGCCATTGGCCTGAAATGTACTACCATCTTTTAGATTAAGTATCTCGATGTTTCCATGTGAGTAACTATGATGAACCACGAAGGGTCCTATCCATCGAGATTTTAACTTTTAAGGGAACAGATGAAATTGAGAGTATTAAAACAACACCTTCTGACCTATCTGAAAGGTTTTTCTATGAATGTGCTTATCATGCCAAGCTTTGTTGCGATCTTTGTATATTTTTGCATAACCATAGGCATTATTACTTAATTCCTCTAACTCTAAGAGTTGGAGTTTCCTGTGTTCACCTGCCTTAGCAAGGTCAAAGTTAAGGTGTTTCACCACCCAGTAAGCTTTATATTCTACTTCTACCAGAAGGTGACAAACTTTACCAGTCAATAGGGAGCATGCCAATTAGGATTTTGAAAGTTGTTCTATAGGCCCATAGTGCATCAATCAAACGTAAAGACCAATCTTTCCTTGTGGGATTGATTGTTTTCTCAATAATGATCTTTACTTCTTGATTTGAAATTTTGACTTTTCCATTTGTTTGTGAGTAATATGAGGTGGTTACTTTGTGACTTATTGCGTATTTACGCATCAGACTTTTAAAAACTTGATTACAGAAGTGTTTACCTCGGTTACTGATTATTGAACATGGTATACTGAATCTGGGAAACACTGTATTTTAAGAAATTAAACAATGACTTTATGATCGTTAGTTCAGCATGTTGTAACTTCTACCCATTTCGACACGTAGTCTACTACGACTAGAATGTACTAAAATCCATGTGAAATGGAAAGGGACGCATAAAATGGATGCGTCAACATCGAAGATTTTGATGATCAGGATTGGTTGTTGGGACATCTCAATCCTCCTGCTAATCTTTCCTAATCGTTGGTATCTATTACAAGACTTAGCAAAGACCACATTGTATAACTTTTATAGTTGTTTTTTTACCACAAAATGTCCACCACATGCGAGGTAGTAGCATTACTCAAAAATATTTTTCTGATCTCCATCAGGTATACACCGTCTGATTATTTGGTCTAAGCAATATTTGAATAGATAGGGGTCATCCTAGAAAAATCATTTGGACTGGGCAAAAAATTGCATTTTCTCTTATTTAATCCATGAGATCGGTGTTTGCCTTATTACCAGGTAATTGACAATGTCAACGTACCATGGTGTGTCAGGGTTGGAGATTGACATGATTTGTTCATATGAAATTTTTTTAGAAATTGGGAAGGAGTCTGAACTGGACTCAACTACTAACTTAGACAAATGGTCTACGACCATATTCTCGCATCCTTTCTTGTCTCGAATTTCTAAATCGAATTCCTAGAGTAAGAGAACCCATCGTATTAACCGTACTTTAGCATCCTTCTTGGTGAGAAGGTATTTCAATGCAGTATGGTTTATGAAAATTATGACCTTAGATCCAATTGGTAGGATTGGAATTTGTCAAGTGCAAAAACTACTGCAAGTAGTTCTTTCTCTGTGGTGGAGTAATTGAGTTAGGCATCATTAAGTGTTTTACTTACATATTGAATGACATGGGAGATTTTTTCAACTCTTTTCCTAGAACAACATCTATATTGTAATTTGATGCATTGCACATTACCTCGAAGGGGAGGTTTCAATTAGGTGGCTGGATGATAGGTATAGAGGTTAATTCAGTTTTGAGTTTCTCAAAATGTTCTAGATAGGATGTTGAAAATTCAAATGAGACATCTTTAGCAAGTAATTCATACAAGGTTTTGGAAAATTTCCCAAAGTCTTTGATGAAGCATCAATAAAATTCTGCATAGCCTTGGAATGATCGGATTTCCTTAATAGTTTTTAGTGGAGGTAGATTAGAGATAAGATCAATTTTTACTTTATCTACATCTATTCCTTTATGGGAAAATATGTGTTCTAGAACAATACTAAAGGTTTTTTCTCTCGACATCTAGCTAACACTCTTTTCAGATGATTCAATCAATTTTCGAAGCTATATCCAAACATAGAGAAATCGTCCATGAAGACTTCCAAGAATGTTCTACCATATCGAAGAAGATACTCAGCATGCACCATTGAAAGATGCTAGGTACATTGCATAGCCCAAAGGCATGCGACGATATGCAAATGTCTCAAAGGGGCATGTGAATGTTGTTTTTTCCTGGTCTTCTAGAGCAATTAGGATTTGATTATAACCCAAATACTAGTCAAGGAAATAGTAATAGGCATGTTCAGCTAAATGTTCGAGTATTTGGTTGATATTTGGGAGAGGGAAGTGATCTTTCCTTGTCATGGTATTCAACTTCATATAGTTTATAAAAACACACCACCCAGTTTGTATGCAAGTAGGTATCAGTTCATTGTCTTAATTGGTCACGACTGCGACACCAGACTTCTTTGAGACAACTTGAACTGGATTAACCCATATTTTGTCTAAGAGAGAGTTGGGGAAATCCATGGATAATCTGTTTTCAAATTTTTTTGAAAATCCTCTTGCAACAACATTGCTAAGATCCTCCATGTAACTTAGATAATGAATTGTATGTGTTAACATGGGTTGTCTTAAATTGGATTATTAGGATGTAAAAGTTGGTTTTTTATTGTAATTATTTAGTTTCTCGGCGTTTCCTTAACATGGGATTAGAAAATTTTATTATAAAATGCTATGATGTTAATGCAATTTTTCAAACACTGAACGAAGTAGAATTTGTGTCGCCGACCAACCCCAATATTTGGGATAAGGCATATATTCTACTAATGATGGTGATCTTTTTATATGTATAGAGGTATAAATTACATTTGTCCATGAGATTTCTTCTTTTATCAAATTTACCAATTCCCTCATGAGATTAATACCTTTTTTAGTGTCAATTTTCATATATTTATCCACAAGTGATTGTAGATGGTATTCATATTGTATTTGGTTAATGTGCTTATGGCTTTTACCCATTGTTAAATTCAATATTAACGTCATTTTTTTGTCGTTCCTTCCCTTTGATATGCTAGTGAAAGAAAAATGATAGGTGATATTCAAAGATGATGAGGATTCTACCTCCATTCCAGGTAAGATTTTGATTCAAATACAAATTTTATTTTTCTCCTATTCTTTGGGAAAATGCCTGAATGTGATTTGATTGTAAAGTTGGAGTACATTGGGAGTGAGATTAGAACTTGGAGTGATTTTGTTCTTTATAGTTTTTTGACCCTTCAAAGTAAAGCATGGCCATTCTCTTAATTTTGAGTACTTTGACAGTTGAAGCAACCCCACTAAGAAATAACTTTTTTTCTTATCTCAGTTCTTGATACCTAATATAAATGCTTGGTAATTGGAGTTGAGTGGATATGCTGGTTGAATGGGCAGCGAAATAAGGCTCCAACTCATGAGGTAAGGTGCATACTATTTCTCTTTATAATTTTCACTTAAAATGCCTATCTTCCTTGGTGTTGTCTCCGAGCTTTTAATTATTACCAAGGGCTCCCCACACCATAGCCACTTTTTTTGGTCTTATATGGGTTAAAAGTTTTGGAATGTGCTGATTTTTGGTAAGGATGTTGTCTATGGTGAGGAGATCATCCTCACCAAAAATCAGCCCATTCCAAAACTTCTAACCCCATCAAAAGTTGAATGCTAGAAGTCAGTCGAAATCCTCTGTCAATGAAATAGTTGGCAATAAATTATTATTTTTTAATTAAAATCCATATTTCAGTTTAATCTACAAACATGAACTTTGCAGGTTTTTGGCCATTTGGCTCAACAAAAAGATATATCTGAGCAAGCCATAGTTCCATAACATATATTATAATTTTATTTTTAACATATTAAAACTAGGGTCATGATATTTTACTACAACATAAAAACACGAACAAACACCATATGTGATCCCTCACTTATGGTGTGATTTTATAACAAAATCACTTATGGATATGCTAAAAAACATCCTACAAAACTACTGAATCAGAAATTAACAAATACTGGTCCATTTGGTTGAGACTGTTTGGCTTCTATTCCAAAACATCTCTAATAAAATATGAACCACCTATTGATAAAAACACTTTACTAATCCTCGTGCCTCAATTGTATCGTTTCTAAGTGAAACTTCAAATTTCAACAACCAATTATCAGTAAAAACAGCAGCCCAAATGCATGTATATGTTATGGTGTTGAAATGACAGAACTCAACCTTAACAACCTCGAGGTAGAGAAAGACTCCCAAGATCAAGATGATTCATGGAGTTTAAGATTCCAATTGGAATTGTGGAACAACCTTTCATGGAAAGACTTATTCTAGTTTACCACAACTTGGGTAATGGGTCTTTAGTCTGCTACTCATTACCTAGATACACGTATATGGCACCGGTGGTGGGTCTCGTTGCCCATTATGCTGCAAATTTAAGTGCTACGAATCTACCTGAATTGGATTTAAGGGCATCGGATAAACCTATCTTGATTAGGTTTCCTGATGTGACTGTGATATCCATGGAAAATGTTTCTTTCATATATAAATATATTACTTTTTATAAGCCTAAAATCATTTTTTTATATTCTATCGCTTAGTATAATAAATATATATATTGATGTGATATAGTCCTTTTTTTTATTTAGAAGTTAAAAAGGTGCTTATCTTGAACATATTCATTTGAATAAATGATATGATTTCCTTACATAGATGTATATTTTTTAATCAGGACCTTCTCTTATAATATAAATGATTTCTTGTCACGTACGTCATAATTCCACATGTTTGAAATATAAAGGAGGTTCCGTTGAATTTTGTTTTCTAAGGAGATCTATTTTATACATATACATATACATATATATTTATGATCTATTCATTTAATTTATTGTAATGTAATCATTTGTCAATTGTTTTATTTGCAAGTCAAAGACATGATGTAGAACTTCTCAAAATCTCTATGATTAAGATTTTTTCTTTTATTGTTATTATGAGTTAAACAATTTATGTTGGAATATTGTATTTAAATGATTTCAAGACTTATAAGTGATGAAGACTTCATATTCTCATTTAAAATATAAGCAAGTTCATGAAAAGTAAGTATATATATAAAGAATTTAATATCATTAAATTTGTCATACCAAAACTTTTAAGGAATTTTAATGACGATTTTTTGGTTGTGACTAATAGTCCATTTTTAGTCGGAAAGTAATTCAATACTAAATCTATTCCTAAACTGTTTTTATTGGCAATTGATGATTGTGACTAATGGTTTGGTGAACTTTCCACTTTTAGCAACAACTTAAAGTTGTCACTAAAAGTTCATTTTTATTAATTAGTTTGACAAGTTTTAGTGACAATTTCATATATTTAGTGACAATAACTTTTTAAATTAGTTACAATATCTTTTATGATTAATATTATACTTTTAGTGATGATTTCTTTATTATAGCTAAAGGTATAAACTTAAGTGGCAATTTTTAAAAATTGCCACTAAAACATTTAGCCACGGCATTTTTAGTCACCGTATAGTCATAATAAAAATGTTGCTACTAAAACTTTTAGTGGCAACTTTTGAACATTTAATGATGAAAGATGTTGCCAAATATCAAATTTCTTAATGTGGAAGAATTTTTAACTTCAAGACATGATCAAACATAAGGTTTGAGGACTACGTCATTTGGGCCAAATATATTCCAAATTCATTACGACAGTTTTTTGTATGCAGTAGATTTGGATAAAATGACATATAACTACTATGAATTCAAGGTAATGGGAATACCATATAAACAACCCTTGTTTCAATTCTAAACAGAGGGTATGATCTTTACTCTTATTGCGAGAGGTATTTTTTTGTCTATACTTACAGTGCTACACATGCCGAACACTTTTCGCCTATTGTAGATATTCTTTTATGGCCATGCATTGACATTGGATCGGAAATAATTCCACAAGTAGGTAGAAGTCTAGTAGGTCAACCATATAAAAGATGAATTGAGTCACAATCAGTTATACAAGTGGCTTTACGTTGCTCGAAATGTAAGGAATTTGATCACAAGCAGCGATGTTGCAAAAATCCACCTTATGTCAATGAGCCTCTTCCCACCCATATGTAAGGTAATACAAAGGCCACACTTGTTATTTCTTTTCATAATAAAAACTTAATGCATATAATGGACTTCTATTTTCTTTGATAATGTTGATGGCGGCTACACCATATGTATGGTTATGATCTAATCATCTTTAGGATTTGTAGACCTATATTATATTATAAGCCTTAATATGCTTGAACTTATATAAGCATGTTAGTTAATTTGTGTCATTCATTTTGAACTATCAAGGAATCTCAAGTCTGTGCTATTATTGATGCAAACTAGAATCAGTGACTCTTTGGATTGCTAATTGCAATATAACTTGTTTAATGGGTATACAAATCTTGACATTGCAAAGAATTGCTTGCTTGCTTTCCTTCCCTCTGCCTGAAATTTGTGCTTAATAGTGTGTGGTTGCATTTAGATGAGCTAGAAAACCTGCTTCAGAGTTACATCTTTTCCTGCCTTATAATTGTAAGGCATTGAAAAATTTAAAGGAAAATGTAGGCATTGAGTGTGTATTATTTACATTAATTTTGAATAAAAAAAAAAGATTTTTGTATGAAACACTTTTTTTCACTCGTCTACGCTCTATACTTGCTCGGCAGAACCAATTTGGCACCCAAATGTGAACCATGGTCCAGGTTTTACATGGTCCTTTGGTTCATGTAACCTTTTGCCATATATATACATAGATTTGTTTGATACATAATCTTTCTTTTTGTGCTTTTATTGTAAAAATGATTTTGATATGGATTGTGAAAATTTGCAGAAGCTGTTGATTTCCGAAGATTTGGCATTGGAGTAAGAAAAGCTGGTGAATGGTGACCTCATCTTTAGAATTGGAAAGAATATTTAATGGTTTGGTTCCCTTAGAAATGTATCAAGAACAAGAACAGTCTTTAAGGATTTTTTCAGTCAACTTTGTATTCTAATATATTTATCAGATTTGAGTTGCATGTAGAGAGAGTTGTGGGCATAAAGTCTTTAAGCATATGGTCCTTAGATTATATTTAGCCTCTTGGGTGCATCATAAATCACCCATAGTTCCTTTTTTGAAGGGGTGTTGGTTTTTGCAGTATTCCTTTACATACTCAGGAAGTACCTTAGTCATCTAAAGGATTAACCTTGTTTCATAATTTGGAATTTTTAGATTAGCTATTGCTGCCTTATTTTAAAAGGGTTACATGGTTGTCATATTTGACATGCATAGAGGCCATTGATACGAAAACCGAGCACTCCCATTTTTTCAATGGATGGGAGATGTAAAATTCAGTCAAAATGATAATGCAACTATGAAAATGATTATCTAGAAATCCTACTCAAGCATTAAAGTAAAGAAGGACAACGAGGGAGGCCAAGATAGCTGCTCCTAGCGAAAACAACACCATATGGTCATCACCATTATTTTTCTTCTTGAATATGCCAAAAAAATGCTTACTCACTGCTACTCTGTATTTGAACCTAGTGACTTGGGTATCAGATCACCTTCTTGTTCCAGAAAATATAAGTAGTGACAAAGGAAAGATCTGCAAGTGAAAGCCAAGACCAAGGTTGCAACCCATCCAGATTTCTGTTGAACCAAATTAAATATATTCAGAACATTCCATTAAGTTACATAATAACCCTAAATACTGATAAAAATAAGAAAATGGCTAACACAACTCCAATATTACAAACTATTTATTTATTTATGAGGCCTTTTAAATGTTATAGTTAACTCAATCTTCGCCTCCACCTCCATATCTTCAGAAAACGCTGCTTGCCCTACTTCTCCAAAAAGACGAGAGAACGCATCAATATTGAATAATTTTGATTGATCCGTTGATGATGTATCTCCCTTATGAATTTGATCGGTAAACAAAAAATACCCACAAATTGTATAATTTTTAAGCATTTCTGATATGGTCAACCTTTATTTCGTGTGTCTAACTTGACGAAAAAGGAAACAATCATCCCTTCATAACAACTTGGGCATGCAACTCTCTTTCGACAGTCTGGGAAAAATGATCTGGTTGTTGGCAAGACCAACACACCAAGTTTCTCATTCCATCCAAGGTTAAACCTGATGAAAAATATAAAATAAAAACTAACATGATATCCAAAAAAAAAAAAAAAAATTAAAATACAAGCAACCTTATCCTTGAAACACCTACAAAATAATCCAACAGAAAATAAACTTGAATTTTTTTAAGGAGGAAAATGTGAGAAAATATTGAACGGTTAGGACTTGTCGAATACAAGGTTGCAAATGTGAGAGAGAATTCAAACTTATAATTCTTGGTGGTTGATTTGCTGTAGTTCAGTAAGCTTCTTCGATTTGACGAGTTTCCCTTGTGTTCAATAGGGTTTGCGATTTCAAGAGGAGATGGATTTTTGTATGGTAATGAAGTTAGGCTTTGTCAAGTTTAAGAGTGAAGAGGAGAGGTTTTTTTTTTTAAGTAGCCAAACACCCTTGTAGCTATTTTTAGGCCTTGATCATTGTTCATGGTGGATTTTTCTTCTCTAATGCTTTGATTTCAATGTTTTTCCAAACTTCAATTTTTGTGTTTATAATTTTAAAGTTGATCAACCTTTAAATCTGATTTTAACTTCTCTAGAAACTAAAATTCGATTTCTTTCAATTTTTTGAGATTTCCCCACCGTCCCTGTGGGTTCAACCCTTACTTGCTAAAGCACTTAAGATAAATTTTATTTGTTCTTAATTCTATCATCTATAAACATACACACAGCGAAAGAGTAGACTCATGCATATTGTAATATCTTTTGTAGTGTTCGAAGATGGTAGAAGAAGCTAATTAGCGTGCAATTTAAAGTAATGAGAAGATCTATGTTATGTTTTTTGAAGAAAGGAAACTTTTCTAGTCACTAATATTTGATCACTTGATGTCTGACTGACGACTTAGATGCAAATAAATGTATCTATTTCCCAGTGATTAGTTCTTAAGGGAATTCCTAGAAAATAACTTCCCTTCTCATAAGCAGTGCATTTGCTAAAAAAGTAATCTGTAGTCCTCACATAACAAACTTGGCCTTGATAATTTGAGGTATCTCTGTTTAGTCACACATGTTAAACTCGGAATGCAAATGGGTTGACTCAATCTCCTTGCTCAAGATTCTTAGATTAGGTATTGACCAAAGTCATTGAACTAAGATTTTAAGATCACCATATGGAGTGGTGATCGTAGTGGTTGATTTTAGAGTATTTCAACTCTGATGATAGTGGATTTGCTACAGAGAAATTCAATCAATATCCTTACCTGCAATTTGGGAGCTTTCCTTCCCGTCATTTTGCTAATATCAAAATACATACCCATTTGAGGGCTACGACATTAATGGGGATAGTATTGTTGAGATTTTAGAAGATTTATGATTCTTTCCTTTCTTAATCTGATTGCCCTTATGATTCTTTCTTTTTTAGTTATATATTAGCTGTGAGAATAGTTGTGAGATCGTGCTTAATTGGGTGTGATTGTATAGCTGTAAATGAGAATGATTATAAGAGCTTAATCGTAGGAAAACCTTCTTTAAATATGGGTTGTAATGTGACAGATGAATATGAATGAAAATAACAATTCATCAGTTTTGAAGATGGTATCAGAACCTCTTCTTTGAAATCTTTGAAGAAAGAAAAGAAATTTTTTTTTTCACCAAACCCAAAATCCATAAACCCATAGAAACTACCTTCAAATCTCCAGTTGTAAGCAAAGCTAGAGAGCTTTGAACTTCATCGCTGTAGATCAAGAAATCCCCATCTATGTCATCGTTATTGCCGTCGTAGAAAAGCACAACCGTGAATCTGTTCAGCCCCATCTCTGTTCAGCCGTGACTCTGTTTAGCCCCATCTCTGTTCAGCCGGGACTCTATTGTCCACTCGATCGTCGAAGTCGCCCTGCATCAAAACCTTATCTTCCCTACTGTAATTTTTAGGGAGATTCAACTGCAAATAAAAAAATTTCTTAAACTCATCAGTCATAAGCCCTCAAAGACAGCTTTACATTGGTTGAGAGCATTGAGAGGAGATGAGAATGGATGAAACGTGGCGAGCTTCACCACTTTATAGAATCGGTTGAGATCCATAACAAAACTCTTAACAACCTCAATGGAGGGTGAAACCAGAGGTTGATTCAAAGAAGGGGTACAACGCCATTGGAAAGAGACTGACCGAGAGAGAAGAGAACACCAGAAACGACATTTGTTTTTTATTATCAGCAACGTCTTGTGCTTTTGTGATTTAACTACACGCACTTTAAAAAAAATTGGAGGAATTATCTAGAACAAAATCATCTCTAGTTATTGTTCAGTCAAAAAGTAGTTTTAATGCAGGAATCATCCTCACCGAATCCAACTATGATATTTGGTCACAACTAATGGAGATGCACATTGTTGAACATGAGAAACTTGCCTACATTAGGGGTAAGACAAAACCACCTATAGAGTCATACGATAAATATGAAAAATGGTATGCTGAAAATCAGAAGGTGAAGAGATGGTTGTTAATGTCCATGAGCCCAGAAATTATGAAACGTTACTTACGTTTACCCACCGCACAAGAAATTTGGAGTGCATTATCAAAGGCTTTCTATGATGGAAGTGATGAATTGCACGTTTTCACTTTGAATCAAAAGGCTTTTACTGCCAGACAAAGTGGCAAGTCTCTATCTGAATATTATGGAGAGTTGACTGAGATTTTTCTTGAATTGGAACATCGAGATAAGGTAGTCATGAAAGATCCTGACAACATTGCAGCATACCGAAAATCTATTGAACAACTACGGGTGCACATCTTTCTTGCTGGATTGGATAGTGACTTCGACCAAGTTCGAGGAGAGATTCTACGTAAAGATCCAATTCTCGATTTGGAAGAATGTTATGCGTTGATTCGACGAGAAGCAATACGTCATGCTACTTTGAAAGGAGAATCTAACAATCATGACACCTCAGCAATGATAGCTCAATAGCGATCAACTCCAAATTGGCAGGATCGAACCAAGACCAACCATCCTAAGACAAATCCTAATGTTGATAAGTCAACCTTCAAATGCACTCATTGCAAAAAGACTGGTCATACCAAGAGTCGCTACTTTGAACTTGTGGGATATCCAGAATGGTGGGATCATAATCGCAAGAAGGATTCAAAGAAAACCTCGGCTGCAGTTGTTGTCCAAATAAAAATAGAGGATAATGTTGCTGAGAATGCCTCTGCAATGGTAGTCGCCACAGATAATGGGGGTAAGATTTTAAATATTTCTGCATCTGTTATTAATAACGCATAGATAATTAATTTTGGTGCTACAGATCATATGACTTTTGATTCTAGACAAGTTTCAACCCTTAAACCTTCCTCACAAAAAATTGTTTCCACAGCCAATGGTAACACAACCCCAGTTATTGGGGAAGGATCCTTAACCCTTACTAGTACTTTGAACTTGGATTCTGTTTTAGTTGTTCCATCTTTAGATTACAATCTTTTGTCAGTTTCCCAAATCACTGCAGCCTTATCTTGTATTGTCATCTTTTGGCCTGAATTTTGTGTATTTAAGGACATCCAAACAAGACAGATGATTGGTTGTGGTATTAAGCGTGGGAAGCTGTATGAAATCGCCTCAACCCGTTTTCACTAAATAGTGGATAGGGGTCCGATTTATAAATGGGGGACTTTTGAAAAATGGGAGTCGCCACCTAGTTTAAGTCTAGGAACCATAAATAACTCCAAATGGATACGGATCGCTTCACGGATCAAAGATATGGGTAAGGGGTTAGATTACGGGTTTCGAAAGGTATTAAGCACCGAACCCGCCCGATTAAGATGATCGGTCTCTACGACAATAAAAAATCATCTTATGGTCAACATACAAAGACTACGATCAAGATTGCAATCCAATCTTCATCATCAATTTATGTTGGGTTTTCCAAACAAATCCTATGGCTAAAATTGTCCCAATTACATGATTATTCTTTGAATTCCACAAAAATAGAAGGATTTGAAAAAGCCATAATTAGTCTCATGATCTTGAATCAATTAAGAAATTTCACATGCAAGTATTCCCCAAACTGTCCGAAGTAGAAACTGCCAAATTGGAACTCAAAGAATTTCCAAATTTGAAATCCGAAGTTCCCCCAACTATGATTCAAAAATATATGCAAAATTCCCAAATTAGAATTTTTTTAAAAAATGGAACTTTCCCGGAATAGAAATTTTCCAAAGATAACAATTTTGAGTTAGAAACTTCTAAATCCATAAACTTTCTAAATATGAAATTGAAAAATCATCTAAATTAGAAATTGATAAAATGTGAAATTCCTAAAATAGAAATTTATAAATATATTCCTTCCTTAAATAGAAAATTATGCAATTTCCATATTAGAAAATTCCAAATACCGATTTTCAAAACGAAATTATGAATGGGAATTTCCGAATTAAAAAAAATGTGGATTTGCCAAGGTTCACCAATTTGGAAACTTATGAAATAACAAGAAAAAGTTCACAATACCATGCTTGCCAAATTGTAGATCAACAAATACCAATGCATACAAAATTTTCAAACTCAAATGGTTCTCAAATCGACTCAAACGGGCAAGCATCTAGGACCATCAATTTTTTCAAAGCAACTATCATGCAATGACATATTTCAATTTTTCAGCAACATTTATCATTCAACGACATGCATACTCGTCATGCTAAAAAATATATCATCACAAACTCATTGTAGAAGTATAGAACCATCATGCTTAAATACAAGGATCATGTCATCACAAGTACATAAAAAATGCATAAAAAAAAATAAAAATTAAATAAAGACAAATGCAAAACAACTTCTTTCCTAATCCTACCAATATGAAAAAAAACACAAAAAATATGTATAAACAAAGTATCCTCCTAACCCCTATTGAGATGCAAAAACAAATAAAGACCTAGAAAAATACCCAAGAAATTATTCTAATCCTATTGATAGGCTAAAAAGAATAAAAAATAAACAAAACACAAAAAATAATTCCTAAGAAAATTAGCCTAACCGTATCGATAAAAAAAACATAAAAATTACATGAAATAAGAAATACCCTCCTAATCCTACCACAATAAAAACATAAAAAATACATATAAATATATATATATATATATATATATATATGAAATTATCTCCAAATCCCATTAATATACCAAAAATAATTACCAAAAGGTAAAACAGTGTATTTCCCCTAAGCACGACAAAATCATTTCGTAACACCATGAACATAAAAAATCTCCGTTATAATAACTCCCACAATGACCGTAACATCGAAAATTAATGTGGCATGCCAATGTAGGGGTACTTTTAACCATATGAAAACAGAGAGGAGAAAAATAGTGTAGTGAAGAACGGAGAGAAAAAGGAGATCAAAATATAAAATAAATAAAAACAAATAGATAATCTAATAATGAACCTACCTCTAAAGAAGAACAGTGGGTGCCGATTCCTTCAGGTATGACTTGAATCCTTGTGAATATTCCCAGCGTTTTGCGAAGGCTGATTGGTTGTGTACGGAAGGAGATGATGGCTGAGAGGATCGTGTTACCGATTTGTTAGAATGATAAGGATAGAGAGAAGGCTGCAATGGGGGCGTTGGAAACGTGCTAACACATGAGGCGAAGATTGATCGAGGGGTGCCAGACCAAATGGCTGTTGTAGCCACGTTTTGTAGAGAGGACTGTTGAAAGTGAGGAAGGCAGCAGAAGGGCGTTCTGGTTTAGCCAAAACGTGGGTGTATTGGGATGTTGTGAAGGAGAAGAAGAAGGTTGTTGCAGGGTGTTGGATGGATGTTAGCTCTTGCAGGGGCGTGAGAGAAAAGGTCTGAGAGTGAGAGGAAAGGAGATTGTAGGGAGTGAGAGGATGTTGAAGAAAAGAGAGGGCAGAGAGTTAGGGTGTTAATGGAATGGGCTGTGTTACAGGTAAGTGGAGGGGATGAAGTGCAGTAGAAGGGATGGAGTACAGCAAAGGAGAAGATGAAGAGGGCAGCAATGTGTAGAGACGTAGTCTTACTGTTGGGGAGGTTATTGAAGAAAAGGTTGGGCAGCAAGTTTGGGCGTTGCAAGGCAGGTCGAAAAGGGTGTAGCAAGTTAATGGAGAAGAAGATGGCAAGGGGTATTGCAGCAGGAAGAGAAAGATAAAAGGGTTGGAGCGTGGGTACTGCAACCAGTAGAGAGGATGAGACGTGAAGAGAGAAGGAAGAAGAGTTGGGAGAGAGAGTTCAAGGAGAGTAGCCCCAAAGACGTTTTTTTTAGAGAGTAGGAAGAAGAAGGAGACGTCCTCTTTTTATAAAAAAAAACCTTTCTAATTTTTCTCTTTATTTTTTTTATTTTTACACGTCTTTCCCTCTTTCTTTTTTATATTTCTTTTTTGAGAATGATAGTGGGGATTCCCCGCTATTCATAGTTCATTAATTCTTCGATGCTTACGTCTTGATTGGTTGATTTTGGTTGTTTTGATTTGAATCTTATGGATCGATTTTTGGTTTGAAAACTTTTTATTGATTTATTTTAATATTAATTTAATTTATTGATTCAATTTTAATCCGATTTGTTGGTTGTGTTTTGATTTTGAATTGATTGGTTGTTCGATTTTAATTTTAAATGTTTAGTTGTTTAATTTTAATTGTTGCTTGATTTTAATTTTAAATATTTAGTTGTTTAATTAATTGTTGCTTGATTTTAATTTTAATTGTTTAATTGATTAATTTTTAATTTAAGTTTTATTTGTTTAATGGTTTAATTTTAACTGTTTAATTGTTGTATTGTTTGATTTTTAATTTCAATAGTTTGAATTTGAATTGTTTAATTTTTTATTTTAGTTTTATTTTGAATTTGAATTTTTTGAGTTTTATTTTTAGTTAGATTGGATTTTTAACCGGATTTTGATTTTTATTAAATTTTCTTAAGAATTGGGATCTCTAAGTTGAATTTGGATATTGAGGGGCATTTCAGTCATTTTTATGATTTTTTTTAAATTTCTCTGTTTTTATTGGTTTGTGTCTCGTTAGACTCGAAATCTTGTTCTGAGTGCAATGAAAGTACTTTCGAGGTCTTTCGGATTTTCAAAATTTATAAAGGGTATTTTCGTCATTTTGTCAATTTTTACAGATTTTTACGAATTTTAACGTGAAGTTTCTTTCAGTTCCGACGTGATTATTTTACATTTCAAAGTCGTATTTTTCTAGCATGACGAGGTCTCTAGGTTATCGAACTGTGTAGCGAACCTAAGTGTACGTGCTTGCTAAATCGAGTATAAGGTGTAATGATCCTAAGCGTGCATAAATTTCTATGTCAAGTCGTAACGAGTAGAGGAGATGAAAAGATTGGAAATGGGAGGAAATAGGGATAGTACTCACAAGCCTTCGAGTCATTTACAATCATCATTAGGAATTCACAGTAATCGGAAGACGAATTGTCAAATTAGGCAGATGCAAAAATGGGGTGTCTACACTGTATTACATGGACTTGCAGTCGAAGGAGTCTAACAAACTGCGACAAGCCTTGATAGAAAATGGGTCTGAAAGGGAGAAGAAGAAGTCTGAAATTTGATTGTGGCATAGACGCTTAGGGCATGCTTCATTTGGTTATTTAAAAAATTGTTTCCTAGTTTGTTTGCAAAATGTGATGTTTCTATTTTTCGATGTAATGTTTGTGAACTAGCAAAAAGCCATCGTGCGTCGTTTCTGTTGATTTTAAATAAAAGTCCACTTCCTTTTATGGTTATACATTCTGATGTTTGGGGTCCATCTAAAGTCCCAACTTTGGGAAGATCACGTTGGTTTGTTACCTTTATTGATGATTGTACCAGAATGACCTGGATATGCTTGATGAAGTCCAATGGTGAAGTGAACTCATTATATCAAAAATTTTATAAAATGATCGAAACTCAGTACAATGCAAAGGTTTAGATCCTTCGTAGCGACAATGGTGGAGAATATCAAAGCTCTGATCTTCAGCAATATTTGGAAGCACATGGAACCATTCATCAGACTACTTGTTCCAACACACCCTAGCAAAATGGAGTCGCTAAACGAAAAAATCAACACTTATTGGAAATTGTTCGAACTTCATTGATAGAAGCACATATGCCAATATCTTATTGGGGGGAAGTACTTACCTCTACCGCATACTTAATCAATCGAGTACCTTCCAGCTCAATGGACTTTCGGACACCTCTCCAAGCCTTGACTAACGTTATAGTAGCACCAAATGTCCCAAATCTGCCTCCTCATGTTTTTGGTTGTGTGGCATTTGTACACCTCCACAAGCACCAATGCAACAAGTTAATGCCTCGTGCATTGCAATGTGTGTTTGTTGGATATGCCTTATACCAAAAAGGATATCGATGTTATCATCCGCCAACTCAACGAATGTTTATTACAATGGATGTGGTGTTTCATGAAGACACGATGTAAGTCTAAACTTCAGGGGGAGTACCATTAGGAAATTCAGACTCTCGATTATGATTATCATATCTCTGAGGTAGGTGAATCCGAACAAACTGAACCAATGAATCAGGAAGTGGGTGAATTGGAATCGAGTGGTGTAATTGTGGAACCAAGTAGAGACGAGCACTCAGAAGTTGAAGAAATGATAGAAGAAGAAAGAGACATTATAACTCAACCTCCACCACCATCTGAACAATTTGGGTTCGAGGACGCTTTAACTAAGTTACCAAACCAATCGTCGTTTGTTGAGGATGTTCTTAATTTAGAGTCTGAGCTATCTCACACTAGAGGTATTCCTAAACCCACATATGAACCTGAACTGTCTAGTAAAGTCAGATATCCCATGAGTAACTATGTGTCTAACCATCATTTTTCTGAATCAAATAAGTCATTTGTAAATCAATTATCTACTATAGCTATTCCTAATAGTGTGTAGGAGGCCTTAGCTGATCCAAAGTGGAAAGGAGCCATGAATGAGGAGATGAAATCATTGATGAAAAATGAGACGTGAGAACTAGTAGAGTGTCTACCAGGAAAGAAGCCAGTCGGGTGTCGTTGGATCTATACTGTGAATTATAAGTCAGATGGTAGTATCTAACGCTTTAAAGCAAGACTGGTAGCAAAAGGGTACACTCAAACTTATGGGATCGACTACACAGAGACATTTGCACCTGTAGCTAAGATCAACACAATTCGAGTGTTGCTATCTTTAGCTGCAATCTTGAATTGGCCATTACAACAGTTTGATGTGAAGAACGCTTTTCTGCATGGCGACCTGTCTGAAGAAGTATACATGGATCTTCCACCAGGATGCATGGCATCAGAAAAGTAGTGTCAAAAGGTGTGCAGATTGAAGAAGTCATTATATGGGTTGAAGTAATCCCCGAGAGCATGGTTTGGAAGATTTACAAAATCAATGAGAGCTTTTGGCTCTCAGTAAAGCAATTCAGATCACACTTTGTTCCTGAAGAAGCAACATGGTAAAATTACAGCACTCATCGTATATGTGGACGACATGGTAGTTACAGGAAATGATCCTGAAGAAAGAAAGGCTCTACAAAATTATCTGTCTAGAGAATTCGAAATGAAAGATCTAGGTCCTCTGAAATACTTTCTTGGGATTGAAGTTTCTCGATCCAGTACAGGAATTTTTCTATCTCAAAGAAAGTATGCCTTGGATCTTTTACAGGAAACTGGAATGTCAGGATATCAACCTATTGATACACCAATAGAAGAAGGTCTGCAATTGTGTATTGAACCCAATCAAATACTTGCTGACATAGGAAGATACCAGAGACTTGTGGGGAGATTGATGTACTTAGCACATACAAGGCCAGATCTTGCTTATGCTTAAGTGTGGTGAGTCAATACATGCATAATCTTGGAGAACAACACATGAATGCGGTCATGCGCATTCTGAGGTATCTGAAGAGTGCTCCTGGAAAGGGAATTTTGTTCAAAAAAAATTCTGATCACCAGAGTATAGAAGTATATACGGATGCTGATTGGGCTGGTGCCGTGGATGATAGGGGATCTACCTCCAGTTACTTTACCTTTGTAGGTGGTAATCTTGTGACATGGAGAAGTAAGAAAAAGAATGTTGTTGCTCGCTCAAGTGCAGAAGTTGAATTTAGAAGTATGGCACTAGGAATTTGTGAAGCATTATGGCTAAGACTCCTCTTACAGGATTTGGATCACCTATCTAGGCAACTAATCCAATTGTTCTGTGATAATAAAGCAGCATGTGACATTGCTCATAATCCAATACAACATGACCGTACAAAGAATGTCGAAGTGGACAGATTTTTCAACAAGAGAAGTTAGATGAGAAGATTGTGGAGTTGCCTAAGATAAAATCAGAAGATCAACTAGCCGACATCCTCACCAAAACAGTCTCCTATCGAGTATTCGCAAAAATTTTAGGCAAGTTGGGCATGTGTGATAGCTATGCACCAACTTTAGGGGGAGTGTTGAGATTTTAGAAGATTTATGATTCTTTCCTTTCTTAGTCTGATTGCCCTTATGATTCTTTCCTTTCTTAGTTATATATTAGTTGTGAGATCGTGCTTAATTGGGTATGATTGGGTGTGATTGTATAGCTGTAAATGAGAGTGATTATAGGAGCTTAATCGTAGGAAAACCTTCTTTAAATATGGGTTGTAATGTGACAGATGAATATGAATGAAAATAACAATTCATCAGTTTTGAAGAAATATATCCCTCTCACTTGTTAGATTATGGGTTAGTTTTTCCTTTGATCACGCACAATTAAAATGGGACTAATCTGATTCTTCTCGAGACTAATTAGTTACAAATCACCTAGTACCAATTGCACTCCATTGGTATGATATTGCTCTACAAAATCAAAAGTTGCAATCATTCTACAGAAGCTCAAATGTTTTTCTTTTTCATTCCTTGACACTAGTACAACAACAACACAAAGGAAATTGCAAGAGAGAGAGGGGGAGAGAGAGAGAGAGAGTATTGAAATCAAGTGCAAGTGGTATGGATTTTGCAAAAGAAAGTTTAAAGATACACACTTTTTTAAGACTGAGGTGCATCCGACAACTAGTGATATGCAACTAATTGAAATCAAGTTGATCTCAGGTAATATCACTTAAAACAAAATGGAAAAATAATTAAAAATTTCATGTTGCTATCCAAAAACAGTGTCATGTTACTATAGCAACATGCGGTGTCAAGATGTCATGTTTTTGTTGGAAATTAACACATCGGGCTGCAAGCATGTAGAAAACGGCTTATTTGACATTGTTGATATGATCGTAACCGGGAAATGATGTGCTTAATCTTGAGAGATTCTATTGACACGCTAACTTTTACTTAAAGTACACCAATCCTTCAAACATTAATTAAATTGTTGTTTATGTATATATTAATTGCTTGTTATAAGCAAAAGTTGCTACGTAAAAAGAAGCTTCTTATTCTCTAATGCTATCATCAATCAACTACAAATTAACATAAATTTGAAATACATATTTTTTTATTCGATAGATGAAATGAATTTATAATTGCTTTCATGTGAAAAAAAAGTTAGATATATTATAAAGTAATAATTTTACAAAGTTGATTTGGTTGAAGAAGCTTCTTGTGATCTTGAAGGAGATGTAAAAAGTGACATGGGTGGAATTTGCAATGCTTCAAGGCTTCCTTCTAGCATCTCCAACACTCTATTCATCGCAGGCCTACTCGATGGATCCATCTGTATGCACCACAAACCTACTAAAATCATTTTTCGTGCAATTTCTTCATCCCTAGTAGTAGTAACTCCACGTAATCCCAGATCAGCGCGTGTATCAAGACGCTTGTGAATCCAATGTGGAAAATATATTTCACTAATATTTTCTACTCCTGGATCAATGTTCTTACGTCCTCCAACCATTTCGAGCAGCATCATTCCATAACTATATACATCTGACTTGTACGAGACTCCTCCGAAATTTCTATAAATCAATTCTGGTGCAATATACCCTGGAGTCCCTCTAGCACCTATCATTGAAACGACACTCTCTTTCTTAAAGCACAATTTCGCCAACCCAAAATCAGAGATTTTTGGACAAAATCTTGGTCTAGAAGAATGTTATGAGGCTTTATATCAAAATGTAATATTCGTGTGTTACAACCACGGTGCAAGTACTCTAGTCCCCGAGCAATGCCAACAGCAATTTTGTATAGCGTCTGCCATTCAAGGTAAGGATGTTTCTGTAATGGTTTTTCATCATATATGAATTTTTCAAGAGATCCGTTGGGCATGAAGTCATAGATAAGAGCTCTTTTGGAAGACTCAACACAGAAACCTACGAGACTCACAATATTAATATGGGAAGTTCTACTAATGCTTGCAACCTCATTAATAAATTCTTCTCCATTTCCTTTCGATTCTCTCAACAACTTTACAGCCACCATACGTCCATCGAATAGTTTTCCTCGAAACACGCTACCATAAGCTCCTTGGCCTAATTTGTCTTTGAAGGAGTTAGTCATTTTCTTGACATCTGAGTATTGGTATCTTTTTTGAATCAAGGATGCATGATTCTTTAAAAATGTCTCCATACTTTGAGAATTTTCAGCCTTTTTCTTCCAAAAGAAAAATATATCTGAGGAAAATTTCTTTCTCAAACAATATATTATAACTACCATTGTAGCTATAACAATGATACCAGCTATTAATGCTGCTGCATGAAATGAACAGAGGATAAAAAAATCTAATTAACTTTTGGATGCTTGAAATATAATTTGCTAGGAAAAAATAAAAAGAAAACATGGACTTTTTGTGGATCAATAGGCATAAAAAAGAGAAAAATCATAAAATAAACTTTGTCGACGGGTAACTTACCTATAGCAAGCTTGAATTTTACATTTCCTGCAAAACAATTGATACATAGATTTAGTTGAAACATGAAAAATTATGGGATATTTACAAAAAAGTGATCAACTTTTGACAAATTTACGATTCTGGCTCACTGTTCATTTTAATTACCAAAACGTGAACAATAATGAATTTGGAGGTTTTTTAAGTGACTATTTCATAGGTTTAAAGTGACTGCGAAATAATCACTTCAAATCCGTCGAATTCGTTACTGTTCCGAATTTTTCTTTTTTATAAAGAAAACATGATCATTCACGTTTTGGTAATTAAAATGAGCAGTGAGTCGGAATCATTCTCATTTTCAACTCACGAAATGATAATTCACCTAAAAATTATTCCAATGTAACTTAAATGTTTTTACATGATTTCAATATAATCATACAAAAGATTTACCACATTAATTGTGGATGGAAGTTGTATCCCTCAAGAGTTGGTAAGAATTTTACATGATGATTTCATATCTAATTATTCTCTTGCTTGATATCGATTTAAGGGGGGAGCTGTCTACAACCCTAGCTTACCTATAAAAATACATAATCATACACACGATGGCTTGATGAGAGTATAGCATGACAAGACTGTATGGAAAGTTCAATTTTGAATCGCAAAGTAATTAAATATTTAGTCAATAAAACTCAACTCCAAAAAGAGGTCCATCGATAGATTCAAGAGATCATTTTGTACTTTTATCATATTATTTACTGAGTAGAGTGAAAAATTCAGGTTTTTGGGGGATGGATTTTCCAAACATCAAACAGTGTTTGGTGCGTAGCATCAAATATATGGTTGAGATGAGTGGAAAAATTCTGTTTTCTTGGGATTAATTATGTTCCTTAGCTATCGATGGCTAGGATGAACCATCCTATCATCTTAGTTGTTTGTTTGATGGAGAACCTCAAACCTTGTTGGATACTATAATTTACCTCTAACCATCTTAGTCCCAATTGCTCTGAAATTATTTTCTTAGGGTTTGTTTAGTTTAACATAGAAAATTGGTGGGAAATTAAACTTTCATGGAATTTTTTTTTATTTGTTTAATTGTTCATTTTAATCCCCCTCCTCCCTCTCTCTTTCCCCTATGACAAAAAAACTAAAACAAGGATACAAAGTTTGATCCCCTCATAATATTCTTAAACAAAAAGGTATCAAATAAAATAGAAAAAAATTACTTAAAGGACCTTCGCGGAAGGGCTTCTTTCTAAATAGTCCCTATGTTTTGCACAATTGCTTGATAGGACATTTGGTAAACTTTTTCTTTTTCAATGGTCCCTCGTTGTTGTGAGTTCACAATTTTTATTGTCGAACTCACCATTATTTACTATCGAGTTCACCACTTTTTATTTAGCGACACTGGTAAAATCCACCCATTTTAAAATTTAAAATTTTTTCAACTAAAATATATAGAAAGATCGACTAAAAATTTGAGATAATGACTTGTTTAGATGATTTCAACCCAAAAGAACCATTCTTGATCGATTTTCATCCAAAAAAAGAAAAAAAGAAAGAGAAAAAACTCTAATTTTTTACATAAATCTTCAACATGTTTGAAAATGATTTCTTCTTCCTTCATAAATCCTTTATGATGGTATTGAATCTTCAAAACTTGATTGAGATGCCAGAAATCCAATTTTTTTTTATTAAAATGATGAGTTTGAACGGTTAAAGCATTCAATTGTGAGCATGTGTGAGAAGAGGTCCATGAACTGTTTAGAAAGAGAAAAATTTACTAAATGAATTATTAAGAAGCCATCCAAAACTTATGAACTATTAAGAAAGAAATCCCTCCTCTAGGGAGTAATTTTTCCAATAAAACTCCTCATTTTGGGATTAATATAAATTTCAGCTGAAAGTCCCTATAAAATTCCTCATCTTGGTTTCTAGGGATAACATAAATTAATTTTTGATGCATTTTTCTCTGGGGTCATCTCAACAACTGTTTGTTTGATGGCTAAATGAGTGTATGGAAAACACTTGTCTCAACTCTTAACCTGTGGTTGAGGCTCTTGGTCAAACAGACAGTTGAGACATGCACTACAGATTTCCTAGAAAAATGTATCCCTTGAAAACAAAGTAGTAATCGCTAAGAAGTTTATATTATTCTTTAGGAAATCTGCATTTTTCCTCTTATCTAGACTGACTGTCTATTTGATGGAGATTCTCAACCCCATGAGCGAAGGGAAAAAAAGAAGAAGTAGAAATTCTTTTCTTTGAAGGTTTTACTGATCTCTAGGAAATCCGTGTTTTCTCTTCTATCTCAACTGTCTGTTTGATGGAGGAAAAGCCTCGAAAGTCCTTAGCCAATTTACGTACCGTGAGCGTGATAAGTAGATGCTGCATCGAGAACTGTAGATGAAGTCGGGGTCGGGGCAGCTGTTAGATTCTTGTTGGCAGTAGCGCTTCTAGTTACATTCAGGGTTGAATTTTGAGGAGGGCTTTTTATTACTGCTTGCACAGGCGGTGGGGGTGGGGATGGGGGTGGGGGTGGGGGTGGGGATGGGGGTGGGGGTGGGGGTGATTTCACAGTAGAAGAACCTGGTAGACACCTGATCGTCTTATCACAACCCCTAGAGATATATGGCTTGCCATTTGAACTATCGGCATCAATTTTCTGACATAAAGATTTCGGTAGATTGATAAAGTCGATGATGAAGTATAAGAAAAAGAAGAGATTAATAAGTTGGATGAGGTGAAGCTTCATTTTGAAACAAAGAAGAGAAGATGTCTGTGAATGAATGAGTTAACAAGGAAATTGGAAGAAGAAGTAGGCTTATTATTTCAATAATTGAATGGGACCCTGACGCGTTGAAACTAAAGATAGGCTCAAGAGTCAAGACTTCAATCATCAATTAATCTCCATGATTTCCTAGGGATCCATTTCTATTAGGAGTCTCCATGGTGTAGCCTTTCATCTCAGCCGTTCTTTGATGGAGATGAACCTGATAGTTTAAGAAAAAAAAAGGCAATAATAAAGTGGAGTCAAGAATCAAAGACAACCACGTCTAGACTTTGGACACATCTAACGTACAGTGTGAAAACTATTGTGACTTAGAGAAAGCACTTTAGTTTTGTTGGTATTTTTGAGATAACCCTTACACGGTATACCTTCGTCTTCCCTCTTCAATCTTTTTTTAAAATTCTTTATTATTTTTTATTTTCCTCTTTTTTTTCAAAAGAATCTTTGTCTTCAACATTTACTTTTTGTGGTGTAAAGGGTAAAATTGATATTAGACACGTGGTCTAAATAAGGTAAATATTAGTCGATTGGCAGATTTAATGCATATCTCAGAATTTTGATTGATATATTTTGAATTAGAGTTGAATAATTCATGGAAAATCTTTTGATTGGGGGAGATTGACTCCTTCCAAGAAGTTTTAGTTTCAACTTTTATATCTATATAAGGAGAGCTACTATGTAAATGAGAGAGGATTCTTGGGAGGAGGAAAAAATGAAAAGGAAGATAAATTTTGTAGATCTTGTAATGGCTTCAAAAATAGTGGAATGGATCTTCGAAATCCGAGAACGTAGTCTAATTTTGGGACAAACTTCGTGATCAGATATTATCATTTGTCTTCCCTCCCCTTTCTCTTTTCTTTGATTATTTTTATATGTAATTTTTTTATCATTCATGTACATCAATAATAATAAAGATGGATTATTATTGCAACATTCGAGATTTTACCTTTACAAATTGGCGTTGTCTATGGGATATTGATCAAAAAACTATGTTTAACTATACAAAAACTCAATCCGGTGTTGGGGGCTACCCCAAATAACGTTTTGAATTTTTTATTTGACTTAGTTAAAAGATGAACCATTGATTGTCGATTTGAATCTTTGATTGTAAGAAGAAGATCGACGAAATCGATTCAATGAACCAAGGATCATGTACTTGGATTGATCAAGAAGAATAATATATATATATATAGGATTAGGATCCGTATACACATAAAGCTACAACGTGTTTTGTCTTATATGTGCAAAAATGTTTGGAATGGGCTGATTTTTTGTGAGGATGATTTTTATAGTGAGGAGATCATCCTTGCCAAAAATCAGCCCATTATGAAACTTCTAGCCCCATGTTTACAAGTTGAAAAATTTTAGACCGTCCAATTTTTGTAAATCACTTTTGATAGGGTTAGAAGTTTTGGAATAGAATGATTTTTTGTAAGGATGATCCCTTCACCATAGAGATCATCCTCACAAAAAATCAGCTCATTCCAAACCTTTTTAATCATATAAGACAAAAATATTGTAGCTCTATGAGTAGCTTTATGTGTCTTCGGAACCCCACCTATATATATATATATATATATATAAATTTCAAGCTGTCAGGTTTTATAATCAGAATTTTTGTGAAGGAAACTACGCATCGGTGGTGAGTAACTCAATCATTTAGGATGGAGAACGACTGCGTGATGCAAACATCACCAAAGACAAGGAGGTGAATCATAGTCATATGCATCTTATTACGAGGGATGAAAGATTCTAAGTTGGTATTACATTGATGACGGCTGGAGTGTAAAAGAGGAAAATAAATGCATTAGGTTAACGATATGTTAAGGTAAAAACCACAACACATAGAGCCGGTGTGCAGATCTCATCTCGGTACAATAAGGCAAAGGGGTACCTCCAATATCATCCCACAACTACCACTCAATTAATGGCATTCTCTATTTTGTAACTCAGATTAAATTTGGTGATCAAAAAAATTCACCAGTATTTTTTATGTTTATATTTACACATGGTAACATTGGAACATGATTGTTGGGGTGTCATGTGCATCATTTTTGTGGGTGACGTAGTCCAAATCCAACTTGGTGAGCCAAGTTACGTAATTGTCAACTTAATCAAGTCAACCAATGTATGGTGCCTAGCAATTATATTACTCGGGGGGCTTAATTCACGCTCATAGTAAGGATCATGTGACCTAATTTGTTATTTGAGTCAACTCAGCATAAAAATGACATGGGGACTAATTCTATGCCCAACTTGATCGAGTCCAAGGACTCCATTGAGTTAAGTGTTTCCATTTATTTGCTCCACCAAATTAAGTGGTATACACTAGGACTCCCTTTTAACCCAATTTATGAAATAAAATTATTAAATTACCACTTGGGGGGATAATAATGGCCACGTTATATTCCATGGATATGTTATTGTTGTTGGTGGTGGTGTCTAAGAATTGTAGGTTACAAGAAAAGCACTTAGCAAATCAGACTCATTGAGGAAGTCTGATTCACATTCTAAGATCCCAAACGATTAAATTTCTGCCCCAAGTGGCAAAGCTATCATGAGTGACAATGAGTCCAAACTGACCAAGTTTTTGTTATGGGTGGCGGAGTAGTCCCGAGTGAATAGGAGTCATGAGTGGCCAAGTTATCCTGAGTGAGAGAGTAGTCCTAAGTAGCTTAAAAGTCTTGAATGATTAATGTCCCAACTGACAACTTTGTAATGAAAGGATGAGGGTCTTGAATGACCAATGTCCCAAGTGATTACTCTACCCTGAGTGGTTAAAGAGGCTTAGGGTGAACACAAGGTTTTGAGGGACCATCGCCTCGTCAAAGGAAGATAAGAGGACAATATTTTCATAAGATAAAGCGGAGACATGAGAATAGTATAGTATTCTCATAGGTGGATCTCAACCTCAACAATCTCCACCTACAAGGGACTAACTATAAAGGGTAAAATCGATATTAGGGACGTGGCGTAAATAAAGCGAATATTGGTCACATGACAGATTTAATGCATATCACGAGGTTTCAATTGGTATATTTGAATTAGATTTGAATAATTGATGGAGAATCCCATGATTGGCGTGAGGGGAGGGGGGGGGGGGGGGGGGGGGGAATTGACTCATTCCATTAGAATTTAGTTTCATCTTTTATATCTATATAAAGAAAATTACTATGTCAATGGGAGGGGGCTCTTGGGAGGAAAAAAAAGTAGTGGAGGCTTGATTTTGTAGATCTTGTACTGGATTCAAAAATAGTGGTATGGCTTTTCAGATCTCGGGAACGTAGTTCAATTTTGGAACGAATCTCGTGAACAAATCTTGTGTTTGTCTTCTCTGACTATTTTTATATGTGATTTTTAATCTCGTGTGCATCAATAACAATGAGATTGGTTGTTAAGAGTAAATCTCGAGGAATCGACAATATCCAAGATTTTACCTCTACAGGTGGTAAGGATCACCAATTGTTCCACAAGTTTTGATAAATTAATTGAGAGATTTTTTTTATTTCTGTTTGTTCTTCTAATTCAATGAAAAGAAAATAAATAAATTTTGTAATAATAGACAGTGTATGGGCATACTTTCATAACCAATCAAAGTCCTAAGATCATCCTAGAGATACTCAATCTCCCAAATAAGGAATCAAAGTAATCCCAACAAGCATCCTCTTCATGGCCTTGGGGGGGCAATACCAGCACCTACATGTGAAATAACAGCTACAAAATATGAGAGCTATTATTGGCACGCCAGCATCTACTTATTCCACTCCCAATTTAAATAAAAAAATTTAAGTCAATAACTGGTAATAAGTAAGGTCAGGAAGCAAATAGAAACTCTCTCTTTTTCTACATATTTAAATATTTCTATTTGTTAGATTTAGAATTTTATATGCCCAAATCCTAATTGTTAACAACTATTGAAGTTGTTAAGTTCAATGTATTATATATCTTGCTTTATAACATTGAAATAATTACTTGAACCAAACTTTTGTAATGTTTTATCACGTGCAAAAATAGTAAATTCAATTTCAAGATCCGTCAAATTTAGACAAATTCCAATAAATTCAACATGTCTTGAAATCGAATTTACCCCTTTTTCACGTAGCATTTGAATGGTATGTTTTTAATCTTTACTTAGGGCGTGATAAATAATTTAAGACATTTGGATGTGAATCATATTTGTACTCCATCAGCTCACATATTTACTGTGTTCACTCCCTACCTGTCATTCACCATCAACATCCAATCCAGAGCAACTACATCCACTCCATCCATAAAAAAATAATATATATAGTTAAAAAAGAAAATATCAAAACAACAATGACTTACCATCATGCGTCGTATCCAAACAATCATTTTCTCTCATAAAAAAAAATTTAATGGTTTTCCAACACGCTTTTTCGACATCATACGGCCACGTGCTTACTTCGTCGGTAGTTGATCGACTAAGTAAATTTTAACTACTATTGGATTGTTCTTTTTCTGGACACATATTTTTTATTTGTATATTCATTATGCTTATTCCAATAGCTATACTAGAATAAACTAAAATTTTACTACAACAATTTCATTTTATCTTTTTCCTTTTAGTTCCATCCGGATTTACAACATCTATTAATGTGAAATGTTGTCATATCTCGGAACGAAATAATTTCGAATTTTTTGAGAGATTAGGATTAGAGGCTTCAGACTCATTGCAACCTTGTAAGTAAATAAATTAAAATCATTATTAAAACAAGGGATTTGATGATAAGTATTATCATAATTTTGAAAATCTTGATTATTAAATTTTGGAGATATATTATATAAAAATTAAACACTAAAATAAAAACTAATAGAGGTTGATTAGACTTCACTTGGAAGTAGAAAACAAAAATTTTAAAAGGGAGAAGAAGATATTACAAATAATATGAAAAAAAAAAAAAAAATAGAATCACTACACCTTAATGTTGAAAAATTCAATTTTGATTGGTTGATCTTGTCACGTGTCAATTTAATCGATTGATCTTGTCACAAAGCATAAATTCTTGATTACTTGATCTTAATTACCTTATGATGACTTAATATTAGTTTTGTATAAAAGTATGAAAATAAATTAGACAGATTAGGAAAAATTTTATAGTGTTGAGTAGTAGATTATTTAGTATGGCATAACATATTTATAAATAAATAAATAGAATTTCTTCCCCCCCCCCCCCCCCCCTTCCAACAGATTTTAAAACGGTCATAAATCTGTTAGGTAGGGGGGGGGATTTTTTTGAATTTTTTAGCATTTTTTTTTCTTCATAAAAATGGGTTTCAGATAGGGTTTAGGTTGGCCATTGGGGGAGGGGGAGGGGGACGGGGGAAATTGAAAAATATTCAAATTTTTGGGTTTATCAGTCTAGATTCGATCTTGGGTAATGGATCATATAATAGGTTCGATCCAATCTAGGAGGGCTAAACCTAGACTCAAATCGAATTTATTCGATTTCAATTCGATCTTAACCCGAATGGGTTCGATTCAAGTAAAATGTACATCCTTAGCTCTATCTCCTTGTTTATACGTAGACACCGTTCTTATTTATAAGAATGAGACACCTTACTGGATTTCGACTCTTATAAGAAAGGTCGTCCTGAAGAGCATCTAGCCACTCACTAAGGACTAACATTTCATCAGTATATGCCAAGAAACTTTTGGGACATAACATATGCTCTACTATTTGGTGGATGAGTTTGTATTTACATGCAGATATATGCATAGTCACAAAGTTAGAGTATGGGTTTAAAATGGCAAGAGAAAACTTAGAAAAAACATAAAAAAAATGGGGGAAAAAACGATGACACATAAAAGATAACAGAAATATATAAAAAATGATGAAAAAAAATTGTATATATCTAATAATAGATAAGACATTTTGATTATATAAATATATAAATAAGATATTTATTTTAATTTATTCTATGTTTTCCATGTAATATGATCTCTAACATAATTATACATGTTGAAATATAAAAAAAAAAATATTACTTATAAACGTATATATCTTTTGCTCAAGATAATACATTTAAAAATTAAAAAATTATAGTACTAAGGTAATATCATCAATCTCATATTTTACATTTATGAATCACCAAATTCTATTATCTACAAATCCCATATTAAAAATAGCAAGTGTTTTTTTTTTTTTTTTTCATGATTTTGATCCTGGAGGTACAACATATGTTTTAAACACGTTTTTTTTTATAAAAGTCTAAACATGAGATGTGCGAGGACTAATGTAGGTCCTTGTAATGGTAAGTATGCCTAGGGGTGTCAACGGATAGGTATCCGATCGGATAGTGGTATATTCGAATCCGAATCTGAAATTTTTTAGTAATATCCGAATTCGAATCTGAATCTGATCGGATATCAGTAACTAATATTCGAATTCGTATCCGAATAAATTATTGGATATCCGATATTATCCGATTCGAAAACTGTTTGAAACTTGTTTACTATTCGAAAATTATTCGAAAAGTATCCGAAAGGTTGAACTGTTGAAGTCGTGAGGACGAGGTGAGGCGATGAGTGACTTCGCCGCTGCCTGAGATCGTGACTGCGAGGGGTTGAGGTCGTGACTTTGCCACTACCGCTATGAAGAGGAAGATGAGCCGTTGCTTGAGATTGTTGAAGACGACGACAGATCTGTAGATCTGTGCTTCGTCGCTGCCTGAGATCGTGACTGCGAGGGGTTGAAGTCGTGAGGCCATGCTGCGATGAAGAGGAAGATGAGCCGCTGCCTGAATCGTTGAAGACGACGACAGATCTGTAGATCTGTGCTTCGCCACTGCCTGAGTTCGTGACTGCGAGGGGTTGAGGATGTGAGGCGATGCCGCGATGAAGAGGAAGAGTTCAACCGCTGCCTGAGATGGTTGAAGACGATGACGGATGATTGAAGACGATGACGGATCTGTTCGACTGTTCTTCGACAGGATGAGTGAAAATTCATTTAATTTTAAAATAAAAATAAAAATAAAATGGTATTGATATTATTGATTTTGGATCGGATATTATCGAATCGAATTTATCTATATCTAAATTCGTATCCGAAACGTTATCAGATATTCAAAACTATAAGAATCCGAATCCGATATTCAAAAATTTTGGATAATATCTAATTCGGATTTGAATTCGAATTTTGACTATCCATTGACACCCCTAAGTATGCCCACGTATTACGTGCCGACTGATCCCAGAAGTAATATCCAATAACTTCCTCTTGCAACGTTGACGACCATCCCTTTAATAGTGGAGAGCAGAATGAGTGTTTGCTTTATATTATTTTTATTTTAAAAAAAAAAAGGGCACAAGAGATTGAGCCTGTCTTTTTCGTCATCTTAAATGAGCCTTCGACGTTTTGGGTGTACGTGGCTTAATTTTATTGATTTTATCTTTTCAACCTTTAAAAAAAAAATTATAATACAATAAGCCGATAACCATCCCTCTTTAACGTCTAGTCTTGTTACTTTAAAAAAAAAAATTAAAATAAAGCCAAGACTGATTCTGCTCTCCACTGTTAAAGGAGCTCATGGGGCAACTGCCCACAGAACTTTATATTTTCAAGTAGGTGCATGTCTCATTTATCCTTATTCCCTCACCTCTCTCCTCATTTGCCCCCACATCCTCACCTCTCTCCAATTTTTATCCCAACAAAATTTTAAAATACACCTATATTTTCGATTAATTACATGTCTCATTTATCCCCACTCTCTCATCTTTTCAATTTTTTGTTGATGACATTGTCTTTTAATTGGAACTTCTCAAATATTAAATAAAAATGGCCTAAATATCATTTTCTTTAATTTCTAACTAAAAACCTCTTAATATCTCCCTAAAACTATTAATCTTCACTATACAACTAATCATAATTTGCCCCACTACAGAAAAATCTTGGCTCCGCCCTGGGATCAGTCGACGTATTACATGGGCATACTTACCATGACAAGGACCTACTTTAGTCCTCACATATCTCACGTTGAGACTTTTAGATAACAGCTTGTACATATATATATATATATATTTTAAATGCGTTTAAAACACATCTTGTACCTCTGAGGATTAAAACGATAAAAAGTAAAATAAAAAACACTTCCTATTTTTAATATGGGATTCAATAGATAATAGAATATAGTGACTCATAAATGTAAAAATATAAGATTTGATGATAATATCTTAATGCTATGATTTTTTAGTTTTTAAATGTATTATGTTGAACAAAAGATACGTTTATGAGTTAACTTTTTTTGGTATCATAACATGTATAATTATGTTAGAGACCATGTTACATGGGAAACAAAGAATAAATTAAAATAAATGTCTATCTATTTTTTTTTTTTTTTTTATAATCAAAATGTCTTATCTATTATTAGATGTACACATTTTTTTTCATCATTTTTAATATATGTCTTTTATCTTTTATGTATCATTTGTTTTTTTTCTCATTTTCTATGTTTTTTCTAAAGTTTTCTCTTACCGTTTTAAACCCATACTCTGACTTTGTGACTATGCATATATCTGCATGCAAATACATACTCATCCGCCGATGAAATGTTATGTCCTTAGTGAGTGGCTAGATGCTCTTCAGGATGACCTTTCATGTAAGAGTTGAAATCCAGTAAGATGTCTCATTCCTATAAAAAAGAATGGTGTCTACGTATACACAAGGAGATAGAGCCATCGTGGAAATACTCAAAACTGACAAGGAGATTCAACTGCTACAAAATTCATTTACTACTTGTGTGTTGGAATTCTTTTAGAGAGAAACCTATAATAGGGCTGCTGATCATTTAGCTTGGTACCTATGTTGATCAACTTTTTATAATAGAAGAGGAAGACAAAACTACTCAAGAGCTTCATAAAATTTTAGATGAAGATCTCACTTGTAATTAAGGGTTGCAACCTGGGCAGGTTATAGGGTAAACTCAGGCTCAACCCAAGAAGCAGAACCCTCAAGCCCAGCTCAACTCAACCTGGCCATCGAGCCTAGGTTAACTATCCAAGCTTGATATTCTAAAATTGGATTGAGTTCAGGTCAGCCCAAGTTTAAATAATTTTGGGTGATTTGCTTGGGTTGGGTGGGTTAGACTTGTTCAATAACCCTAATTGCATTTTGATTAGCAAATAAATTTAATATTTTAAAAATATATATATATACAAAATCAAAAATAAAACTACTATTAAATAAAATCGCATATAACCCTTAAATCCATCATTGAGAGAATGTTTAGACAAACCATACCAAATCAAAGTTCACATTAATATTTTACTAATTGTCCATAAATCATAATAGAATGAGATGGGAATAGAAAACCTAATATAGCATTGGGTTTGGGTTGAGTCAGACTGCTTGTATCTCCAACTCTAGCTTAACTCGAATTGAAATTGGGTTGAGATATTCTAACTCAGGCTCAACTCATTTTCGACATAACCCAAGTTCTCAATCACGTTGAGTCCGGGTTGAGTTCAGGCCGGCCCACCCGGGTTGCAGCCCTAGTAATTACATTCGTTTTAGTAGAATTTTTTTGGGAGGGGTCTCATCAACCATAGCTAATAATTCAAAATAAAAAAAGAATGAGGACTACATGTCATGTTTTAATTGGAGATTAAACACATCGGATCGTTAGTAGTAATTTTTTTGGGAGGGGTCCCATCAACCCCAGCTAATAATTCAAAATAAAAATGAATGGGGTCTACTTGTCATGTTTTAATTGGAGATTAAACACATCGGGTCCTTAGTAGTATTGTTTTGGGAGGGGTCTCATCAACCCCAGCTAATAATTCAAAATAAAAAAGAATGGGGTCTACATGTCATGTTTTAAGTAAAGATTAAACACATAAGGCTGTGTACCACATAGAAAACAGCTTGATTAGGATCCAAATGTGTTTTAAAATCCAACTAAAACATATGACCCTTCCTATTATAGGAAGGGACACATAACCTGTTCCTGATTCTTCATGTAACTTTGTTGGTGTATAAATTTATGTTGAATATCACGGATGGAAACCTTCAAATTCCAGTCCCAAAATAGCACACTTTCACTGTTTTCCTAAATGATTATTTTATGAGTTGTTCAAGTATTTGGATAATCAAATACCTCTAAATTAGTAGATTTGATGTAATTAGAAGTTAGGAGAATTTATATATTGTAGCTAGAATATAGATCTAGAACAGTTTTAGCTATGCTAGTAATTTTAGTTTTGACTATTTTTTGTATCCAAATCCCTGGAAAATAATGTAAATAAAAACCTTGCTTGGTATGATGTAAATCTTTTGGAAATGCGAATAATTTTCTGAAATCAATTTAACTTGTGCATGGTTACAATGCAAATTGAATGATTTGCATGGATCACCCAAATTCTTAAGAAATTTCAATAAATTATTTGAAACACAAAAAGTAGCGCAAATCATTTGCAAAATTGCAATGAAATGTTTTATTGCAAGAGATTTCCCAATGGTAACCAAGCAATAGTAAATCGGTCGTTGCAAACCATTTGCAGTGCATATCAGTTGCATTTGTACCGAACATGGCCTTAACACGGCTTTGGTTCAAGAGACAATTAACTATGAATACTTTAACATTACATTCACTTGGAGATTGTTGCTTGTTAATTCCCCCAGAAAAGACTTAAAACAAAAATATTGCTGTAATATTAAATCTGACTAAATTTCATGAAAACTTAAATGTGAAGAAAAAAACTTGGCAGATTCTCAATATGACAAAAATGGTGTACCTCTCTGGTACCATCTCTCCCTCTTCCTGGAAACAAGCGGAACAATAAGATGATAAATATGTGAATTCAAGCTAAGCTTAACTTCACCTCCGACCTCTTCCTTTACTCCGACCACAACTACCTCCCCTCCCTCTACCACCACCACCATGGCCTCTGCCACCAGGTCCTCTACCTCGGATAGCAAATCTATCAGGTTTCAAGCCCAAGGATTGGATTCCCCTTCTTTTCGCTTCTCGTTCCTCCTCCTTGTCCTCTCTGTACCTGGCAGGGCTTCTAGAAACAAAAGAGATCTCTCAAGATCCTCCCGGTCCTAACTTAACATTGTTGGGGATACCAGAAACCTGTTGGTCTTGAAGAGAGGCCACCCACTCTCCTGGAGCAAGAGCATCCTCTGCCGCAAGTGATGCACGGTTCCTAAATGCTTCTGCATGGCGTTCATCCTTCATTTCATATAGCCTGCAGGTTTTAGAAAAGCACATGCATTCATTTTTTGTTTTTCTACATGTGTGAAGATCAAAAGGAAAGGATGCATATTAATGAAAATAGGTATGGTTTCAAAAGTAGTAAATAATAATTTTGTACTATCTCGGAATGCTTTGAACAAAACATTCCGATTTCTGTTGAGCCCAGAACAAAATATTGACATGGAAAGATTGAATGTTTTGGGAATGCTTTGAATGTCTCAGAATATTTCGGAATGTCTCAGATGAGGTGATCGATTTTTCTCCCGACCAAGGCATTAGCTTTGTCATCAGATTGGCACTAAGTTGGCTGATCTGATAAAAAAAATTATTAGATCCAGACCTGATAAGAAATACCATGTTGTTTTGGATCTTATTGATCCTAATCTTATCCAATTCGGATTCATAGAAGTATATACAGAACAATAGGTGCACAATAAAATATATAACACAAAAATACATCATTTATATATTTTCAATAACATATGGTATAGGATTCTTATTGGATTGGGAGATGGTTGATCTATAACCGATCTAATAAGCACTAAAAAAAAAAAAAAAAAGGCGAAATAGGAACAAAGGGTTAAAATGGTATTAAGCCGTTTCTATTTAAAAACGGTATTAAACCGTTTTACCTTTGCAACCGTTTCTAATCGTGGTTTTAAAATTGAAAAATCGCGGTTTAACGACTTATTCTTTCGAAACGAACTGGACGAAACCTAACATTCATTCAATTTCTAAGGAGAGGAGTCGAGAGAAGGATATCAGGAATGAACATTAAAGCTCATTCAATTTGGATTTCGAGAGACAAAATCTGAACTCATTTGATTTCGATTTCGATTTCGAGAAGGTGTCTTTAGAAGGAGATCGAGAGCAAACCTTGGTCATTCGATTTCGATTTTGAGAAAGAGTCATGAGAAAGAGATCATGAACGAACCCTAAAGCTTTGATTAAGGGTTTCTCACAAACTTCACTCTGATTTTTGTCTCAAGGAACAAACCCTAAAGTTCGAGTAGGAGATCAGGTAGCTTCTCAATCCTCACAAAACCTTATTTATTTTCATTTCAAGAAGGAGATAGGTTTCTACATTATTATCTCGATTTTGAAGCATTTTCTTCATTGTTGTTGGTTCCTTTATTACTTTCTACATTTCTATATGATTGTGCCACAATAATCTATGTATCACATACAATACACCACTACCGATCTTGTTTTATATTTTTTTTCCCAAAATGTTGTAGATCAAGAATTTTCTTCTCAGACCATCAATGGTGAGGCTTTTCATAAAAAAATTCTTCAATTTTTATTATTATTAATGGTTCTGGAATTTTGAGTTGATGGTGTGCAATTTTTATACTAGTTTATGTCCAGTCAGGACTACAATATAACTGTATAAACAAACCATATGAATTTTTTTTTTGATTGTCTTCTTCTCTTCATAGACCGTTGGGTGGCCTTGCAAACTTAAATTGGGTTTTGACCATGAGATGGGGAATGAGTCATATCATTAGAGTAGTGGTGACTGGAAATTGGATATGGTGAACATCTCAAAATTAAAATTGGTTCTATTTGTGAGATGGGGAATGAGGTATACTGTTGGCAAGAATAGGGTTTGACTTTACAATGTTCAAGGAATAGGAAAAGACACTTAACATTCTAAATTGTTGTATCCAAATTTGTTCCAGGCATATGTGCTCGGCAACCCTGTAATAGATGCAAACTTTGAAGGAAACTCAAGAGTCCCATTTGCTTATGGTATGGGGCTTATCTCCAATGAACTTTACGAGGTGAATCAATTTTGTACTCTCACTATATCTATACATTATCAAGGTTGATAGTTCAAACAAGTAAATTAATTATGAGAAAAGTATACATTTATATGCTCTGTTTCCAGTCGACAAAGAAAAATTGTGGCGAAGAGTATGCTAATGTAGATCCAAGTAATGCACTATGTATCAATATCAAGGATATTCAAGCTGAAAGAGAGGTCAGAATGACAAAACTTCTAATTCTTGTGTATTACGATTGTTCTACGTAGTTTTAGTTGGGTTTAATTGATAATTGTAGTAATTTGCATTTATAGTGTACTTCGGGCCTTAATTATGTATGTTATTATGCAGACAATTGATGATAGATCAATGTAGTTAGGAGGGTAAGATTTCTCATGTCTCCTTTACTCCTCCATACATTTGGTGCCAAATATGAGGTAACTTAGAAATCTATCTGTAAAATTGACTTGGTACTCATCAGTTGTATTGTTTGGCCTCCTTAGTACCATGGTGTAGATGGCTGCCTCCACACCCAAAATTTTTTTCATGGTATTTTCACCAGTTTGCCCTCCAGATCCCATCCTCTTGTTCTTAAAGTTGAGGATTAGTTGTACATACTAAGTACTTCAGAAGCCACCTCTTCATTGTCTCCAACCTTAATATGCCACAACTAGGGTGTCCTTGACAACTTGTATGAAAGTGTAGATGATTTGCTTCAATTACCCTTGCCCAACAAGACTTTGGCCACAAATATCACGAGAAATGGGTAGAAGAAATGTTGGATGGATCTCTTAGTTTGTTGGATATTGCACAATGTGAATCATGCTGTGTTAGTCAATCATGCACTTCATTTTTTCCATGTGTCACATTACTGGCTACTGCAAACTCGGTATGGATCAACAACTACCTTGTCCTTTTATTTATGAAATTTATATTTTTCTAATGATTGTGAGATCGTAGTTACAAATTTATATTTTTCTAATGATTGGAACAAGAGTCATGATGATGAGGACCATTTGAGAAGACATTATTTTTCTAATTTCTCTTTCCGATCCCAAGCAACGCATGCTCCAACATCATCTGGATCGATCTTTGAATCATCTAAGACAACAATTTCTTCGGTATATTTGTTTGTATTTTTTGCTAGTTCTGTGTATTATCTTGTTTTCTTTTATTAATTTTCATTTCTTTTTTGCTTCAATTATGGTATAAAAAATAGTTATTTCATTTCAATTTATAAGGGGAAAGCTATAAAGGACAGCTTCCACCATGGAATTTTCAAAAATAAACCACAGACTAATTGCTATAGCTCACTCATCTACATCTTGCTGAACTATATATAAATAGAGCTCTTGAAATTGATCTTAATAACCGGTACAAGCTTGTCACCTTTTTCAGTTTACTTGGATAAATTTTTCTCTACTTACCAAATCAAATCTGCGTGTGTGTGTTTTTTAGTTGTTTCTACGTCGCACTTCGTTTATGAAATTGGACTTATTTAGCTTCTGTTCTCAAGTTGGGAGTTTCTTTTCGTATATTGTAAATTTAATGAAAATTGAAAATTTTAATGAAAATCGAAAATTTTAATGAAAATCCAGGGGTTTTATTCAAGTGGGTATTTCTTATTTATTTATACGAACTCTTTTTTGGTGTAAAGTTATGTTATTTATGATCCATAGTCACATCTGATTGATGGGTACTCATCAATCAGATAAGCATTTTCCAAGGGCTTGCAACCATGAATTTCCATTGCTTGGACTTAAAAGGTCTCTAAAAGCACGAAAAATATAAACCTTATAAGCTCATAGATCAAAAAATATAAATCAAAGGTCTTTCCACTAAGGATAAAACATAAATCAAAAAATATAAACCAAACGTTTTATCCCGTATAAAGCTTTTGAAGCTCCACAGTGCGGATAATTTATACTACCAGGTTGAAATGCACTCTCAACACAAAGAACACAAAAATTAGGAATAGATGTTGGAACTCCATGGAGACTACTATTACCTATACAAGAAATGATCTTCCACATGCCATTCAAACATATTGAATAGCATACCAATGTAAAGCATAGGCTCTGTTATTCCCTAAAATACACCCAACAAAAGTCACAAAGAGACTCAAAGCATGATAGTTAGAAATAATACAATTATAATTCAACTATGAAATTTTAAAGTCAGAGATTACTTTGCAAAAGACATGAAGTCAGCCACAATTAAGTATCCATTGTTTAAAATTTAGTAAAAAACTACACAATACAGTGATCTTGTTTGAGTGGGATTGTCATCCAAAATCATGCCTTTCCTTTTCTGCCCTCTAACTATGAAATTTGGTCAGACTTGTTTGGTCCTTTTAGACAGCTTAACCAAATTTTATGTTCTTGTATTATAATATGTGGTAAAGCAAAAGTGAGTAGGATTCTGCAGCCCAATGATCTAATTGAATACGAAAGTGATTAGGTGAAGGCTTGTAGACCCCAGATTTTTGGGATAAGGTTTTGATAAAAATCTGTACGCATTAATGATACATTTTATTTTCGTATTCTTTTAGTTTGTGGCATTGGTCCTCACATCGTAAATTGTCCTTCGCTCAAATTCAATTTCGTGAGACATTGTTTTGGTCATCTGCATCGTACACCATAGCATCAAGCTTGAACTTTGAACCAAAGTTATTTTCTCTGTTCTTCTGATTTAGTCTTAATTTTTGATCTCTTCCCATTGTTCTCTTGGCAAATTTAGAAGACATTATTAATAATGGCAAAACTGTTATCTTTGTAGAAAATAGATCAATGGAGGGGAGATTTCCTTGTTTAACAAGATGTGCTCTCTTTCTTTTGTCATCCAAGACAAATTCTTGGGTTTCTTCTCCATCTGATCTCCTTTTAGGATTGTAGATAGTACAAAACAAACTTATACATGTGGATGTGTAGTGTTGTGTTGCATGGAAAAATATAGGGAGGCCGCTTCTAGTTGCACAAGGGGGATATGAAGGTTGCGGGTTTGGAGGGAAAGCAAGTTGACCCATTGGCATGCATAGACAATTTGCTTTGATCATATCGAAGGTGATGGCTTCCTAGGGTCACCATCAAGGGCAATCAAACTTGCATGTGACCTGACTTTGGAAATCAGAGGGGAGTAAGCCACATCGTCTGCCATGTAGAAGATTGTTAATGTCTCCAAAGCAGCATGATGAGTACCTCAGTGAGCATTGTAGTGATACCTCGAATTGCCATTATGAGTGATTTGTGAAATGGACTGGTCTTGGTTATGAGCATGCTACATGGGAGTTAGAGAATGCATCATTTTTGAGGTCACCGGAGGCTTTGACACTCATAAGGGACTATGAATGTCGTTGCGAGAAGGCAAAAAGAGAATCTGACCCTAGAGACGCAAATAAGGTGCTCCTCATCACATGATGAAAACTGAAAATAATATTTTTCTTGATCTTTACAATCATTGACCTTTTTAAGCATTTCTCAATCTTTAAATGATTTCTCTCTAGACCACGGAATGTGTAATGGTATGACATCTCTTCTACACATATTCTCACTTTATAGAAATGTACTTTGTAAAATTGTGAGTTCTTGATATTTATTCCAAATTTGAATCATAGATTTATATATGAGACTAGATTGATCTACCCAGTATTGACGGATCTGGTTGGGCTAGTTTATTCACAAATGTGAGTTTCATGCTTTTAGTGGGAAGGGGTATTTGCACCACAAGGTTATCATTTGCATTTTAGACCTTAGTTTCTTTTGGTGTAAACCTTTTAATGATTTCAACGGCCTCTTAATTTTCAGGTAGGAAATTGTAAGGAAAGCATGTAAGGTTTTATGAGGGATTCGCCGCTTTATTTATTTTTTAGTTTTATTTTCTTTTCTGCCATTAGGTCTCATCGATTCCTTTTGTTTTGTTTACTTTTGATTAATGAATTTTATGTCAATCTAAAAGACATGTGATGGATTGTTGTTGGTTGCCTGTCTCTAGACCTCTAATCTTTCTTAGTGTAAACCTTTACTAAATTTGTTATCATATCTATTTTGCCCATTTGTCAGTGCTTTCCAATGCTTTTTTTTGTTATTCTTGATCTCAATCTCTTCCATTATTGGGGATGCTTATTGAAACCAACATATCTCATTCACTTTTTTGCTGTTTTAGACTACTTACAATGATGGATAAAATCTTTTACCAGGCTAAAATGATCTTACTTTTTGGTTATTCTTGATCTCAATCTCTTCCATTATAGGGACTTGTTCCATGAGGCTCTATGAGTCATGGATAGAATACCAGAATAGTTCTCCCATTGGATGCTTCTCTTTGAGCAGGCAAACAAAAGCTTCTATAGTATCCTTAGTAACTTGATTTATTATTACTAGCTAGATGGTGAGATTTAAACTTTTATGGTGAGATACCACGTGTTCGTGGTATTTTTTTTTTCCCGGTAATCACACTACAAAAAAATTGCAAAATTGGTACAGTCGTTTATGTTCGTTTTCCCGGACATCACACTACAACCTACACTTTTAGCAGTCCTAATGTCTCCTTGTGGATTTCCTTGTTATTGTTCAATTGTGAAGGTACCTCCAATATCAAGGCCACTTCCAAAACATGGCGCCTTTGTTTGGGTACAAGAACGAAGTTTTGGGCAAGGGATTTGGTCTATAAGGTTTAAGGTTTTTTAACTTTATCTCAGCTCTTTTGCAAGATTTACTGTTCAATGATTTTTTTTTCTTTCCTATCGGCGGTGATTGTTATTTTAAGGATGATTGGCAAATTCCATCTTCACTGTTCTTCCCTTCTTACATGCAAGGAGGTCAAGGGCCGCCACCTATGGTACAAGAGTGCTTCCAGAGTATTATTAGTCAGCTATTTTAGCATGTAAGATTTTCTTAATTTCTTTTGGATGAATCGTGAAATTCTTTTTAGTAGTTTTTTGGTTATTAATTGAGCTGAATTCTTAGAGAATAATACGTTGTGGAGGAGCCGTTGACGATGACATGGGGAACATTATTGTTGCTGGGCTTCTCCATCTCGATGCCATTGATCCTAACAAGGTTTTTTTTTCAATTTTTTTTTACTGTTTTTACTTAACTGTTTATTAGTAATTTACTTTTTCGTTTATGTTAATGGTTGGGTTTGGATCATTTTGCGGTAGGATTTGGAAATTGAATTGGATTAGAAACATTATTTCTAGGGATTTTAATAATTCATGAAGCGAATGGTATATTTGAGCATTTAAAGTTAGAGTAATTTACACTTTTTAATGGTTGTCTTGTTCTTTGCCTTATCAATTATTGTGGTGAGCAATAGCATTAATTCGTTTTATGTTCATATCAAAGCTAATAATAATAATAAGAAGAAGAAGAAGAAGAAGGAGAAGAGTAAGTGTTAATGGCATTTCAGCCGCTCTTAAACCTCTAGATCTAAATGAGGATATGAAAGACAAGTCTTAACTGATGCTCGAACCGAGGCAACTCTTCTTCTCTCTTCTCTAATCCTCAACATTTGATGATTCCATGTTTCTATTTCATTTCTAATTAATTTATATGTTTTTTTTATAAATTCTTCTGTGGTGGCAATTTTTACAAATCTTTGATACCTCTGTTGGCATAATAGGTGAATAAAATTTACTTTTCGATTTAGAATTTAGAAAACAAAAAGCAATACTTTTATAACCAAATTTTATGAAAGTTTAGAGAAGACTTATTAATTATTTATAAACATTTGCTTTATCCCCTAATCTCTGGTCGTTTTGAAAATTTTTCACAGGAAGGACTCTTGTCGACTGCTATTGAACTTCCAAAACAGAGCTTTACGAGTGTTTGGAACTTGTAATGTATATATGGTAATGTAGGGAAGAAGTGATGGGTAGGTTTCTTGTTTTGGGGGGGGGGGGGGGTGGTGATTCTATTTTGTAATTTTGTAAATTATGATTAATTGTAACTATTTTTGTTTATAAATGAATGTGATAGAAAACCTCAACGCTCTCTATTTGTGTCTATTTTGACCGCTGTTAATAGTGGGGTAGAAAAAAAAATTTAATTAATTTCTTTTAAAAAGTTTAGATATCGATTTATGACCACTTTTGACATCGGTTTGTAATCAATGTCTAAAGTCTCAAACATGGGACATCAGTCTTATAGACATCGGATTTTAAATCGATGTCTAAGTTGTCATTTTTTGGACTAGTGCTTTCAAATTTGGAACGGTTTAAAACCGTTCCACATTCCGAGATCTGGAACGGTTTTTAACTGTTCCAAATCCTGAAATATAGAACGGCTTCCATCCGTTTAAACTCATTAACGACGCCTTGATTAGAGACGGTTTGCAAACCATTTCATACTAGCTTAAGAATGGCTCCTAATTTCCATATTTGTTGTAGTGAAGTTTCAAAATCAGATGCTTCTCAGATCAGAATTCAATTCCTTGATCCAGATCCAGAACTAGTGTTGTAGCATCATAACAAATAGGATGTTGGGTCTAATTAGGTTAATTGACACCCCTAATCCTGGCCACTAAGTCAACTTAGAAATGAATGTGATCTGCCTGGGTCATCTAGAAAATATGTTGAGCATGTTTTTCATTTTCATTTTTCGAAGCCAAGATATTTCACAAGTTTCGAAGAATACAATATACCATGCAAAATCAAACTTTTCTAATCGAAATTGCATGGTCCACCCACAAAAGGCCATTCCATTATTATATATAAAAAATTGACCTTGGAACCCGTGATTTCTTCTTTTTAACTTCCCTTTTGTCCTTGTTGAGCTCATCTTCTGAAGACACGAGTACTGTGGAGGCATCAGAATCACTTAAACCCTCATCATCATCCTCCATGACTCACTCAAAATGTTCCTCAATCAATGAGGCATGCTTCTTGAAAGATGCATGATGCAAGGACTGATACTCTTGAGAGAACTCATCAACTTCAAAGTCCTGAACAAGAAACCAAACAACAAACATGATTTAGTAGAAAGTGTAAGTAATAAAAAAAATTGACACAAAAATAGGGTACATGACAACAACTGATTACACCTTTGGGGTGATGCAAAATAAAACACTTCCTCATTCATATGTCATGCACATTCTTACCATTTCCACAAAAAATCAGCCCATTTTGAAACTTCCAACTCCATCAAAAATGGTTTACAAATAATTGACAGTCAAAGATTCTTCAACTTGTAAAGTGGAGTTAGAAGTTTCAGAATGAGCTAATTTTTCATGAGAATAGTCTATAACTCATATAGGACGAAACACGTTGGCAAAAATATTTGGCCCTTAAACGGTCCCCTATATATATATATATAGGTGTAGTGTTTGGAAAGGGATTATGAAAGTAAGCAAGGATTTCGAGAGAAGGATTAGGTTTAAAGCAGGTGTAGGAAACAAAATCAGATTCTAGAAAGATATTTGGTACGACACAGCGTCTCTGGCAACTTAATTTTCATCTTTGTATGCATGTTTTATTAAGAAGAATCGCTCAATCCAAGAGTGCTTGATTCGCAACGAGTTCAGTCCTACTTGGGATTTGGGATTCAAGAGAAACTTTAACGATTGGGAACTAACTAAGGTTACATTTTTCCCTGATCTCTTGCATACATTTCATCTCTACGAAAGTGATCAGGATAGGTGGGAATGGATAAGGGCTAAGGATTTAAGATTCTCTGTTAAGTCCTTCCATAAGTGGCTCACTCCTTTTGCTGACGTGCCATATCGGGTTCCATCTTTTGGTCCAAGTCAGTTCCCTCTAAAATCTTCTTTTTTATTTGATTAGCTTCCCTTAGAAGGATTCTTACGATAGATAACTTGATTGCTCGGGGTTGGATCACTCCCAATTGTTGTCCCCTTTGTTTGAGGGAAGGGGAATCTGTAGATCATATTTTAAGTCACTACTCATTTTCTTATAACATTTGGTTAACTTTCCTTGGTCTATTCCATATTAATTGGTTCTTTCCTCGTAAGTTCTCTTCATTGTTAGAAGAGTGGACCAGTAATGCCTTTCACACCAAAAAACATTTCCTGTGGGCTATGCTTCCCTCTACTATTACGTGGGAAATTTGGAATGAAAGAAATAACAAGGTGTTCAATAGTAAGGTTAGAAGCTCCCATGCAGGTTTCTTGGAGATCTTGGGTTATTTATATCTTTGGTCTAAACAAAACATAAAGTTAGCGGGATTTTCTTTTGATGGCTTTGTTTTTAGATGGAACTCCTTATGTAATTACTAGTGTTGTTTGTTTCTTTTCTTTGCTTTTCTCTGTGAGGCTTTCTCGGCCCCTTTGTATTCTATATTTTCTCTTTTCAATACATTATACTTATCAAATATATATATATATATATGGATCAAGATCAAGAGGCCAACATGTTTTGTCCCATATAGGTTAGAAGTTTAGGAATGTGTTGTCTTTTTGTGAGGATGGTCTCTACTCCAATTTACAAGTTGAAGAATCGTGGGCCATCCAATTTTTTGTAAACCACTTTTTTATACGTAAAGCGAAGGTGTGAAGGTGGGTTCAAGGGGGTTTTGAAGTTTGAATATAGAACGTGGGAAAACATTCCACACATCATCAACTTAGCTAACATGGCACTTCAAAGAAGTCATATCACCACATCAAATTTTTGTAACACACCAGCAAAAATATTTAAAATATCGAAGGGGTGGGGAATGGGGATGACCTTTTTTGTTTCTTCATCATTCACGCCATTCCCTTCTCTTAGACTAGAGAGGGTGGGAGGGAGAGAGTATACAAAAGTACATCAATTGGTGTCAGTGTTATATAAAAAAGTTGATATGGAATAAAAGCTCTCTACATTTATGTGACGTTTCAAGATTCTTGTTACCAATACTATAGTTAAAATAGTCACTGGTGGCATTATTAATTCATCAAACAGACTTCATAACATGTGTAAATAATAAATTAATGCCTAGATTAGAAACATTTCCGAATGATCGATCGATTGGGTACCTTGTTTGTAAACATCACCGCAAAACGTTCATCTTACGCCACCTCACCGCTTAGTCCTTTCTTTTTCTTAGATGATTTCTTCTTTGCATCAGCATTGGCATCATCAACATCTTTCACTTCACCTTCTACAGCTTCTTCATTTTCAAGAAGACAAGCGGCAAGAACACGATTAACTTTAGGTAATTTCCTCTTGATCTACAGAAAATCAAAAGAAGGATGAGATGAGTATCAAACCTGTATCAAAAATGTTAAAATACTAACTAATTGAAGGAGAGAAGCTAGCAGAATCAAAGAAGAGAAGATAGATATATCTGACCGTAATTCGAGAAGCACGTTCTGCCTCCAGCTTCTCTTGTTTCCACTGCTCTACATAACCATCATACGCAAATGGATCTACTAACGATTTTGCCTGCAACAGTGGATAAGGAATCATGATATCCAACAGAATCAATAAGCCACAAGTTGTACGGAAAGATTCAAAGTATTACTCCTCGTTTTATCTTTAAGAAAAATTTGAAACGCTAAATATAATTGACCGGGTTCCATTTCCAAAAAAATATAATGCTTCGTAGAAGATAGATGTTTAAGATAAGAAGACAGTATTACCTTTTTATACAACCGATGATCTATAAAGAAGCCGTGCATGTACGCTCTTAGAAGATTAGTGCCAATCAAATTTGTCAAGTTCAACCGCTCAAGGTCTTCTTTAGTCAAGAATTTGAAATCATCATAAATAGTTGTTTGTGCACCCTCCTCCATTTCTTCCTGTAATAATATAATTTTTTTTTTAAATTAACAGAGGGGTGATTAATAAAATATGAACCAAATGGAAAGGAAGTAAGAATATTAAGATGTATAATTTTATTAAAAGAACAGATAAAATCTCATTAAATACTCATACCATTAAGTTTTCCAGATATGAGCACCACTTTGGGGCAGGTCCTAAAGCAGGTATGAAGTAAGACGGTATCGGGCTAGAGTCCAGAGCCAACAACATCAATCCACTCTCACGAAACACACATACATAAAGAAATCAGATGTTCAGAAAAGAAAATACTCGGCTATATTAGCAATTAGTCGGCAGCCCCAACATTCTTACTTGCCCAAGCCTAGCAAAAGTATCAAACACTAGCAAGAGAACTCTCTGTAATTTTGACTATGCCACGTTACGCACAAAATCAATGCTACTAGAGCAAAAGTAATGCAAGCATTGGAATAATAGAAATGTAAGAATTGGTATCCAATAACCAATCTCTTTCTTCAGATCATTTAACTGCACACATTTTCAAGATATATGCATTAAACAAACACAATGGATTAACTCTTTCAAATCAGAGGAATGGTGAAGATTATTAGATAAAGTGGTTCTTAAGGGAGCAATTACAGGATGGTAAAAACATGTATGAATAAATTGGTCTTTGTTGGATAAGCTATTTTAACCGATTTATTGTCAGTCAATGATTCTTCAAGTACTACGTCATATTGCATTTTTCATGACGTCATAATTACGTTAAAAAGGACTGCTAAAAGCTGTCGTTTAACCATCATTTTTACAGAATCACCGACAATAATAAGTAAGAGTTGGGGTTCCAATAGTCACTCTAAAAAAAACCCGTTCTTCTACTTCTTCTCCAATCCAAGAGAGAGAAAAGTCACACTGTCTCTTGTCCTCACTCTCTCTCTCTCTCTCTCTCTTTATTTCTCGTCACTCTCTCTTAAAAACTCTCGAGCATACTCCCTTTGTGCCAACTTTCTCTCCCTCTCTCTCTTTGTCACTCTCTCTCTTTCTCTCTCTTGCACGCATTCTCTCCCCACAGCATGCCAGATCTTGGGCTTGTGAACTCGCTTCCCAAATTTGTCTCAAATCTACAAATCTTAATCAGATCTCGTGTTTGCGTGCGAGCGCACACACACACACTTTCTCTCTCTTCGCAGCTTCCCAGACCTAGGGTTTGCGCACTCTCTCCTTCCATAGATTCCTAAATCTAGGGTTCACAAAAATCACAAGTCAAAAATGAAAAAAACTCAAAAATTAGGGTCTATGTTCTTCTATTGGAACTCAAGATTAATCGCATCTCTCACTGTTCTTTGATTTAATCAAAGAAGAACAAAACAACTTTTTCGATTTCTCTGTTCAGGTATGGTTTTACTCTTTTTATCTTTTGTTCCAACTTTCGAGATTTGAGATTTTGAGATTCTTTGATCACATGAGGTTTCTACATTAGTGGATCAAATTACTTTAAGGTTGTTGAATGATTTGAGTATTTTTTTTGGTAATTAGGGTTCGATTGGTCTTGTTATGGTTTGTTGAGATTTGGTAATTAGGAAAATTGAAACTTGGACCAGATACCCAATTGAAGGTGATTTTTTTTTCAAAAAATTATTTCAATTTATCTTAGTTGAGCTAAAATTATTTTGTTTTTTTGTTTTTCCTATTTTGGGAGTTCTAGATTATACAAAAAAATGTTGGTAGGAAATATCCTTTTTTACCTGATTTATTATGCTCTTCAAGTGCTCAAAGAAGATTTTGTCTGAATGCATTTATATTTGATTCCAAGATTTGATATACTTTTCCACATTGGCATTAACTTAGCCTCTTGTCGCATAGAGTACGTTTGGCACTCAAGCTAATCCCCTAATATAGCTTCAGCCAAGAGTCCAAGGAGTTCCTTTGATTTCACTAAGGCACTCACATACTCAACAAAATGCTCACACACTTAGAAAGGGGGATCCACCATAGGTGTGAAGAGGGAAAAAAGGATTGAGTATGTTTAGTTCATAGTTCTGTTCATGTCTTCAAGATGTATGTTGTCTATGTGAAGGTATGTATGTTTAGGAGAACTACATGCTTTTGTCCTTTGCAGGTATGCCAAAGAGGTACTTCAAAAGGAAATGCTATTGGCATGCTTATTATGCTTTTGTCTTTTGGTTGAATGTTTGCTTCTTGCATTGCACTGTTTACACATTCATAGGTCAAATGAGGCATCTATTTCCCCAACACCATAGAGTTAGTAAGTGTGGTAAGGTACTGAAGTGTTGTAACTAATCATGTTCTCTTAAAAAACTAATACTGGAACCTAAAACACTAAAGTAGATATGGTAAAGCCTGAAACATGAGGAGTTGCAGTCTAGGAAACTATGTTGACAACAACTAGAACCTTTGGGAAGTTCTAATATGTGGACCAGCAATGCAAGCCTAAAGTTCAACAATGGCAAGGTTCATTATTTGTGGGATTTGCTGACAATTTTCAACAGAATTATTTGTTGATCATGAAAGACCATAATATTATATCTAAACAAAATTTCTGACATATCTATCCTTATTAACTCAGTTGGCACTCATGGCTGAATTTCCTCTCAATTGCGGAGTCAGTATTTTCTTCTCTAAAATTACCTAAAATATAGTTTCATATGTTAGTGTTTGAACTGGATGTAATGCTTAATTCATGCATAATATTACTAAAATAATTAGGCTTTTTTCGTGATTTCTGCGTATTTATGGAATTGGGCTTGATTTTTTATGCCAACTTATTCACCAATGTTAATCACTAAGATTGATAGATATATTTCATTCCAATATGTAGTTTCTGAATTATAATTGGATTTTCTATTTTTTATTTTGGAGCAAAGATTTTAACTAGTTTTTATCCCTGTAAATAATCTGAGAACTTACTCTTATCTTCTCATTTGACTAGGAAATTACCTCAAAGTTCTATAATGCTTTAAAACAAGCATTCCCGAATATCAAAATAATCTCAAATTGTAATGGGTATTCTTGCCCATTAGATCATCCCACTGATCTATATGACTATCATGTAAGAAATAAGAACATTAACATCAACACCTCTTGTATGTAAGTATAGGGTCATGTGGCCATAACATTGTCTAACTCTCTAATTACCTGTAGATTTACACATCTGCTAAGAACTTGTTTTCTATGACTCATCAATTTGATCATACATCACACACTAGTCCAAAGGTATGATTCCGTTGGTTTTTTTTTGACTTAAAATTTGGCTCTATATTAATGGTTATAAATTATCCTTCCACTTAATACATGTCTAGGCTTCTGTGAGTGAGTATGCTGTAATGGGAAATGATGCTGGCACCAGAAGTCTTTTAGCAGTGCTAGCAGAAGTTGGGTTCCTTATTGGGCTGAAAAGGAACAGGTTTGCTTACTCCCACTTTAGAAAACATATGTTCTGAATTAGCTTCTGAACAGGTTTGAAGAGAAAGGCTTCCATTCTTCGGAGCCTAGTCACTGCTATATTTTTCATAATAATTTCACTCAATTCACTTGTGCAAAGTCAATATTTAAGAGAGATTTTATTAGCACACCAAATTTTGCTAACGCCAATCCAATTCATATGTAAATCGCCAAAGAATTAGGCACATCTTGGGGGGCGTTAGCAAAAGTTGGTGTGGCACTAGAAGTTCTCGTATTTAACCACACTTAAAGAAGTTCGTATGTTTTCAGTTTGAAACTTGTAAGCTTCAAATTACCCACTAAAATTATTTGTCTTCATAGATCTCTTATTCAACTTTGGACCTTTGGTCTCTGGTTACTAACAATGGTTGCATTTTCTCTTCTAATACTGCAATATTGATGAGATGGCCAGCTATGCACCACTTTTTGTGAATGTCAATGATCGGCGGTATATTTCTCACAGTTTTCTCTAAGAACTATGAACTCCCTCATATGGGGAGTCATATTATCACAACTCTTATGTATCCCTAGGAGTAAAGATCTACAGTTTTAGCACATGTCACGTCAGGGAGTTGATTGAGTATGCCACATGGAGGAGTCATGTTATCACGACTCTTATCTTTAAATTTCAAGTAATGTTTATTGAAATTATATTTCACTTTTACATCGCCCCTTTACTGCTCTTGTCCATGACTTTCAGTATATGCAGAAATAAATTATACTTTATACATTCATCAAGTTCACTATATGTTTTTTTTTGTTTTTTGTTGAAAAGTATATTTTACTTTTTTAAGTTCTAGCAAAATGGACTTAATTTTCTGTGTATGTTTCTTTATTTGATTCATTAACACTGAAGAAATAGTTTTTGCTTCTTCTATTCTTGTATTTTTCTATTTAGATATTGTTTGTTTCTTAAGTTTATTATGATCCTAAATAGTTTTGAAAAAAAAAAAAATGAAATAATAGAGAAACTCAATACAAAATTTGCATTTGTGAGTTGTGACAATATTCTAGGAGATATGCTATAGGCATCCCAACTTGAAATCCAAATGTGTTGAGTTGACTTGGATGAGTTTTAAAATCATTATATTACTTATTAGATGGGGCTATATGTCACGTTATTAATTGTCTGGGCAATACCAAACCACAAGGAGGAGCCAAGATTTTATCTATGTAATGTGGGGCAACTATGACTCCAAAATGTCCCCGACTATTATTTGATTTTCAAGAACTTTATTGATTTAATATTGCTAGTTGGCCAGTTATCATTGTCAATATTTATTAGTTACTTGTAAATGGATTTTGTAACTACTTTCCTGATGGTTATCATTGTCAAGATTTGCTTGGTTTAATCTTGTGGACTTGGTTGGTTCAGAGAGGTAAAGGCTTTGAGTTTTCAAAATGGTATTTGTTTTTGAAGATTGAAGTTTGTGAAGATCTTATTTTCTCTATTTCAATAACAAAAGTAAGCAATAGTATCTTTTGTATATAAGTATAACTCTTGTAACTGAACTTCCTTGTCATCTAGCTTCTATTTGTAATTGTGTAAAGGTGTATTTATATGCATTGTCATGGACTTCAAATGTGGTATAGTGTCTAGGATGAGTCCAATGTTTTAAAGTCCATTTAAAATTATGTATGGAACTGATGTTTATATATCAATATGTGGTTTGTAACAGTTAATTGTATTAATTGATGTGTTATAAAGAAAAGTTAATGTAGCAATATAAATTTTTTTTTTCCATCCATGGCAAAGGTGTCTTGTTGGACAGTGACAGGAGAGAGGCAAGCACTTGCATTTGGAGTTTATACCTAAAAACCATACTAAGGCAAGACATCACATTTTTCGACAAAGAAACAACAACAGGAGAAGTCGTAGGAAGGATGTTTGGGGATACCATTCTCATTCAAGCTACTATGGGTGAAAAGGTAAGAATTTTACTTGCAAAACATGACACAAATAAGCTAGACATGTCCATGTTATGTTCACTATATATGTCAAACTTTTCCTTTTAATAGGTTGGGAAGTTCATTCAACTCATGTCAACTTTCATTGGTGGTTTCCTGGTCGCATTCACTCGACGCTGGGCTATGATACTTGTCATGTTATCATGCATTCCTCCACTTGTGAACGTTGGTGGCATTTTGTCTATTTTCATGTCAAGGATGACTAGCCGTGGACAAATCGCATATGTCGAAGCTGGAAATATAATAGAACAAACAATCGAATCTATTAGAACGGAAAGGCACTATTTATAATGTTGTAGAAATCAAAAATTTTTATTAGTGTTGTTGATACTGATATATCCTTCTTGTATGTCGAAATACAAGGTTGCATCCTTTACAGGGGAAAGAGTAGCCATTGAAAGATACAACAAATCACTTCAAATTGCATATGCTAGCACACTTAAACAAGGTTTGGCAACTGGCATAGGACTTGGTGTTGGTTTAGTAATCATATTTGGAAGTTATGGACTAGCTGTGTGGTACGGTTCAAAGTTGATCATCGAGAAAGGTTACAATGGTGGACAAGTTATTAACGTTATAATGTATGTCATGGCGGGTGGAATGTAAGCATGAAATATCAATTACCAAGCATATACACTCGTCTCCTAGGTAAGCATTTTAAACATAAGTAAATTTATTTTCAGGAGGCACATAAGCACATGTGACAGCTTGGATTTATAGAAAGATTAATACATCTATGTACTTTATTCCTTTCCTTAAACTTGATATTCTCTCATCTTTTGCCTATAATATAGTTTTGGTTTTGTCTTGACTTTGGTTCAGGCCTTCCTTCAATCAAATTCATGGTGTAAGTAAGGGAAAATACACTATTGGTCTTGGGCAAGACTGCATGGCATTTTGTACTAATTTGGAAGATGTTTTTTCAATGAGGTTTGAACTCTCTATTTGATCCCTGATGTTCTTTTACTGCCAATAGTTTCTTTGCAATTCTTTGAGGGATAAAGGTTGTGATAAACATTTGTTTATTCTTATAACTCTAGAAGCATAGAATTCTGTAGTAGGCAGGGCATACTCCTAATTTAGGTTTGCATTTGAATCCTCTTAATTTTTCAAGAAATTCATGCATAGTTTGACATGAGACTACATGCAAATTTTGAAGGGGTTGTTTCTCTATCTTCAACTTATTTACACATCAACAGTGTTCTGAAGAGTTTTTATTGACAAATGCTCCATCTCTCTCTCTCTCATCCAGTTTGACAACTGTTACTACCCTTCTTGAAAAGTATGGGGTTGACCCAAACAAATTGGTTGCCTTGAAGTAGGTAGTGAGACTGTTATAGACAAGAGCAAGTCCATAAAGACCTTCCTGATGCAAATCTTTGAGGTATTATTCCAATTACTCTGGAGGAGCATGCCTTTTCTCAATTGAAATTAGAACCAAATTTCATTTTTTTTCCCTTATGACATGAGTGGTCTAGAAATCCAAGCGCTCCACCCTACTATAAAAATATGTACTACTACTTATTGAGCCGACTGACTGATTACCCAGAATTAGAAGAATTAAACTTGAGACATATTGCACCCAATGCAACTATCATACCACTAAAACTTATTTGAATTTTGTTAAAAACTTGGTTTCGCACATTTTGTTATTTTCGTTCTACTGTTCTTAACTTTATATTCTATGCTTTGCTGACGTCTTCTGCTCTCACCTTAATGTAAAACAAGCAAGAATCTGGTAATACCGACATTGAAGGAGTTGACTCAACAAATGCATGTTGTGAATTGGGTGGAGAATAGTTCTTGGGATGGGCGCTATGGACTTGTTGTGTGCACAGATAGTGTGATAGGGCCTTTTCTTTATGACATTTGCAATTTACCTTCCAGTGGAACTGATCATAAAAAGTCACAAGTTCTTTGTATGCTTTAAGAGGTCACGATCTTAACATAATCCGATAGCCTGAAGAGTATCTGGCTGTAGTGAATTTGCTCGGCTCTGTCAACAGGAACTCTTAGTGTTTAGTTTTGATAAATGCTAAACTCGTTTTCATGTTCAAAATGTCCTATTTTCTAACTAGTTATCTTCTTTAATTAGGTCTATGCAGAATGACCAGCCCGGCCTACTGGAGGGGCAGCTGCTATTGCTATGTTAATAGGTCCAGACGCACCAATTACATTGGAAAGCAAATTTAGAGGGTCACACATGTCTCATGTCTGATTTTTACAAGTCTAACCTTGCAAGTGAATGCCTGGTTATCTTTCATGTATTTTTTATTTTCTGTTTCATGCATTTATGATATTAATAATAGTAGTAGTAATAAAAATAGAAGCAAATGAGGTTTCAATAATTTTAAGGTGAGAAATTAGTTTTTCATCAGGATTTTGGCAGATTTTGGTGGCAGTGTTTTTGTATTTCAGAAAAATGATTTTTTAATGACCTATTTTTTTCAATTTATAAATTAAGAATTTTTTTTTTTTTTTTATATTATAAAGCAAGAAAAACGACTGTCTATGATTGTCTTTCATTTACGACTGTTTAAGACAGTCGTTTTTTTCGATTGTCAAAGACAGTCATTGTTGCCAACTGTTTTAGTCTGTCATAATTTAAAAACCACTCATTTTAAAACGACCCCTTTTCCGATTGTAAGAGCAGTCGTTTTTAACGCATTATGACGTAGTGAACTTTGTAAACCACTTTTGATGGGGTTAGAAGTTTCAGAATGGGCTGATTTTTTCTTGGGATGATCACCTTTCCATGGAGATCATCTTCAAAAAAAATGAGCCTATTTCAAAACTTATAACCCAATAGGACAATTGGTTGTCGACTGGATTATCAAATAAGGATTGTCACCAAATCCCTATTTTTGACTAGAATTATTTTCTAGAGAAGATGTCCAATAGCCACTTAATCTCATAAAATCAGTTCTAACATGCTTTCTTACTGCCAAGTCACTTTGAAACTTGAAAACATTCCACAGATAACCTTGTCACCCTCTATAATAAATAACACATAAAATTAATATAAAAATAGTTATGCAGGAAAATTTTCTGATTTTCACAAACTGTTGAAACATGGCATCCTACAACAATATGTTTTATTAGTGATCAACTTAGGTCACTCAGAATTAAGAGTTTGGTGCCCTTTGATGTCCAATATTGGACTTCCATACCTGTAAGAATGGTAATGGTTGCAAAAAGCAACTAGTCAGAACTAAGCCAAAGAAAATGAGACTTAATCTTATGCACAACTACTAGATTTCTAGAAACATTAAGCAAATCATAAAAGATACTCACATGTGATCCTTCACTCGAATAAGATAAGAAGAGCGCAAATCATAGATCAATGCCTGCATATTTAATGGCAAGAATGAGAACGTAGGTTACAGTAGAAGTGATAATATTGATTGTTATACCCAATTTACATGTGTAAATAGTCCTACCCAACATTTAATTTTTTTTCTTCTTAAATTAATTTTACTTTTTTTTTTTTTAAATGGGTGACCTGTGCAACATCTTTAATTCAACTATTCAATGACAATAAATTCTCAAGCACCGGTTAACAAAGGTTGTGAATTTCAAATCACTGGTAGAAATATCATTCTGATAAATTTTCTTAAAAAGATAGTTTCTATTGGCACCCTAACTTCTACTTGTTACACCCTAATTAAAATTAAAAAAATAAATCAATGGTTGAGAATAAGTCAAAGTTGGGGTACCTATAGAAACCCTCAATTATTTTTGTTTAGATTTCTAATTGCTAGATTTAGGATTTTATATGAGCTTAATTCTAATTGTAAACCACTGTTGAAGTTGTTTGAATGTGACATAATGCTTTGTAACGTTGAGAAAATAATAACTTGAACCAATGTTTCATAATGTTTGAATGGTGTGTTTTAATCTTTAATTAAGGTGTGATAATTAATTTAAGAAATTGTGGTGTAATAAGTAAAAGTTGGGGTGTGAATAGCAGCTCTATAACAAAAATCTACTTCACATTATGGGTTTTTTCCGAAATTTACCTACTAAATTACATTTATACCATCGTTGTCATCAAAGCCTTACCCCAAAACCCAAAACATGTTGAGATAAGGATGACAAAATAAACAATTATACAAATAATTACAATATTTATAATCAACAACAAATTAACCAAAAAGGATTTTATGAAAAAAAATTACAAAGGTTGAGATAAAATGATAGAGTTCAAAACCACATAGGATTTTACATTGTGAGAATGATGTGCCATCATACCTTTCCAGCACTACTTCCAACAGCCATGAGGAAACCCCCCCATCTTCATCAAATCCTAATGCAATAACCTCCTAGAAAATCCAGCATTCATAGTAAGAGAGCTTACTAAGACCAAAGAAACAAATATAGAAGAATTTGCAATAAATAGTGAAAATAACCATAAGGGAAGTTTCGAGTGCAAGCCATTGTTGCCTAAACCAAGGATAAGAAATCAATGTCTATATATTTGTATTTTTCTTGTTTAGCTGAGGAATATTGGACTTCGATAGTTTGTCAATGATATCTAGCTTTTTAGATGCCTTATAATTGGGTTGAGAAACCAATCTATATAATAAAACACAACTATAAAGACCACTATACTATAGTTTTGTAAGGGATAAATATTCCATTCAGTTACAATTTTGTGGGATTAATTATTTCATCCAGTTACATCTATTGCATTTTTTTTTTGTGCGGGGCCACTCACTTTACTGCCTTTTTTTTTCATCTCTTCAACTTTATTGTCTTTCCTCTCCTACCCCTTCTGTTCTTTTTTTTAATAATATCCCTTCAATTTTATTATTTTTCCTCTTTTACCCCCTTTTCAAAATACCCCCCAACTTTACTATATTTCCCCTTTAGCCCACTTTGTCATCTTTCCTCATCTCCCCCTTTATTAATAATACTACTCCAACTTCATTATTTTTCCATTGTTAACCACCTTAAACCTAAACATTTTTTAACAATACCTCTCCAACTTAATCATTTTTCCACTTTTACCTCACTTAACCTTAAAAAGGATGACTGTGCCAAAGGCATAGGCAAAGTCTAGTTCTCATAAATCCATCTCCATGTACTTGCACCCAAAAACCCTAAATAACTCAGAAGAATGCAAGAGCAGCACCAGATAAATGTCACCAGCAGGTGCAACAGCATTAAAGCCTACCAGCTGAAGATTTCATTCTCAAGTCAAAGCATTCAACAGCACCATCCTCACCCCCACAAGCAACTAGTCCATGAAGTTTACTGAATTCAAAAGGAAAATTGCATCAACCTCTAAATAACCATATAACTATCATTTTAGTGCTAAATTTCAGATTAATGAAGAAAAAGAATAGAATAGGTCGAAAATAGAATAGCAGTAATATTCTCAACCACCTTCGAGAAACTACAGTTAATGCTGGGGATTGAGTGAGAGAGGGAGAAAACAACCCTGTGAATTAGAAAGGTGTCAGAATTCACTGAACCAGTACAAAAAATTGATTTTGAAAAGTGTCCGCATTTAAAATTCAATAGGTAGTAAGACAGAATAAAATAACAATGGCCACATACCAATCGCAACATAGTGGAAAAGTCAGTAACGACGTAGTGCTTCAAATAATATACCAAGATTTTCTTCCAGATAAAGTTAATAAACACAATTCTTTATAAGTCATTATCTAAAAGAGAGAAAACCTTGTTTATTGATAGGGAGGGGGCTCATAAAAAATCTATTATATAAGATACCAACTAAGACTAAATTGTTTAGCCATTTTAGTGAATCTACTACATCATGCACAAATTGAGGCAGGTGGAAGTTAAGAAAATAATTGTGTCATTACAATCTCTAATTATGTGGGTTAAGTCCAAAAACAGCATCACTAGTTCCATATCCAATGTGGCCTTACATTGAGATTGTATTATATCAATGTATCACTATCACAAGATCAAAGTTACTATGTACATAATACAAGGGGTATGTGCAGTTGACTAATACTGAGCTATCTCTTTTTTCTGAGCCACTACTTTTTAAGGAGAGCTGCTATTGGCACCCCAACTTTTACTTATTATACCCCAATTAAAAATAAATGAATGGACGAGAATAAGTAAAAGTTGGGGTGCGAATAGAAACTCTTGTTTTGTTTAACTAAATTTCTATTGTTTGGGTTTAGGTTTTTATTTTAGCCTAATCATAATGGTAAACAACTATTCAAATTGTTTGAATGAGTGTTATAATGTTGAGATTGTAATTTGAGCCAAACCTCTGTAATGTTTGAAAATAGTGATTTAACCTTTAATTTGCGAGTGAAATAATTTAAGAAATTGGGGTGTAATAATTAAAAGTTGGGGTGTCAATAGTAGCTCTCTTTATACATCATATATGCAGTATGTTCTCCACCACCAAACACTACGTAATAAGTATTTTGAGTCTCCACGTTCTCAAATAATCAACCAATACAAAGATAAAACATGGATTGCTAAATGAAGAAAAGATAGGCATTTTTGATGACCTAATTACAATAGTAGATAAAAAAAGAAGTGTTTAAAAGATCAAGGATTGTTGGTGCATTGCCATGTTAACAAATGTTTCTTAGCACGATCATCTATTCATTGTTTAGTTTATGGAGATTAGCAACATTATATGTACGTATATTGGACATACACACGATATAGCAACTACTGATGCATGAGGTTTTCAACCATCAAAAAATAATATATTTAGGTTTTGTTGAAAATATATATATAATGAGTCAAACCTGATCCAAATTAATTATATACAGATCTGAAGAAGAGATAGCACAAAGTAAGTCACAAGACCATCAATCATATGCCATATCCCTTCCCATCCTGTTAAATAGATCATAAGTCAAATAAATCTCCAATGTGGACACGTGATTTATTTAATTTTGAATATATCAATCACTTTGGGGGATTTTGAAGTCACCACCATTCATTTTGGAAAAGGATGTGAATGGTCACTCGGATTACATTTTTTGAAAAATATGTTATTTTTGGCATTTTAGTGATTCTCGTATGGATATGACTCATTTGATCAAACTTTTGATTCTAGGTAAGGGGATCCATTTTATGGAGTAGGGAAGGTGTTAGGTACCCTAGTCCATCCACCGTTGGTGGTAACCTCGAACTCGGTCCATTTTAAAAATAAAGAAAAAAAAATTGGAAAAATCCGACATGTATCCTCGAAGATGAAGGACTTGGATATTGGTTCAAATCGTTGAGGGCACCCTTATTAAAAAAAGGGACCCCTTTAATGATTCAAACAATTTGTGGTGTGTATATGTAAGTGTATAGAGGGGAAAAAAGTAGAAGAGGGAAGTAGGAAGGAGAGAAGGGGGTGATCCTTGTCCAAAGCTCACCTTGTTCTTCTTAACCTTCTTTGACTTTCTTCAAAGGCTGAGTCTTATTTGACTTTCCGGACTTGCTTGAAAGAGTTGATAGTTGAGAGAAAACTGAGAGTTGAGTATTGAGGGTTGAGAATTGAGGTGAGTTGAGAGTTTGAGAGTTAAGAGTGGAGATATGAGTTGTGAGTTGAGATTAGAGGGTTGAGTATGATAGTGAGAGAGAGTGATTTTTCTTATGAGATTTGGGGGTGTTTTTTTTAGGAGATGAGCGGGATATTTATAGGGGTTTAGAGGATACTTTAGGGATATAATGGGGTGAAATGTTGGAATAGTAGAGAATGGCATGAGTTTTGAAGGTGGGGGTATGAAATTTAGAATTAGGATGAGGCAACTTGTGTAATGAAGGTAAATAAGTGATTTTTGACCCAAATGATTTGGATCCTTCCTAACCCATTTAGGTGGAGTGTTTGGTGAGGTGAGATAATGAGTGTTTAAGATAGTGGTTGTGATTGAATGATGTTTGGTTCAAGAGAATAGAGGGTGTAAGGGGGTGGTTGGGAAGGTGAGGAAGATGGTGACATGTGGTAAGATGTGTGGAGATTAGGGGTTTAAATTTAATTGATAGGAGAGAATAAGTGTTTGATTTGAGAGGAGGGATGTAGGTTTAGGTTGTAGAGATGGTAGATTAGGGGAATGTGATGGTTGGTTAGTAGGGAGTTATGATAGTAGGTTAGGGGCGTGTGGGTTGATGTGATTTTTTTAGAGAAAAAATAATAGGGTAGTTAATTTTTTAAAAAGTTGACGGGAGTTGGTGGTTTGATGAGGGATGTGAGATGGGATAATGACATGTGTCATTTTTTATGAAAAAGTGATGATTGATTTAATATGGGTGGTGGTTTATAGGTTAGGGTTATGGGTTGGATATGCATTGGATGTGGGTTTGGGCTTAGTAATGTTGGACTTAGATTTTAGGATGATTTTTGAGTTTTAGGAATTAGTTAAGATCATTTTGGATTGGATTTTTTATGATGGGTAGGTTTTAGAGTTTAGGTAAAATGGTGTTAAATTTAGGTTAGGGGGTAAGATGAAATATATACTTTGTGTGTATCGCGGGTTGGTGGGTCTTAGATTGGTTTAGGGTATTTGATTCGGGAGCAGAGCGGTGAATATTATGGAGGGTAGTGGGTTTCCCAAGTCTCATTTTTTAATTTTATTCATTTTTTGAAATCATTTGATTGATCAGAATGTCAGGTGTTGGCAAATTGGGCTTTTTAGGTCCGTTGGTAAATTTTATTGAAAATTGGGTGTTTTTAATTTTGAGAGCGAAGCGATGAAGGTGGGAAAGTGATGGGTATCCCAATTCTTTTTGGGTAGCCCACTAGACCTTTTAGGGGGTCTTAGGAGCCTCGATTCGATCAAAATGTCACTTTTCAATGATTTGGGCCTTTGAGGCCCTTTAGCATATTTTGTTGAAAAACTGTAGTTTTTAGGACCCTTTCGAGTATGGGCCCTTTCAAATTGTGGTGTCTACAACTATCCTTCTTTGCAGGAATTGCATGCAAACAACTGCAAAGAATAGACTAAACCCCTATTTGCATGAGCCAAAAACTTTGTAAAACATAACTTCGAATTACCGATTAAATTGATGACTATTGTAGAAAATGGCTACTCAAGCACGGGGTCTAACAAAATTTTGCTTTATTAATTCCTTGATCTTGATGGCGCGGAGCTCGTATGAGATCTTGGATTTGATGAAAATTTGATGAGTATTAAAATCTGAATATTTCTTCAATCGTGTTTTGATAAATTGGAGTTGAGTGCAACTCAAAAGGTTTTTGAAGTTTTTTGGATTTTTTTTTAAATGCACCCCAAGTCGTTTTTTCTCAAACAAAAAAAAAAAACACAAGGCAATGATGACGTATGGTACGTTATTGACTTCTTTACTTTATTTCTTTTCCCATCTAAAATCCACTCTTCATTGCCTTCTTTTGTTAATCTTACTTTATTTCTACTATAAGTTAACCCTCTCAATTCATGTATTGTCCATTGTAATGACGCATTTGATCCTTTCAACGGTGCAATCAATAAAGTTGTTAACAGTTGCCACAGATCCAAGATGGAGTTTTGTTGTTGGAGTCGAATCAACCAATATCTGAAGGTAGAAGGGCTACATAATCTGAGTCACCCCCATTTAGAACCACATTTATTGCAACAATATCAACAGGAGTATAAACTATGGAAGAGCCTGTTGTATTAGTGCTACTCTCTTGCAATATCAACATGTTATTCTGGTTGGAATTTTGAGTATTTACTTGTAGTAGAGATACACAATTACCAGGATCTTGGCTATTAGCAATGTGTGTCATTTCTTTAATACCACAACCATTAGAAAAGATATCTCATTCATCACGAGAATTCTCATTTCGGATGAAATCAAAAACTCCCTTTGGTGGAACGGAAGCAGTTGCACTTAGCACAATACCAGGAAGTTGAACTGGTGATGAGACTGTCGTTGTTCTTCTCACCGGAATTAATATTAATCTTACTTTTACCTTACTTGTGGGGCAAGTAGAGGATCGAACTCAAGAGAACGGAGGAATAGAATTAAGCTAAGAGGATAAAATTCAAATTAACTAAAAGGAATTAAAATTGTTTTTCTTTGTATTTTTGAACTTATAAGAAGATGTAAAATTACTAGAAAATGAACTAACGTAAATGATGTTAAAAGCAAGTAAACTTATGAAATTAAAGCACCATTGGAGGTGGATCTACCTAGAACATGTTGATGAGTAATTCCTAATCTCTAGCCTCTTTATAACTCAATGTAAGGACTTAGTGTTAGCTCCTTAGATCGAAAAGTTTTACAAATTAAATCAAATGAGGGTACATAAATAAAATAGAATTCTTTGAAAACTTTCTACTACCAATTATCTAGTTTAAACATATTTTATCTTGATCTAATCTAAGTATAAAGTATCTATATTAAGAATAACAGGTGCAAGAATCTTAAAGAGAACTCATAAGCATTTTAAATAAAAGAAAGACATAAAACTAGAAACAACATAAGAACTTGCTTTAGGTTTTTCCATTCTCCAATGGAGGGAAACTTAGCCTAATATCATTGCAAGAGAGGAAAGATAAGAGATGAAAGAACTTTTCTTCATTTCATGGAGAAACTTACAAAATATTTTTCTTCTACTTCTTACAAGAGTATTTAGCCAAAAAGAAAATAACTAAAAGATAAAAATATAAAAAATAAGAGAATAGGCTAAGAACCTTAGATTAAAGGAGTCTTGGATTAGATAACCAAGAGGGGCCCTTTCTCTAAAGATTGAGACTCTATTTATAGAGAAAAATGTGTGTAGAAGAATCTAAAAGTAACCTCCACTTTTATTTACACAAAAAGATAAAAGAGGAGAATATGAGTTAAGGATTAGGACATTCCAAAGTGGGTCCAAATACTTTTACCTTAAGATTTTGATTCCAAATTATTGATTTTTGCACAAGAAACACTTAATTAGATTTATCTAGTAAATAAATTTATTTATATATAATTAAGCCTAATTAACATGCAACATGGTGCTTTGAGGCTTTTCATGATTATTACCTTAATACGGAGAAATAATGACAAAAATTAAGATAAATATTTGGAAAATGTGCGTATAATTGAGTGTTTTGAGACACTCATCACACCCCCAAACTTACCTTTTTTTAGTCCTTAGAAAATAAAGCTTCCACTTTCGCAGGCACCTTGACTACATTTAGCGAATGCATCAATCCCTTGAACCGCTAGGTTACTCCTATTGGACGAGTTTGACTCGTGAGGGTTTACAAAAAATATACCCACAAAATTGAAAATAATTTTGAAGTAAAAATAGTCAAAATCAAAACTTATATTGAAAAACACAAGTTTATTTTTTGTTTCGTCAATTAATTGGAAGTATTGCTTGGTATAAAGTCCCAACCCTTATTTCTCTACAACAAAATTTAGACTTAAATTGACTTTTGAGCGATAGTGGTTCTAGCTTAGAAATTTAAGAGATTCGATTTCCTATAACGAGTTTCAACCTTCTAACTACTCAAAAATAGTTGGAGTAACTTAGGGTCTAATTGTAAACTTAACATCCTGTCTGGGGTAGTGAGAAGTGTAAATATTCACTTTAATACTTCTAATAGGCTTTATCTGTGATATTCCAGTATACTCACATTTTTACACTAGATGGCTTTCACCCTACTAAAATTTTACATAAACTTTTAGATCTTTGCAATTTTTTTTTTGAAAGGTCTTTTTTTTATTATTACTTCATTACTCTTTTTTTAAAAAAAGTAGGCAACCCTTTTCAAGGTACCTAGTCTAATTCAATGGTTGTTGTACAAGGTGTATACAACCTAGTTCTATTTTTCTTCTAATCAGCCAACCAATTGAACAAGGAAGTCAAAATTTATCAAACCTAGTTTTACTTAAACTCTAGGTAGAAAGAAGGGAACAAGCTCTCTTAATACAATCTGGACTCTTGGTAACCTTATTAGAAGTGACTATAAACCAAAAGATAATTTTGATCTAATTTTTACCTAAGAGAAACACAAATGGGGGCTCCAAATCATAGCTTCCAATGAAAGAATGATTAAATATTTTTAACTAAGTGTTTAAAGATACAAGTTAAGATTTTGAGCAAAACACAACAAAGTCGCCAACCAAAAAAATAAAATTTTTTCTTAAAGAATAAAATAATAAGTGGAAATCCAACCCATACACCCCCAAACTTAAATATTATATTGTCCTCAATATTTCAACATATACATGCAAATAAAGTGGGTTAGATAGCACCTGAGAAAGACCTTACAATCCTGTTGATATTTAACACAATGTCCCTTGAAGTGCATGGGTTACCTCCTAGAAACGCTAAATTTAACGTCTTTAGCTAGACGAAAACATAGTTAATTTTGATAGACGAGGTCGTCGAGGAAAAGAACTTCCTCCTGTGGAACATACTCGAGAAAAGGTTTGAGACGTTGGTCATTCACTTTGAAAGTGGATCCATCCTTAGGATTAAGGACTTCAACAGCACCATGGAGGTAGACTGTTTGGATAATATATGGGTCAGTCCATTGAGACTTAAGTTTTCTTAGAAAAAGTGAAGTTTGTTATTATACTACAAACTCTTTGATTAGGAATGAAATTCCTCCTATGAATGTGTCTATCGTGAAAAAATTTGGTATGCTCTTTGTAACTTTTGGCACAATCATACGAATCATTTCTAATCTCTTCTAACTCGTCTAGTTGTAACTTTTGCTTCTCATCGACTTTATCCAAATTAAAGTTGAGGCACTTGATCGTCCAATATGCACGATATTCTAGCTCTACAGGAAGATGGTAGGCCTTGCCAAAAACTAACCGGTAGGGAGACATCCCTATGGGTGTCTTGAATGCAGTCCTATAGGTCCGGAGTGAATCACTAAATCTCAAAGACCAATATTTCCTTTAAGGATTGATTATTTTTTCTAAGATAGTCTTTATTTCCCTATTAAAAATCTCCACTTGCCCACTTGTTTGTGGGTGGTAACGTGTGGCAACCTTATGCGTTATGAGGTATTTCTTCATCAACGCAGCAAAGATCTTGTTGCAAAATGCTAGCCACCATCACTTATGATAGCTCGCGGAGTACCGAATTTTGAAAAAATCATCTCTTTGATGAATTTTATCACAATCTTGTGATCGTTAGTTCTACATGCCACATCTTTGACCCATTTTGACACATAGTCAACGGCAACTAGGATGTATTGGTAACCTTGGGAAATAGGAAAGGATCCCATTAAGTCTATACCTAACAAGTCAAAAATTTCGATAATCAGGATAGGATTTTGAGGCATTTCATTTCTCTTAGAGATTTTTCCTAATCTCTGACATCTACCAAAAGATTTGCTAAACTCGTAGGCATCACAAAAAATACTAGGCCAGAAAAAATCGCATTATAAGATTTTCATGGCGGTCTTCTTACCACTGAAGTGCCCTCCTCAGACATGATTATGGCAAAAGTCTAGGATATTGACTTGCTCATAGGTTGGAATACAACGTCTAATGATTTAATTGGGACAATACTTAAATAAGTATGGTTCATCCCAGAAATAACATTTTGTTTTTGACAGAAGATGGAATTTCTCTTGACTAGTCATTTCAACTGGGAATTGACCTGTAACTAGGTAATTGACAATGTCCGCAGACCATGAAACTTTGGCTTGAGAGATTTGCATAAGTTGCTCATCGGGAAAAGATTCAGAGACTAGTAAGTACTCCTCAGATGGCTTGTTAGCTATCCTAGACAAGTGATCACCTATGCCATCTTCTGCCCCTTTTTTGTCTCGGACCTAGAGACTAAACTCTTGTAGAAGTAGAATCCAACGGATTAACCTTACTTTAGCATCTTTCTTTGATAGAAAGTACCTCAATACTATGTGGTCTATGTAGATCACGACTTTAGATCCTATGAAGTAGGGGTAAAATTTTTCAACGACATAGACCACTGCTAGCATTTCCTTCTCTGTTGTAGAGTAGTTAAACTGAGTATCGTTAAGGGTTTTGCTAGGATATTGGATAACATGAGGTTTTTTTTTATTCGCTGACCCAAAACAGCGCCTATTACATAATCTGAAGTGTCCTACATAACTTTCAATGAAATGCTCCAGTTTGGAATTTGAATAATATGTGCCGAGGTTAACTCGGACTTGAGCTTATTGAACACAGAGAGACATGACTCTGAAAAGTCGAAAGGAACATCCTTTCCCAATATCTCACATAAAGGCTTCGAGATTTTCCTAAAATCTTTAATGAATCTACGATAGAAACCCACATGGCCTAGGAATGACCTAATTTCTTTGACAGTTTTAGGAAGTGGTAATTTTTCAATTAAACTTACCTTTGCCTTATCTACCTCAATCCCCTTAACATAAATAATGTGCCCTAGCACATTCCCCGATGTTACAATGAAATGACATTTTTCCCAATTGAGAACTAGATTGACATTTTTGCAACGTACAAGGACCAAAGTCAAGTGATGGAGACATTCATTAAAACTTGGTCTGAAAATTGAAAAATCATCCATGAACACTTCAAGATATCTTTCTAGCATGTCAAAAAATATACTCATCATGCACCGTTCAAAAGTAGCAGGTGCATTACATAATCCAAAAGGCAAGCGACGATACGTGAAAGTTTTGAAAGGACAGGTGAAAGTTGTTTTCTCTTGATCGATTGGAGTAACGAGTATCTAGTTGAACCCGGAATAACTATCTAAGAAGCAATAGTAAGAATGTCCTGCTAGACGCTCTAACATTTGATCAGTGAAAGGTAAGGGGAAATGATCCTTAGGAGTCATCGAGTTGAGTTTCCTATAGTCAATACAAACTCTCCATCCATTTTGGACCCGAATGGGGATTAATTCATTGTCTTGGTTCATTATTACAATGATACCAGACTTCTTAGGAACTACTTGTATAGGACTCACCTAATGACTGTCTGAGATAGGATAGATAATACCCATATCTAGCAATTTCATCATTTCCATCCTAACCACGTCTTTCATGATAGGATTTAACCGTCTCTGAGGTTCTAATGAAGGTTTAGCAAAATCCTCTAAACGAAGATGGTGCATCACCACAGATGGACTAATTCCCTTGATGTCAGATATGCTCCAACCAATAGCTTCTTGATGTTCTCTTAATACTCCTAACACTTTTCCTCTTGAACTTCATTGAGGTGAGAGGAAATGATCACAGGCAATGTTTGATTCTTGCCAAGAAATGCATATCTCAAAGTCTCTAGATGTGACTTGAGTTTTAATTTTGGAGGCTCGACATGGAAATGAATAAGATTGGATGTATGCACAAGAAGACTTTTAGCTTTTGTATGCCACAACACAGAATCTAAGAGTGGAACAGATTCAAGCAAAGCAATAACTTCGCTTATACACTCTTTTACATCCAAATCAAGGCCAAAGTGAGCCAAACATTTCGTTAGGGGATTAGAGTACCCTAACTCTTGATATGTTTGATTGACTAGCATATCTATCATGTTCACTTCCTCCATACCATCATCTATATCAATTCCTTGGAAATTGTTGAAGACGTTCAGTTTTACTTTCATATCCCCAATGCTAAAGTCATAATCCCATTTCTACAACGAATGACTACGTCAGACGTGGCTAAGAATATACGTCCTAAGATGATAGGAACATGACTGTTCGAATTGATGACTGGCTCTGTGTCTAAGACAACAAAGTCAACAGGAAAATAAAAATCTTTGACTTTAACTATCACGTCCTCAACTATACCCTTTGAAATTTTTATGGACTTATTGGGTAGACTCAACGTGATATCAATGGGTTTCAAAACCCCCAAACCTAATTGTTTATAAACTGAATATGGTAAAAGATTCACACTGGCCCTTAAGTCTAAGAGACATTTTTTTACCACTTGATTATCAATATGAATGAAAATTGTCGGATATCCAGGATTCTTAAATTTTGGTGCAATCATTTGTTGGATGAGTAACGAAGCTTAGGCTGTCATGATGGCTTCCCGAGGAAATGGTGTTTTCCTTTTAGCTGTGGTCAAATCCTTTAGGAATTTTGAACAAGAAGGTATCTGCTTAATACCATCTAGGAATGGAATATTGATATGCACATTTTGGAAGACTTCTAAGATACCTTAAAACTATTTATATTTTTTAGAATCTCTAAGGAGATGGAGAAATTGAGCTTTTGTAAATGGAAAAATGATAGGAGGATTTTCCAAATCTTTCTTCTTCTCTATTGGAGACTCTATGACTTCTTTTTGAACTTTGTCCTTCTCTAAGACTTTTTCTCCCTTATTAATAGGTTGGACCTTGTTGTCTACTTTCTTTTCTGAACGCAAGGTGTGGATAGCTTGGATTGAGTCTTGTGGAGCTCTAGAATGGCTTCCTACTTTGTATTGACATTTTGATTCGTTTGGAATCAAAAGTTGACCTCTAGGGTTAGGGATAGTCTGACTAGGCAATTGACCTTTCTCTCTCCCACTCAAGGAGAGAGCTAACTGCCCCAACTGAACTTCCATTTTAGCTATAAATTGCACAGTGACCTAGTTAATCTGAGTTTGATTTTGATGAGTTTGCTGTTGAGTTTGGATGAACTGCTGCTGTTACCTCATCAACTCGACAATCATAGATTCTAAGGAAGACTATTGTTGAGCAGGCTGCTGGTAATTGGTCATAGGATCTGGTATGATGGCTCTACAATCTGTAGATTGTTGGGGTTGATAAGGGACTTGAAGAACAATGGCTTGGTTTGTGGAAGAACTAGATTGCATAGGAAAACTCCTATTGTAACCTGACGAACTACTAGATTGAATATGTTCGTTCTGTTTGTATGAAAAAATAGGATGGAACCAATTATCTGGGTGATACGTTTGGCTAAAAGAGTTTGAAGTTGGCTTCCTAAAAACACTATAGTCATTAATCGCATTTGTTTGTTCAGCTTTGATTTAAGAAAAGGTGGGACAACACTCGAACAAATGGTCATTACCATTGCATATGACACACAAAGAACTCAGTTCGACAGTCACTTATGAAATTGTACGAGGGTCTAGGGCAAGTTTGGATGCTGAGATGGTAAAGGCATCTAACTTTTTCGTGAGATTGTTCATCCCACTCACTAGATTAGACATGACATTTTTTAGATCAAGGTCTGCCTTCATCTCATACATGTCTGTCTACCTAACTAGATCGTCTCTATCAAACTTTTCATGGTTAGTGCTCCAATTTTGAGCACTCTCAGCTAACTCTACTAGGAAATTGTACGCTTGGTTGGGAGGCTGGTTCATGAACTGACCCTTTATGCATTGACTCGACTAAGGTACATTGATTCATTGTTAATCCTCTATAAAAACTTTACACCAACTGTGTTTTGTCAATGCCATGGTGTGGGAAGTTGACCAATAAATCATTAAATCTTTCCCAAGTTTGGGAAAATTCATCATCAGGACGTGCTCTAAAATTTCTAATGGAGTCATTCATTTTCTTAGTTTTGACCACGGGATAGAATTTGCCATAAATTTCTTGGATAGAACATCCCAGGTAGATATGGAATTGGGTGTTAGGCAATTCAACCGCACAGCTGCGTGGTCTTCCAGGAATAACGAGAACAGAATAAGTTTGATACTCTCCTCATCTAGATTCTAATTTCTAAAAGTTTGACATATAGTCAAGAATCAATTAAGATGGGTGTAAGGTTGTTCACGCTCTAAACCGTCAAACTTAGGAAGCATATTGATGGTGGCAGCCCTAATTTCAAATTGAGGTGCATTGTTCAATGGTAACACAATACATGTAGGAGGAGATGCAGAAGCTAGAGCGAAGAGTTCATTGAGAGTTCGCTCTCGATCATCCATCATAACTACTGATCGTGTCTTGCATTTCCTACTAATGGTACGTTCGATCTCAAGATCAAATGGTTCTAACACGTTATTTTGTAAACGTCTACCAAACATGCAAATCACACAGTCGATTAAATAATCATGAAAAGAAAAGACTAGACCTAGATAGGATTTCTAAAGCTAGAAAGCTCCTAATTGGGTAGAAATAGCACAACTAGCCTTCCAACTCAGTTCTATGAAGTCAATTTTGAATCATTCGGATCTCCAGATCGAAGGTGGCGCACAATACATAAGCAAGGGCACTCTTAAATCACGTTCATTTCTTGAATAAATTGGGTCTATCCCCTCAAAGGACAAGATCTTACTAAATACAAAAGATGACGAAGAAGCGTAATTAGCACAACTTGAAGCGAAATTTCTCCTATTGAGCTCGTGGTCCTATAGTCAAGTCTAATTAATTTAATTAATTTGATTGGATGACTAGTAAATTGATTATCCTAATCAGAGCAAGAAATTGGTAATGACTTCCAATCATTATCTTATCATGCCATCCCTAGGAGAGGGGTGTTCTTTACTACTTAATTAAGTATTCCAAGTGTGTGCAAATTGAAAAAATAACACACAAAGATAAGGAGTAACTCACTAGCAAAGAGAGGCGTAGGTGTTTCGAAATTACCTCCCGTGCTAGACAGGGTGAAGACGATTTGAGTCAACTTAGGCCACCAACTCCAAATTTGATGTGCAAACTTAAAGAGCTGTGACAGTATCGTCCACCCGTCGTCCTTCCTTAGTCTATTACAATCCAAGCCTTCTTGGATAATTAAAAAAAATTATACCTATACAAGAGTTTCTAAAATAGAAAAATAAACATAACTAAAAATTAAAGGAAATTTAAAATAAAAAGATGAAAAAAAATATTCACCTACAAGGAGCAAAATAGAAATGTTAGCAGAAATGATAGTAAACGAACTCAAAAATAGAATCTGACTTATCAAAATCTTGCTGACTATGTCACATTTTATAGAAATTTTCATTCTACCCCAAATCGATATAGTATATATCATAGTTAATCAGAAATCGAAGCAGAAAGTTACAGTCAGTTTAAGTTCTACTGTCTATGGTGTAAAAACAAACAGGAATGACTTTTTTTTAAATGTTTTTTTCTTCTTTCTTCTCTTTTAAAATCTCAGGAACACTTGAACTTATAGAAAGAAACCAAAAGAAAAAAATAAAATAAAATAAAAATGAAAGAAATGAATTTTAAATCAAAACTTACCACTATTACCTTTCTTTTCCCTAGCAGCGGCGTCAAAATTCTGATGAGACTGTCATTGTTCTTCTCACCGGAGTTAATATTAATCATATTTTTACCTTACTTGTGAGGTAAGTAGAGGATCAAACTCAAGAGAAATAACGAATAGAGTTAAGCTAAGAGGATAAAATTCAAATTAACTAAAAAAAATTAAAACTATTTTTCTTTGTATTTTTGAACTTATAAGAAGATGTAAAATTGCTAGAAAATGAATTAAAGTAAATGATGTTAAAAGCAAGTAAACTCATGAAATTAAAGCACCATTGGAGGTGGATATACCTAGAACATGTTAGTGAGCAATTCTTAATCTCTAGCCTTTTTATAACTCAATCGTAAGGGCTTGGTGTTAACTCCTTAGATCGAAAAATTTTACAAATTAAATCAAATGAGAGTAGATAAACAAAGTAGGATTCTTTGAAAATTTTCTACTACCAATTATCTAGTTTAATCATACTTTATCTTGATATAATCTAAGTATAAAGTATCTATATTAAGAATAAAATGTGCAAGAAATCTTAAAGAGAACTCATAAGTATTTTAAATAAAAGAAAGGCATAAAACTAGAAACAACACAAGAACTTGCTCTAGGATTTTTTACTCTTCAATGGAGGGGAACTCAGCCTAATGTCATTGCAAGAGAGGGAAGATAAGAGATGAAATAACTTATCTTTATTTCATGGGGAAACTTACAAAATCTTTTTCTTCTACTTCTTACAAGCGTATTTAGTCAAAATGAAAATAACTAAAAGATAAAAATATAAAAATAAGAGAATAGGCTAAGAACCTTAGATTAAAGGAGTCTTGGATAAGAGAACTGTGGCGCCCCGCCGAACGCTAACACAAATCCCCATGTCAGATCTCGAGGTATTATGTAGCACCTCGAAATTTCGGCATGGTCTCCTCTGTTTATGTTAGCATTCCAAGGCGTTCAACCAGCACCTGATAAACGACATACAATCCTGCATACATATACAAAATATAATACTAGCGGAAGCTTATACGCATCTAATATTGTACGATAGATCAGAGTGCGGAAGAAGAAAATTTATATACAGGATTATATAGAGATTTTCTCACTCTAACAAAAGTCCTAACACTCAAGGCAGAATCCATATGGCTACCTGGGGAAACTGACACCACTAGGAGGTATATTCCTAGTACTTACCAGGTGACGGACTCTGGTTGTCTATCTGACCAACCAGATGATCATCATTCGTGCTTTATACTTGCCTCGCCAAGTTCTGAATCTGAAACTAAAAAAAAATAGAGAAGGAAAGAGTGAGTAACAATGGTTACCCAATAAGGAAACAAACAATTTCTGCCAATAACCCCTCCTAGCATGAACGAATAAGCATACTGAATCATTTTAAAATAATCAAAGTTTTGCATAATAAACTACGGTTAACTGGTACATATAGCCATGGTGAGCAACTAAACATTTTAAAACTCACATTACATCGATCAGCAGTACTCACTATAACATTATCTTTTTATACAAATCTAATTGATCAAATGGAAACAATAAACATGGATTTCATTTTATATATCAAAATAAACAACAGATACATAATACACAATAGTGGAGTATTGGAATTAGAGTGTTGGGATTCACGACTGGATCGCTCCCAGTCGGGATATGATGTTACAATTTCTCTCTGGCTTTTAGTTCCTGATTTTGTGGCCGGTCGCTGCCCTTACCACGTTTGGTTGACCATTTATCCGGCTCAGAATGGCCGTTTGACGTGACCGTAAGTAATGGGTCTCTTTTCGATGTGTCAGAACGTTCGACTACTATAGATTGTTAGTGATCACTGACCAATCATCTTCGTCTATGCCTATCAGGCGTACATGTGATTCCCAAATATACAAACCATTCGTATACGATCACCTTTACATTACAAGTTCACTGGTAAAGATAGAGAGGAATAAACCCGGATTCCAGTTTTGACTCCACTCTCATACGCGTCCCATACCACGTATGAGCTTGGTGGTCCCTACCGTACATCCCAGGATAGTACACCACTCTGGATGATATGACGCACTATCCCTTCAGGCATTCACAAACTCTTTAACAGCTCACAAAATAGCTACATATATATATATATATATTATTTTCATTTGAAAACAAAAGAGAAATTAACAATACAAGGTTGGGAATGGATATCCAGTTTCCTACCATGCAAGTGTGGCCACCCCGCCTAAAATAAATAACATAACGGAAACGTAAACAGCGCCTCGCGCTAACAGAAAGGAAATAAACATGCAACCAATAATATTATCCCTGGATATCTGTTCACCAACCTACACACAACACCACAACGTAAAATGCAGACATCACCCCTCGGGTGTGACTCTGACATTTTACCGTTTCATACCCTTTTTCCCCCTTTCCGATTTTTACACTTTTCAATCTCTTCAATAAAACATCCATTTTCTGATATTCATCAACTCAATACGAGTTCATTGAATATTAAATCACATTTTCCAACTAAAGAATTTATTTTTATCAAGAACCTTAAAAAAATACAAAACTTATATTAAAACAGGTTCCGAGCAGTGCACAGGACCCAACTTATAGAAATAACCCAATAAAATACCTTACCCACGTATAATTTGTTAAAAATACAATTAAACATATCAATCATGCAATTTCTAGCGTGAATTTTTGAAATAACAAAAGAATTCTATATTTTGGAAATACATCCAAATTTTTCCAATAAAATCCTAAGTGCAATTTTCACAATCTACGATTATTAATAGAAATTGAGAGTTCCTTACAATGTCTAGGCGAAAGGATCAAAGCATGTGCACGGAAATCGAGGCGATCAGTACGTAAATCGAGGCGTATCGAACTTCGAAGTGACTGATTTTTGAAACCGGCCCAGTGGTTTCGAAGATCTCAACGTGCTCGTCTCTTCTCCCTTCTACGGCGAAAGGTGGTTTGACACCGAAATCGATGAAAACCGAGGTCGAAGTGACGAAAATCTTCGTATAAAAATACGGCTGATTTTTGACTATACGGGGTGAAAAAGACGAGAAAACGGAAGGAACTTGGTTGGGTTATGTAGAGAATGAGACGACGGACGTTTCTCCCTTCTGCGTCAGAAAGTGATTTGACCCCGAAACGGACGAAATCCGAGGTCAAAGTTTCGAAATTTTCGTATCCAAATACGGCTGATTTTTGACGATATCGGGTGAAATAGAAAGTGAAATGAAGAAAGGTTGCGTGGGTTTTGTAGAGAACGTAGTTGCGGACATTTCTCCCTTCTGCGTCGATCGTCGATGACGAGCCGTTTGTGAGAGATCTGAGGTGGAAGGTCGAAGAGAAAAGAAAAAAAAATCGTTTTATATGTCTCGGCTGTATGGACGCGTTGGGGAAGATGGGTTTGAAAAAAAAATTAAATTTTTTATTTATATAAAAGTTGGGACGAAATCGGTATTTTATCAATTGTTTGGATCGTCGATAACTTGATCATTTGGACTCCAAAATTGACGAATGAATACTCTATTTTGTCTAATTTTTCGTTCCGGATCTAATGGTGTAGTCAATTTCTACAAATTATGTCTCCATCAAAAATTTACATTTTTAGCCTAAGGTGACCCCTAAACTTGATGTCGTTTTCATTTTTGACAATAATTTGACTTTCTAGTCTCCAAATTTGACAAATAAATAGTCCATGTTGAATAGTTTTTCGTTATGAACCCAATGGTATGATCAAATTTTAAAAATTATTGCTCTAACAAAAAATCACTGTTTTAACCTGGTCCGACCCGATAATCGAGGATTTTGCAACTTTTATATTCGGACTCGCATTTGAGCGTGCTTACAGGCTAAACTATATTTTTCGATCATTTTGAATTTAATGGTGAGGTCAGATTCCATTAAAAATGATCAGAAACATCCTAAAATTTTACCCCTAAATCCCACTTTCAAGATTTTCTTAAAATTCCACTATTTATTTTCCTCGAGATACGAATTAAAAATTCGGGGTGTTACATTCTCCCCCCCTTAATAAAAATTTCGTCCTCGAAATTGAAATCATACCTTATTGAGCTTTGTCGCGATTCCACTAACACGACATATATAATAAATAACACTTATTTTCGATTACCATCTATTGTTAGTCCCAAACCAATCTCATTTATAACTCGTAAACTTATGTCTCCCATATTTTGTCAGCCCAATACATTCATTACTTAATCACTTTATTTTAAACCCATATTTCAACTAATCCATTATTTGTATAATCCTAACACAACAATCAATTTACCTTGTATCACTTCCCCACCAATGTCTATCAACCACAATCCTTTCACATCTTCTTTATTCTTCATCTTTACTTCTCTCATCAATTACATTGTCTATTATGTGTTACTCATAATTGTTATGAATATTACTCCTCAATGCATAATTTTACCGCAAACACACCACTATTTTTATATTCAATTCGATATTACATTTTTTACTTTGCGATATTTCCTCAAAACCTCTGTCATAACCTTTATAATTTAAAATCTTACTCGAGGGGATAAACCCTACATCTATTTTCTCACAATTCCATTAAGTCATCATGAATGCAACATTGTCACAAGATTATTCTTTCTTACATTTTACATCGACCCACCTCCTAATTTATACTCTACTAAATCTCTTTAGGATGGATGTGGGTACAGGTAGGTGGTAGTCGCCGCTTCTACGGAATTATTATCTTTACTTATAGCGCTTTCGTTTCGAGGAGTGAAAAGGAGTCACGATCGAAGTCTCGAAGTGAGTGCTTGTCTGTAGAAAGAATTAATCACGTAACGAGAACAATAATAATTAATTCTTTTACTAGAAGGCGATCGTGAAAGGAGAAAGCAAAAGAAGAGTTAAAATCGACACTGAGGATAGAAAGATAAAAGGGAAAAGATGATCTATCTTTTTAAAGGAGGAGAATCGATTCAAGAAGTCATGAAGCAAAGGCTGCTTCATCTAATAGTTCAGTCGGAGTTAACTAGTTGAGATGAACCTGACAAAATAGAATGATACTACATTTCTTCTTTAAACACATCCAATAAATTGTCTTGCAAATTAACTACGTGTGAAGGATCTAGCAAATACTTCTTCAGCAGGAATACGTGGAACACCTTGAAGGCTTGCTCAACTTGTGGTGGTAGAATTATACTGCAAGACACACACTTTCTTACTCTACCCCCAAAATTACAACTTCTACTAGATACTACTTAAATATCATTGTAATGTCGATTAAACCTTATCCATTTAACTTTATCTTGTCCACATCACACATTTTTTTCACTTGCTACATAATCACATCACTAGCCTTACAATTTGCATCCGCCTTCTCACACTTTACAACTATTCTAACACCTATGTTTTGCAAGTTCTTAAATGATCTTCCAAAAATCTCATTCTTTCTTCGCAAGGCTTCCTAATGGTATAAATAATTTCATTACTTGACCTGTGTCAGTGGTTTCTAGTTCTAGCAAGTGTACAAACTCTTCACAGAATTGTATAATCTAGAAGAACCAATATTGAGTAAAACTCCACGTTCTAACATTATAATTAACAATTGTACCTTCCAAAACTTTGTTGGAGACAGGTATTTTCTCCTCGGTCACAATCCTTGCTCGCGACTGTGATAGAGGGCATTATTTCTTAATATGTTCCACCTGACTACACGCGTAACAATGTCAATGATTTTGTCTTCATAGATCTCTGTGGAGTAGGCAGTTGGTAGACTGGGGTTTGTAGGCTCTGAACCTACCTTGTTGATTCCTTTGGCCTTGTTGGCATCATTGGAGCTCCAACTGCTCTATAACTCAGCGATTGGAGAACTCTAAAACTTGATAGTGTAGGAGTTCTATATTATGGATACCTTGATTCGGAGGAGATTGGCCTTGAATACATCGACCTTTTGGTCATATTTGATTTGGGAGGAAAAGAAGTCTAAGGTCGACTAATTTGTCCTCTAGAGGTCTGTAACTCCATATCTTCTCGTTTTATCCTTTAAGCTCGATTCATCGTATCTCTATAATTGGTAATCTCAATCATCGATCTCTTGGCTCTTAGTTAGGGTTATAGTCCTCTAAAGAATTTACGAGCCTTTTGCAGATTTGTCAAGATAAGCTCAGACGCATATTGTGACAATCTAATAAACATCATATCATAGTCTGTAAGTGATAGATTACCCTGCACTAATATCAAAAACTCCTAGTGTTTACATTCTTGAGCAGTTTCAAATATAATCTATCAACAAACATCTTCTCGAGGTCTACCTACTCAAACGATCGATCGTCCAATACATTCCTTTCAAAACGTTATGACTAGCCTCCACATCCAATTGGAATGTAGTCACCGTCACCCACTGATCTCTCGGGCACTACATGGCACTCAAAATCTCTCTAGTATTCAAAATCCACTCATTGACCTCAATCAGATCGGAAAAGTCCCCAAATCTCGATAAACGTAATCGTTGAAAATTCTACAACCACATCCTTGGATTTACTTGTCTTTTGGACTTGGGAATTCTCTCATTCTTCAAAGGCATAACTTGTGGAAGTGGTCCCTGAGGTGGAATAGTATTTGTCCCTTTCGAAGAAGTCCAGCACTTCCTCATTTCTTGGATTTAATGATGCACCTTACAATTATGGTAAGTCTTGTACCATCTTTCACTTTTGATCGCTAGTCTTGTATGTTCGGGATGGCACGAATACGTTATCAACTCTAGTAAAATATGGTAGTCTTATCGTTCCTTCAATTGGTTTGTCTAGCATCTTTTTGAGCCACGCATCCTTAATCGATTGACATCGACCCGAATATTATTGTCTTTTATATCCCAATTTACCACATTCGTAATATATCACAACTCTTCCTTTCGACTGATTTAGTAGTATATGTTGTTTGTTGTTTCTTATAAATTTCTTCTATCCATTGAGTAGGTATGTCTATAATCTCAATCCTCATGTATGATATATTTTTCAATGAATGTGCTAGATTCGAAATTGTTTGTCGCTTATTAGAAACTAATTGCCTTCCTTCCATTTGGTTTCGAAATGGTAGTGGTTGTATTATTCATATTTCCTCTCTAAACTTGTCATGAGACCCAGTCACTTGTCCGATGAATGACATTAGCTATGCTATCGGGTCAATGGTCTGATCCAGAATCTGTCTTGTCTCTATTATGTTTCGGCCTCTACCTTGTTCATTCCTCTCACTTGTGTTTATCCGTAACAAGGTACTTATCAGAATAAGGCCAAAACCGCTCTTACGTAACTATGAATTCCTATCATAGCTTGGAACTTAGTAATGGACTCCATTTCCATTACTAACAGAACAAATCAAGAATCCTATCCTAGGCTTACTAGGCTCTATAGACTTCTAGACACGGAAGAACTCGTAATTCCAATACGGAACTACTAATGAGCTCGGGTACCGAATTCCTAGTGACACTCTATGATTATCGCTCTAATATATGTGGTATCAGTCAATTCTCCAAAATATAGTAGATCTGTATCCCATACGGATCTAATACTATGCTCTAATACCATCTGTGGCGCCCCGCCGAACGCTAACACAAATCCCCATGTCAGATCTCGAGGTATTATGTAGCACCTCGAAATTTCGGCATGGTCTCCTCTGTTTATGTTAGCATTCCAAGGCGTTCAACCAGCACCTGATAAACGACATACAATCCTGCATACATATACAAAATATAATACTAGCGGAAGCTTATACGCATCTAATATTGTACAATAGATCAGAGTGCGGAAGAAGAAAATTTATATACAGGATTATATAGAGATTTTCTCACTCTAACAAAAGTCCTAACACTCAAGGCAGAATCCATATGGCTACCTGGGGAAACTGACACCACTAGGAGGTATAATCCTAGTACTTACCAGGTGACGGACTCTGGTTGTCTATCTGACCAACCAGATGATCATCATTCGTGCTTTATACTTGCCTCGCCAAGTTCTGAATCTGAAACTAAAAAAAAATAGAGAAGGAAAGAGTGAGTAACAATGGTTACCCAATAAGAAAACAAACAATTTCTGCCAATAACCCCTCCTAGCATGAACGAATAAGCATACTGAATCATTTTAAAATAATCAAAGTTTTGCATAATAAACTACGGTTAACTGATACATATAGCCATGGTGAGCAACTAAACATTTTAAAACTCACATTACATCGATCAGCAGTACTCACTATAACATTCTCTTTTTATACAAATCTAATTGATCAAATGAAAACAATAAACATGGATTTCATTTTATATATCAAAATAAACAACAGATACATAATACACAATAGTGGAGTATTGGAATTAGAGTGTTGGGATTCACGACTGGATCGCTCCCAGTCGGGACATGATGTTACAATTTCTCTCTGGCTTTTAGTTCCTGATTTTGTGGCCGGTCGCTGCCCTTACCACGTTTGGTTGACCATTTATCCGACTCAGGCTGGCCGTTTGACGTGACCGTAAGTAATGGGTCTCTTTTCGATGTGTCAGAACGTTCGACTACTATAGATTGTTAGTGATCACTGACCAATCATCTTCGTCTATGCCTATCAGGCGTACATGTGATTCCCAAATATATAAACCATTTGTATACGACCACCTTTACATTACAAGTTCACTGGTAAAGATAGAGAGGAATAAACCCGGATTCCAGTTGTGACTCCACTCTCATACGCGTCCCATACCACGTATGAGCTTGGTGGTCCCTACCGTACATCCCAGGATAGTACACCACTCCGGATGATATGACGCACTATCCCTTCAGGCATTCACAAACTCTTTAACAGCTCACAAAATAGCTACATATATATATATATATTATTTTCATTTGAAAACAAAAGAGAAATTAACAATACAAGGTTGGGAATGGATATCCAGTTTCCTACCATGCAAGTGTGGCCACCCGACCTAAAATAAATAACATAACGGAAACGTAAACAGCGCCTCGCGCTAACAGAAAGGAAATAAACATGCAACCAATAATATTATCCCTGGATATCTGTTCACCAACCTACACACAACACCACAACGTAAAATGCAGACATCACCCCTCGGGTGTGACTCTGACATTTTACACTTTTCATACCCTTTTTCCCCCTTTCCGATTTTTACACTTTTCAATCTCTTCAATAAAACATCCATTTTCTGATATTCATCAACTCAATACGAGTTCATTGAATATTAAATCACATTTTCCAACTAAAGAATTTATTTTTATCAAGAACCTTAAAAAAATACAAAACTTATATTAAAACAGGTTCCAAGCCGTGCACAGGACCCAACTTATAGAAATAACCCAATAAAATACCTTACCCACGTATAATTTGTTAAAAATACAATTAAACATATCAATCATGCAATTTCTAGCGTGAATTTTTGAAATAACAAAAGAATTCTATATTTTGGAAATACATCCAAATTTTTCCAATAAAATCCTAAGTGCAATTTTCACAATCTACGATTATTAATAGAAATTGAGAGTTCCTTACAATGTCTAGGCGAAAGGATCAAAGCATGTGCACGGAAATCGAGGCGATCAGTACGTAAATCGAGGCGTATCGAACTTCGAAGCGGCTGATTTTTGAAACCGGCCCAGTGGTTTCGAAGATCTCGACGTGCTCGTCTCTTCTCCCTTCTACGGCGAAAGGTGGTTTGACACCGAAATCGATGAAAACCGAGGTCGAAGTGACGAAAATCTCCGTATAAAAATACGGCTGATTTTTGACTATACGGGGTGAAAAAGACGAGAAAACGGAAGGAACTTGGTTGGGTTATGTAGAGAATGAGACGACGGACGTTTCTCCCTTCTGCGTCAGAAAGCGATTTGACCCGGAAACGGACGAAATCCGAGGTCAAAGTTTTGAAATTTCCGTATCCAAATACGGCTGATTTTTGACGATATCGGGTGAAATAGAAAGTGAAATGAAGAAAGGTTGGGTGGGTTTTGTAGAGAACGTAGTTGCGGACATTTCTCCCTTCTGCGTCGATCGTCGATGACGAGCCGTTTGTGAGAGATCTGAGGTGGAAGGTCGAAGAGAAAAGAAAAAAAAATCGTTTTATATGTCTCGGCTGTATGGACGCGTTGGGAAAGATGGGTTTAAAACAAAATTTAAATTTTTTATTTATATAAAAGTTGGGACGGAATCGGTATTTTATAAATTGTTTGGATCGTCGATAACTTGATCATTCGAACTCCAAAATTGACGAATGAATACTCTATTTCGTCTAATTTTTCGTTCCGGATTTAATGGTGTAGTCAATTTCTACAAATTATGTCTCCATCAAAAATTTACATTTTTAGCCTGAGGTGACCCCTAAACTTGATGTCGTTTTCGTTTTTGACGATAATTTGACTTTCTGGTCTCCAAATTTGACAAATAAATAGTCCATGTTGAATAGTTTTTCGTTATGAACCCAATGGTATGATCAAATTTTAAAAATTATTTCTCTAACAAAAAGTCACTGTTTTAACCTGGTCCGACCCGGTACTCGAGGATTTTGCAACTTTTATATTCGGACTCGCATTTGAGCGTGCTTACAGGCTAAACTATATTTTTCAATCATTTTGAATTTAATGGTGAGGTCAGATTCCATTAAAAATAATCAGAAACATCCTAAAATTTTACCCCTAAATCCCACTTTCAAGATTTTCTTAAAATTCCACTATTTATTTTTCCTCAAGATACGAATTAAAAATTCGGGGTGTTACTAGAATCAAGAGGAACTCTTTCTCTAGAGATTGAAGCTCTATTTATAGAGAAAATGTGTATAGAAAAGTCTAAAAGTAGCCTCCATTTTCTTTGCACAAAAAGACAAAAGAGGAGTATATGAGTTAAGGATTAGGACATTCTTGAGATTTTGATTTCAAATTGTTGATTTTCTGCACGAGAAACACACGTAATTAGATTTATCTAGTACATGAATTTATTTATATATAATTAAGTCTAATTAACATATAACATGGTGCTTTGAGGCTTTTCATGATAATTACCTTAATACGAAGAAATAAGGACAAAAATCAAGATAAATATTCAGAAAATATGCGTATAATTGAGTATTTTTAGACACTCATCAACTGGGTTGTTTCTTCAACCACCATGATTGAATGGAAGAGATGAGAGTGTCTCAGTTAGGAAAGATATTTTTTACTACATTCTGAGAATGATCTGAGGACCTAGCTAGTTCGGTTTCAGTTTTTGATGAGTGAGGAATCTTCCATTTTGAAGGTTGAGATTGATGATCTATAGGAGAGACTTGCTCAGGGTTCGTGCTTCGATGCATTGCGTCTTACCTGGTGAGTCATAATGCTTCAGATGCCAATGTGGTGATGATGGCGTAAGCTGCCCAAATTCATGCCTTGGAAATTAGATTTGACCGAGATGTGTGATTGGTACCATATATTTTTGTATTCTTTTTTGTAATATGAAACTTTTGAAATGAAAAAAAAAAAGGTTTTTTACTTACTTGGCCTCAGGTGCATCTATTGCTTTGAAAATATGAAGTTTTAATCAGTCCTAGATTTTTCATCATCGGCCAAAATAATAGTTTTGAAACGTTTGAATTTTTTTGATCTGTCTTTGTCAAATAAATATTGAAAATGTAGAATATGAACACTTTGAAAAACCTTTGTTACTTCGATGATTTATGTATTTTTGCCAACTATTGAGGAAATAGATATCAGAAGCTCTTTCGCTCTTTTTAGAGTCATCCCCAATACCTCAGTACTGAGTGAATATCGATTGAGTGTGGGACTTGGGATTTCAAAATTTTTTTGTCGTTCACAATTTTATACTCATGCGGGCCAGGAGTTAATCTTTTTTTTAAATATTTTTGCCCCTAGTGCTAATTAGGATTTTCACCAGACCCAATTTCTACATTTTTGCGCAACGACGCCCTTTTTTGGGGTTTTCATTATGTTGGTGATTTTGATCTTGTCATAATCTGATTCTTTTACTCGTAGCGCCCTTTCAAATTTTCACTATATCCTTTCAGACTATGCTTGCATTTTTTAGAATTTTACATTACAAATCTTACTTGGAGCCTCTGTATCTTTGTGGCTTGGCAACTCAAGTTGAGCTGTGAGATAGACGACTTTACTCTCATAGTGGCACTCTTTCATGAGTGATTGATCTAGATTCTCATCTCGAGTGTACTGACGACTTTTCGTGGTTCAACAACTCAAGTTGAGCCGCGAGATCGACTACTTTACACTTCGAGTATTTTTTTTTGAATATCCAGTCTGGACTCCCCTCTCGAGTCTTCCAACGACTAATAAGACTTGAGGTATGGATCAAGTTATAAGATCATTGGTGCTACCATTGTCATTGTGAAGCCTTTAGAATATTTCCTGATCCAAAAGAACTTTTGGTAGGATGAAACGTTGGCTTAGATTAAGGGTAGTGGAAAAGATACAAAAAGTTTAAGATCTGGATCTATATAGAGTGGATTACATATGGGATTTGTTTATTTTTGTTTCGAAAAAATGATCTATGTCTCCTCCCAGCATCTTTCGAACTTGTTTAGATTAGAGATTTGGGTCAAGCTCAAGGTCAAGTGTTCGATTTTTTACTTTTTTGATTTTTTTGTATTCTTAATCGTTCACAATTTATCCTCATGCAGGCCAGGAGTACTTTGATGTTTTTTCTTCTTTTAGTCTTTTTTTTTTTTAACGTTGACTTGCCCCAGTCTTAGGTTAAGAAATGAACATGATGACTCAAAAGGATTGACTAGGGTTAGATAGTTGTTTTTAAGATAGCAAAGATGACATTTCGTCATCTCAGGATCAGTTCTCAGGCGTAGTATTTCTTGACAGTGTTAACATTGATTGGTTGCGGGAAGATTTGTCCGTCCATTTCTGTGAGAATCAGAACTCCTCCCGTTATTATCTTTTTTTGCTGTAAATGATCCCTCATAGTTTGGTCGAAATTTTCTCCTGGTGTCTTGTTGGATTGGTAAAATCTTTTTTAAGGCAAGGTCTCCTAGTAAAAAATTTTGTGGTTTGACTTTCTTGTTGTAAGCACGTGCGATTCACCGTTGGTAAATTTGCCCATGACAGATAGCTGCAAGTCATTTCTCCTCTATCAAATTTAGTTGATCAAATCAAGTTTGAATCCATTCAATTTCATCTAATTCTACTTTTTTTAAAATCCGGAGAGAGGAGATCTCAACCTTGATGAGTAAAACTACTTCCATTCCATATACCAATGAGTACGGAAGTTGCCTCAGTTGAGGTTCGAAATGAAGTTTGATAGGAGTGAAGGGCGAAAGACAACATGCCGTGTCAATCCTTGTATGTAACAACCATTTTCTCGATGATTCTTTTAATATTTATATTGTCTGCCTAGACGGCTCCGTTCATCTTGGGTCGTAGGGTACCGAGTTGTGATGAGTGATCTGGAAGTCTTCACACATCTTGATCATATCCTTATTCTTGAAGTTCTTGGCATTGTCCGTTACTAATCCATTGGGAAGCCCATATCTATAGATGATGTTGTTTTTGACAAACTTCAATACATTTTTTTGTGATATTGGCATATGATGCAGCTTCTACCCATTTTGTAAAGTAATCGATAAAGATCAGGATGAAACGATGTCCATTTGAAGCTTTTGGAGAAATTTGCCCAATAACGTCAATGCCCTAAAGTGAGAAGGGCCAAAGAGTAGTCATACTGTGTAATTTTGAAGGTGGAGCGTTGATCTTATTAGCATAGATCTGACAGAGATGGAATTTATGAACATGTTGATAGTAATCACTTTTCATTGTCGTCTAGTAATATCACATCCTCATGATCTTCTTGGCAAGCATGTGACCATTCATGTGAAGTCCACAGACTCCACCATGTATGGTCTCAATCAATCGTTTAGCCTCTGCTTCTGTAACACAACGGAGAAGAACATCGTTATGTGATTTTTTGAATAGAGTCCCATTACTTAGGAAAAATTGACCTGCCAATCTTTGGAAGGTCCTTCTAAATAAGCATTGATATTTGAATACCCTGATTTTTCCTCAGGTTTTGCTATATCCACTAGTAAACAGTAAGTTGGTTTGTCTTGGATGCCAATTTCGATAGGATCAATAACTAGGTCCTCTGAAATACTGATCATGGATTCAAGCGTGGCTAGTGCATCCACAAACTGATTCTTAGCTCGTGGTATGTAAGTAAATGAGATCCTAGTGAAGTTTGAGCTCAAATCTTCCAAATATTCATGGTAAGGGATTAATCTTTGTTCTTGAGTCTTCCATTTTTCGGTTGTCTGATAGACCACTAGACTCGAATCTCTGAATACATCGATATCGTCCACTTCCAAGTTGATTGCTGCTTTTAACCCTCCGATACATGCTTCATACTCTGCCTCGTTGTTGGAACATTAGAATTTTAATTGAATGATGATCGAAATATGAGAACAATCTGGTTTGATCAATATTGCCCCTATTTCATTTTCTTTCTAATTCGCAGCTCCGTCGAAATACATCTTCCAAACTTGTTCTTCATCATTGTCTTTAACTTCTATCAACAGGATGGCTTCATCTGGGAAATTTGTCTTTAATGACTCATAGTCAGGTAAGGGATGCTCAGCTAAGTGGTTGACAATGACTTGCCCCTTGATGGCCTTTTGAGTGACATAGGTGATATCAAACTCAGATAATAGTAATTGCCATTTTGCAGTACAACTTGTCAACGTTGGCTTCTTGAAGAGATACTTGAAAGGATCCATTCGAGAGATAAACGTAGTTGAGTAGCTGAGGAGGTAGTGGCACAATCATTGAGATGTCCAGACTAGTACACAAGCAAGTCTTCTCAAGTGTCAAGTACTTTGCCTCATAATCGGTGAATTTCTTATTGAGATAGTAAATGGTTTGCTCTTTTCGACCTGACTTGTCATGTTGTCCCAGTACACAGCCCATAGACGTTTCTTATACTGAGATATATATTAATAAGGGTCATCCTGGCATAGGAGAAATCAAGACTAGTGGATTGAGTAAATATTTCTTTATTTTGTCGAAGGCTTCTTTGCAATCTTCATTTCATACTTTTGGTACATCCTTTCTGAGTAGCTTAAATACTGATTCGCAGATAGGCATGAGTTGCGCAATCAATCTGTTGATATACTGTATTTTGTCTAAAAATGCTCTGACGACCCTTTCTGACACTAGTGCTTTCATCTAAAGAATGTACTTGGTCTTTACTATATTTATCTCGATGCCTCTTCTATTGACGATAAAGCCTAATAATTTTTCTTGTGTTACCTCGCAGATGCATTTTGCTGGATTGAGCCTCAGACCGTACTTCCTTAGTCGATCAAACTACTTTCTCAAGTTTATCATATGGTCTTCCTCTAAGCTAGACTTAGCAATCATATCATCCATATAAATCTCCATTTATTTGTGTATCATATCGTGGAATAAAGTCGTCATTGCGCGTTCATAGGTTGTCCCAACGTTCTTGAGTACGAATGGCATGACTTTGAAATGAAAAGTGTCCTAGGGTATGATGAATGATGTCTTCTCCTGGTCTTCTTCTGCCATTTTTATCTGATTATAATCAGAAAAACCATCCATGAATGAGAACATGCCATGTCCTGCTATGCTATCAACTAGAGTATCGATATGAGGTAATAGAAAATCATCCTTAGGACTGGTTTTGTTCAAATCTCAGTAATCGACACACATTCACACCTTTTTGTCCTTCTTCGATACCGAAACGACATTGGCTAGCCATTTGGGGTATGTAGAGACTGCGAGAAAGCCTACTTGGAATTGTTTCATCACTTCGTTTTTGACTTTGAGTGTCCATTCTGACTTGAGTTTTCTTAACTTTTACTTGATTGACTTGCTCCTAGGAGTGATCGACAGCTTATGAACAACGAGATCTATGTCCAAGCTGGGCATATCTCTGTAGGACCAGGAGAAGATGTCTTGATAATTATGCAGTAGTTCAAACATTTCTTCTTTTTGTTGAGGGGTTAACAAGGCTCCAATTTTTACGTCACGTGGGTCATCTTCAGTGCTTAGATTAACTGAGTCTGTATCCTTAATTTTTGGTTGAACACCTTTTTCATTTCGTTCTAGAAGGTCATTGATCTCTTTGGAAGGATATTCCATTTCACCCTCAGACTCTTCCTCAATTCCCATGAGATCGAAATTGAGTTCGAGATCGAAATCATACTCATCCCTTTCATATTCTATTCTCTCCAAAGGTCCATTCGATTGAGACAAATCCCTTAAATTTTGAGAAAACTCTTTTTTTGATTTATGGAAGTGTAAACACCCAATTTTTACACTTGCCTGATTAATCAACTCGTCAACCTGATTGCAATAGTTCCCAATGATGAATGATTATTCCAATGCTTACCAGATATGTTTCAGAAATCCGAATGAGGTATCTCGAACTGAAAAAACTATAGAAACCACGCTACGCTAAGAAAATATGACTCCAAAAATATAAAAATCATCATCTTGCAGACAAAAAGAAGTTTTACTATAAAAATCACTTAAAAATTATCAAATTACCAAAATACCCCTAACATCAAAATAACCCTAGAACTTACATTATGCTTAGGAAAATCCTTCCAAACACATAAAATAACAAATTGAAACCAAATAAATCATTTAGCCAATTTTTATAAAATTTGATAAAATTACGACAATGCCCTTCATAAAGTTCACGACCATTTCGCACAAAAAATTTTTTAAATGACACAAACCAATATTCCCATTGAATTCCTTACAAAAAATCGATTCTAAAACATCTTGGAACATCAAAAACCGACTTGAAATGCAAAAGTCCTCTCTGAGGGTAAAACAATAATTTTACAATTTTAATAATTAAAAATTCTAAAATTAATATATAAAACATTAAATAATGTAAAGTGAAACATTAATAAAATTTATTTAAAAATTTAAATAAAAAAAATCGATCAATCAGGTTCTCAAGCAAAATTGTTGATGGTTACTCAGATATTTATTAAAGGACCCCTCCATCTAGGGGCTCAAAGAATTAAAGATATAATAAAGGGGGTTCTCCAAAAAATTAATGTCCATCAAGTAAGACTAAAGTCAATCATAAAGTCAATCAAGTAAGATTAAAGTCAAGATCTTAAAGTCACTCAAGTAAGACTAAAGTTAAGATATTAAAGTCAACCAAGTAAAACTAAAGTCAAAATCTTAAAGTCAATCAAATGAGACTAAAAGTTAAAATCCTAATAAAGTTCTAATTAAATAATAATTTTATTTAAAATAATCCTAATAAAATAATAACTCTATTTAATAGAATTCTAATTAAATAGTAACTCTTTCTAAAATAATTATAATTAAATAATAATTCTCTCTAAAAGAATTATAGTTAAACCTTAACTCTATCTAAAAGGCACTTAAAAAAATCTATAAATAGGGGTCCCTACACCCAATTTTCGTATTCAAGAATAAACCCTAAGAGAAGTAGGTCAAAAAACTTGCCTAGCCTCCCATAAACCCTAATTTTGAAGCCCTAACTCCTTACCTAACACCTATACCTCAACTTTAGCTCGAAAAACACCTAGAAGTCCTTCAAAAACACCCAGAAATCTATAAAAAAATTCGAAGAATCCAGATTTAAGAAAGAGATACCTAGACTTGGAGATCTGAAGTGAATCTAGCGACAACACGAAGCAAGGAGTACTATACAAAAACTATTCTTCCAGATCTGAGGGAACAAGACCATTGTCTTCGAAAAGGTATATATTTATTTTATTTATTTATTTATTTATTACTTAAGTCTTTTAGCAATGTAGTATATTTGAGAATTAGTAGAGACTAGCGTTTGCCGGACGGGATTGGTGCCTAACACCTTCTAATCCCGTAATTTGATCCCTGAACTCAGTTATATTTTAAGTAGATTAGTTGTTTTTATTCGTTTAGAGTCGATTCTCGGTTCCTAGACCATAATAACTAGGTGGCGACTCCCAAACCTCAAAAGTCAAGAACGGATCCGCGCATCCCTCGAATTAAAGGCGCTTTCAGTGACGACTCCACTAGGGACCATTGAGGATCAAACTTGAAAAACCCCAAGTATGGGAGCATTGCTAAAATGACCTAGAATGTTTTTATTTATTTAATTTTGTTTATTTGTTTATTTATTATTATATTTGCATCTTTGTTTTTTTATTTTTGGTTCGATTATTGAGCATGTGTTTTGACTTTGAATATTTGGCTTTGGCATATTATTTTTGTGAGTTAATCAAGGGTCATCTAAGGTGATCCTAAATAATGCAGGGTTTTAGGATGGTTGGATTTATTGAAGATAATATGATGATTGTTGGACCATGACGTTTGATTTTTTTTACATGTGTAGATCTATTTTAATTTTTTTTTTAGGGTGTGTGCGATTGATCCATGGATAACATTTTCTTTTCTTAGTTTTTTTTTTTTTTTAAAGTGTGTGATTAGTATGTTTTTTTTAAAAGAAATAAAATAAATTTTTTTTTAGGGAAGTTGTGTTGTCCATTGACAACAAGCAAAAAACAATAGAAAAAAAAATAAAAAATAAAAAAAAGAAGGCAATTTGGTAGTGTGCTGTTAGCAACAGTAACTATCCATCGTGTTCAATAAAGGGGGTGTGTCCTTAGTAAAAAGAAAATTTTTTTTAACCCTCACACCATCTTCTTAATCGATTTTCAGCCATGTTCATCATTTTTTCAATAGAGACTGATCTAGTCTCTCAATCCGATCGGTTGAGGTCAGTCCGATCGATTTAAAACTCCTTATTTATCAACAATTTTTTGTGATTTAGTGCTTATAACCATCAGTTCCTCTTGAAACCGATTCAAAGTGATGGTTTCCTTAAGAGAAAATTGACCTCTCTTCATTCGGTCAAAGGAAATTTTGAAGTCTGTCGGCTTAGATCATTAGGAAATTCAATTAATCAGAGTAAGTTGATGTGGTATAGTCTGAAGGGAGGGAGAGAGTTAGAACGATCGAACATAAGAGGGTTCCAGATTAGTTCCTTTGGGTACTTTATAGAAGTTTGCATATCGATGATGAACCTAGCTTCTCTTTTTGTTTCTGTCTGGTTCGTTCGATCAAGTTTTAGGATCGGTTAATCCGGAATCAATGATCGGTACTTCAATTTGAATTTCTTTTCCTCAAATCTTATTTTGTTCGATCCAAAACATGTTGGAATTGTCTATACGTTTCAGAGTGATTGTGGATTTTTTTTAAGATTTGGATTTCATCAATTGAGAGGTTTTGAACTTCAAAGGTGTTGTTTGCCAAGCGTAAACCATCCGATCGTGATGCAATTGCAATTGCATAATTTTTTTTTTGGACGATCCTGCAGCTTCCCAGTAATTTTTCTTTTTTTTTCTTTCTTCGAGTACAATCAAGAACACAGCTAGCTGGGTTTTTGATGTGCAAATTTCGAATGTCATCGAGATTATGAGTTCTCTGTTCTTGGTGCTGGATAGAGTGCATGATCGAGAAGAATCATAATAATAAAAAAATCTATGTGGTCGAAATCTAATTCGAGAATCATCCTGATTGAGGAGATTCCACGCAAGTCTCTATCTAGTTTGAGTGTTTTAGTTTTTTTATGTTGTCACACCAATATACCATCGAGATTCTAAATTTTTCCTTTAATGGCTAATGGTTTAGCATGGCAAATATTGGTGGTTTTGTTTTAATTTTTTTTTTATAAGAAAAATGTGTTTTAAGTTTTTTTATTAAAAAAAAAATCGATTTTTATTGCTTGATAAAAGTCGATTTGTTTTCTAAAATGTTTCATTTTTTTTAAATTTTCTTTTCTTTTTCTCTCTTTCAATTTGTTTAAAGATCATCATAACCTCTCATCCCAACGATTGTCACTTCATTCTTAATCCAATATCCTCAGAAATATCAATTTGGTTAGGGTCACCCCAAAATAACCCTTGATTGGACTGTATAAAAAAAAATATATCCGGATTAGATTGCTTGTTTGATTCAATAGTCGAACCCGATTACCAGTTTTCATGATTGCTTATCTAACGTGCCATAATATTGATTGATAGATGTGTTTGACATGACTGTTTTAATCTTAATTGCAATATAATGTGTTTTGTATACCTTGATTAATATTCACGTGGTATTAATTTTATGATGATTTAATTGGACCCATGGGCCCATTTGTTTGAAAAGGCCCCGGGCACACCCTACCCTATTTTACACGCTTGCATGTCCCAATATAGCCAACGTGGCACTAGTGAGTGGCCCGGTCTTTTCGAAGATGCGACGTCATTCATGAAAACCACAACTCTAGTCATGTACCTTAGGGTATATTAAACTCGGACATCAGTATCGTCTGATCAGGTGACTCTAAAAGGTATATTAATGCACCCAGGCTGGAGCGACCTGAGCATTTGACCTATTGTAAGCCGCACAGTCACATGTCCTGATTGCCAACGCAGTATTAGTACGTGATCGGTCCCCTCGTGGGATGCTAAACCATTTATGAAAGCTACAACTCTAGACTCGTACCTATACGATATATCAAAGATAATCCAAGTTCACCAATTGCACTTCTTGGTCAAAATCAATGTCTAAGCAAAATCCTATCCCACTGTGCCCTACTGTATGAGGGGGATAGACAACATCTATTATAGACGAGAGGTATTTAAGTGGGCCCTTGCTCAGCATCGTGCTCCACCTCTCAACTAAAGATCAAACTGGCTATTTTTGACTTCAGAGAAGTGAGTTGGAGTTTTAGATTATCACTTATACTGTATATCAAACCAAGTCACCACGTACCATCCGATTGAGTACGCTCGAGAGGGACATAGGTGCACTTGGGCAAGGTGGACAGATAAATTGCATTGCAGGTAGTAAACCTAGAGTCTAGAAGCCTTCCTGTAGGTCACGACCTGAACTGACTATGGGTGTTCTCAGGTTGCTCAATTTAATCCAACCAACAGGTAAGTGGGTGAACTAATCCAGATTGTTCAAACTAAACCCACTATATCGGTCCAACCCAATCAGTGAAATGTATTGATCAATTTGAACCAATTAAACTAGTTGGCCCAATTGACAAATTGATTAGCTTATCAACATCAAATCAGTTGGACTAATTGGTTTCACTTTTAAAGATCCAGACCACTTTATATAGATAGATTCGATCTTAGGATCAAATTAATTTGTCTGATCAAATGTTCAATCCCAATCAAGGGTAGACCCACGTCTAACCTTTCTCACTTTCTTGGTCACCATATACTTATAGTGCATTTGGATTCGATATTTCCCACTGGACTTGAGCTATTCTATATCGAAACTTTAATCATATGGTTAAGAGTCAAATCTTTAGAGTCAATGGTTAACCTTGGTTTACTTCCAATTAGGTGATAATTGGTTCCAAACGTTCTAAACCTCCATCTGTACGACTTTGGGTCTGTGAAAAAAGTCATCTTTCCAGAGTACCATTGCCAAGTAGTTAGTCTTTGCCACAAGAAGAAACGAGTACCATGGATGAAACTGCGCTCCGTCAGATTTTAGAATCTTTTCAAGCACAGATTATTACTTCAGTTCAAACACAAATTGAATCTCTAAAGATTGAAAAGGGAAAAGATAAAGCTATAGAATCTCAAGATGTGTTTGACCTTGTCGAAAATCAAGAAGATGATCAATTACCTATCGACCCTATCTTAAATCATCGAATAACTCAGGTTGAAACTACTTTTAAGAATATTAAAGATCCCGACGATCTTACTCTTTGATTAGGGGCTACCTTGTTTCCCACGGTCCATCTGTCAAAGAAGTTCACAATACCAGATATGGAGAAGTTTGACGGTATTGGATGCCCTAGGACTCACTTAAAAGTATATATTAGCATAATGTAATCTCAAAGTCTAAGTGAAGAGCAGATAACTCAACTTTTTCAAAGAACCCTTACGGGTCCTGTCCTACGTTGGTTAATGTCATTGGACTAATCTCAAGTAAGAACATGGCATGAATTGATGAAAGAGTTTATTGGTCTATATTCATTAAACATGGATATTGAACTTATAAGAAGAGACCTAGAAACTACTAAACAGAAACCCAGGAAAACTTTCACTAAGTTCATTACTCGATGGAGAGCTAAAGCCACTCAATTATGGGACTGACCTCAAAAGAAGGAACAAGTCAAGATCATCCTCAAGAATCTCACTCCAAATTATGCCAAATACTTGATGCCTCAGTACCTTCCTATTTTTCAATCCCTCCTTGAAGTTGGAAATCAAGTTGAGAATGCTTACTCTTCGATACTTTTTAGTAACTCGTCTGAGTCAAAACCCAAAATTTTCAAACCTAATGTCAATTCCTTACAAGTGGCCAACACCTCTTTCACACTATCTCTTCAAGTTACTCAACCCTCACAAGCCAAGCCTAGGAGATAATTTACCAATCTTGGAATGTCCCTTAGTGTTGTTTATCAAAAATTGATGAAAATGGGATTGCTAACACCTTTATAACCTAAGTCTTTGCCTAATCCTTTTCCTCCAAACATGGACAATGGGTAATTTTGTGAATTCCATCAAATACTCGATCATGTTCTTGATAGATGTATTACCCTCCGTCATGCTATCCAAAACCTTATTGAGCAAGGAAAAGTCACCATACCCACTCCTACTACTCCCAATGTTAAGACTAACCCTTTGCCTACCTTTCAAAATCAACCCTCTCCTATTCTAAACCTAATATCCATATCCAAATTTGAATCAATTGACCTAGTTTCCTTCATTTACCTGATTGATTTTAATAATGTGCTCGCTTCATGTCAGAATGAGCTCAATTACCCTAAGGCAGTGGTAGAACAAAAAAATAGAAAAATTATTGAAGTAACGGGTTATCCCGCATATGACAGGCTTGAATCGAAATATGAAGAGATAGTAAAAGTAGGTAAGTTCAAGTCATCCATCGGAGATAACCGAAGTGGCATAGACCCTAGAATTGTGTTCCTCCATTCAGAATGTGTAGTCTTTTTAAGTCTTCTTAATTTTTAGCTTCAGTTGTGAAAGTGCCCTCGATCCGTGGGGTGCATGGATCCACTTTTGACCCTTGAGGTTTGGGAGTAGTCACCTAGTTATTATGGTCTAGGAACCAAACTGACTCTAAAACGGATAAAAAAAATTAATCTACTACAGAAAAACTGAATCCGGGGATCATATTACGGGGTTAGAAGGTGTTAGGCACCAACCCCGCCCAGCCAATGTCGGTCTCTACTTATCCAAAATAAGACTACATTGCTAATTACAATACCTAGATAAAAAAATAATAAAAACCTTACCTTCGATCTGCAAAGGTTCTATTCCCTCAGATCTCGTGAAACTACTCCTTGTACCGTACTCCTTACTTCGTTCTGTCTCCGGATCTGATTTTTGATTTTCGAGGCAAACTATCTCTTTCTTGGATCTGGGTGCTTCGAATTTGTTGTGGATTTTGAGGTATTTTTCAAAGGTTTCTAGGTGTTTTTTAGGTTAAAATCAAAGTAGGGTATTAGGTAAGGAGTTGGGGCTCCAAAATTAGGATTTTGGAAAGGTTGTGGAGACTTTTTCACCTACTTTTTCTAGGGTTTTTTCTTTGATACGAAAATAGGGTGTGGAGACTCCTATTTATAAAGTTCTTTAGAAGCATTAGGGTTTGATTAGGGTTTCTTTTAGAGTTTTAATTAGGATTTTGACTTTGGTCTTATGAGATTGACTTAGTCTTTAGGATTTTAATTTAGGGTTTTGACTTTAGTCTTATGAGATTGACTTGATTAGTTTAGATTAGGATTTTGATTTAAGGTTTTGACTTTAGTCTTATGAGATTGACTTGATTTGTCGAGATTAGGGTTTTGATTTAGGGTTTTGACTTTAGTCTTATGAGATCAACTTTAATATTTTGACTTTAGTCTTTCTTAGTTGGCTTTTAATATCTTGACTTTAGTCTTACTTGATTGACTTTAAGGTTGACTTTAGTCTTACTTGGTTGGCTTTAATTTTTGGAGAACCCCCTTTTATTATATCTTTAATTTTTTGGGCCCCCAGATGGAGGGGTCCTTGAATAAATATCCTAGCAACCATCAATAATTTTGTCGGAAAGCATGATTGATCGATTTTTTAGTTTAAAATTTTAAATTAATTTTATTAATGTTTCACTTTACATTATTTAATATTTTATTTATTAATTTCAAAATTTTTAATTATTAAATTTGTGAGATTATCGTTTTACCCTCGGAGATGATTTTTTACGTTTTAAGTCATTTTTTAATGTTCCAGGATGTTTTGGAATCAGTTTTTCATAAGGAATTCAATGGGAATGTTGGTTTTTGTCATTTATGAATTTTTTGTATGAAATGGTCCTGAACTTTATGAGGGTCATTTTCGTAATTTTGTCGAATTCTATGAAAATTGACGAAATGATTTATTTGATTTCAATTTGTTACTTTATGTGTTTGAATGAATTTTCCTAATCGTAACGTAGGCTCTAGGGTTGTTTTGATGTTAGGGGTATTTTGGTAATTTGATTATTTTTATTGATTTTTATCGTGAAGCTTCTTTTTGGTCTGCAAGATGATGATTTCTATGTTTCTGGGGTCGTGTTTTCCTAGCATAGCGTGGTTTCTAAGGTTTTTTCAGTTCGAGATACCTCATCCGGATTTCTGAAACATATCTGGTAACAAAATAAAGCATTGGAATAAACATCCATCATTGGGAACCGTTGCGATCGGGTTGATGAGTTGATTAATCAGGCGAGTTTAAAAATGGGGTGTCTACAAGTTGCGTCAGTCTTTGAGTTCAGTTATTCATCTTTATTTTTGGGTTTTAGTAAGGTTGTCAATTTATGTTCTTTTTTATTCTAATAAATAAAGAAACTTTTGATTATCATGTGTGCAATAATGATGTGAAAGTAAAATCAAACATAAGAAATGACTTAAAGCTCACTAATCAAATTTGATAAATATTAAAATTAAAGAGTATACTCAAGAAGTGCAAATTGGTAATACGTTATCCTTAGGAGAACATGAGAGAATAGTAAACTTACTTGAGAAATTCAACAATGTTCTTGCATGGTCTCATAAGGATATATGGATGGATCACACAAAAACATAGATCAAGACATAAAGTCGATGGTAAACTTCAAAATCAAATATTATCGATTAAGAATGATGTATTCGAAACCATCACAAATGTGCTAAGACCCACAAGAAGGGATCTATTATGCTTTTTTACTCAGAGAAGAGAATTATCATTAGCAAAAGAATATGAGATTTCTTTCAAAGTTTGGAAAGAATTGAACGAGTTAATGTCAAATACAAAGAATGCAATCATACTCAATTTCGTAGAAGAAGACTGAAGATTACTCATTCTCAGAAGAAAATTGAAGTTACTCCTCCTCAAAAGAAGACCTTACTTGACAGAGCAATCCAGATATCGAATTCTTGAAACTTTGACTAAGTGTAGCATTCACCAAAGGAGGCCTTCTTTGGCCGAACCATTTTCCTGTCTAACCGATAAAAATATAACTTTCTTTAGTCTCTCGTAGTCTTTTAAAAAAAATAAAAAGCCTCTTCTTTCTAAATCACACCAACCAACCTTGGGAAGGAATCTTAGTATGAACTACGTTTTGACCTGATCTCAAAAGAAAAAAAGAAATATTTGGGGTACGTAGGAAACCTGATAAGTTACTTCAGGCCCTGTCACGAAAAAAATAAGTGTATTCTCTTAAGAAAAGTGTCATCTAAAAGGAAAATCCCCTATTGAAAGGTTCAAAAGAAAATAGTGCCAAACTAAGGGCATTAGAAAAAAGAATCAAAAGAATTGATAAAAAGAAAAGAATGCCAAACTAGGGGCATTTAGAAAAAATCAAAATGACTGACAGAAAAGAGAGAATATCAAACTAGAGGTATTTTGGGAAGTTGAGCCTTATATCCTTTTTTTTTAAATCATATCCTAATTCCACCTATTAAGTCCTCCTGAATGCTAATTGGCTCGATTAAAGTGCAGGGAACCAAGAAGTTGTCGAATTGATTATTCAAGATTATCAAAAAAAAAAAAGAGAAGCCCGTTAAGTCGAAAATCTGAAAATGCGACTTAGGCAAAATTTATGACATAACCATAAGAAAGAAAGCCTGCTAGGTTGAAAACCTAAAAAGACGACATAGGCAAAAATCAAGGCATCATCAAAAAAAGAAAAATAAAGCCCACTAGATTGAAAACCTGAAGAGAGGATCTAGGAAAAAATTAGGGCATCATCAAATGGAAAGAAAAGTCTCATCAAGAAGAAGAATTCAGAAGGAAGCTTGTGCAGAAACTAGAAAATACAGAACCATCCAAGCCTCAATATTCTTTTTTCAGCCAAGAGTTCATATCCAACAAAGATAATGTTGAAGTCGAAAAAATCAGAAGTCATTTTGAACATTGTAGGATCTTCAAAAGTATGTTTACTTGTTCAAGTGTTCGTTAATAGAAGATGTAGAATCATTAACCACTTTGAAGAGAAAGATCTTCTATTCTAATATTTATCAAGATTTTTTAAGTCCAGCTCAAGTATTTTTCAAAAGAAATTTGAAAGAAAATAATCAATCCCTTATTGCACATATGATAACCTTAAGAGTCTTAAATTTAAGGGAATGTCAGTTCTTCTATCTGTCATACATCAAAGTCCATATTTTTCAAGCGTAATATATTCCATCAGTCTCGTAATCAAGTTCCAGTTAAAGCTAACCTTGAAACTAGGGATATTTTTTGAAAGTCATTTAATTCCAAAGTTTTGTTCTTAATCACATGATAAAAAGAAAAATCTTATTTAAAAGTCCGATGAAATCCCATGATAATTATGAATCCAAATGCATAATAAGTTAATAAAAGACCCTATCTTTTAAACTTTGAGCTCGATTTTGAATCACAGAATGAATTAATAGGATTGTTGAAGTTCCTATAAATCTAAGTTCGAGAAACGTGATTTAATAAGTTCGAGTCCGAGAAATGAGACTCCAATTTTTTGAATCATAGAATGAGTAGGTTTTTTGAAGTGCTTACAAACCTAAGTTCGAGTCCGAGAAACGAGATTCCAACTTTTTGAATCATAGAATGAGTAGACTTTTTGAAGTGCCTACAAACCTAAATTTGAGTTCGAGAAGCGAGATTCCAACTTTTTAAATTATAGAATGAGTAGGCTTTTTGAAGTGCCTACAAACCTAAGTTTGAGTCCGAGAAACGAGACTCCAACTTTTTGAATCATGGAATGAGTAGACTTTTTGAAGTGCCTACAAACCTAAGTGCGAGTCCGAGAAACGAGACTCCAACTTTTTGAATCATAAAATGAGTAGGTTTTTCGAAGTGCCTACAAACCTAGGTTCGAGTCCGAGAAGTGAGACTCCAACTTTTTGAATTATAGAATGAATATGTTTTTTGAAGTGCCTATAAACCTTAGTTCGAGTACAAGAAACGAGACTCCAATTTTAATAGGATTGTTTAAGTTCCTGTAAACCTTAACCAGAGTCCGAGAAACGAGACTCCAACTTTGTTTGAATCATATTGAATTAACAGGATTGTTTAAGTTCTTTAGCCCGAGAAACATGGCTACAATAAGTTCGAGTCCGATAAACGAGACTCATATTTTTTCGAATTCTAAAAAAGAATTTCAAATAGGATTAAACGAAGTTTCTACAATGTTATGACTCCAATTACCTCATTATTCAACCGTGCCATGATTGCTTTTGTTTCATAAGTACATATCAATTTTAATTTATTATTGTCAGCGAGAAAAGAACTCTAGGACCTGACACATTTTTACTCAGTAAGCATCACACCATTGCACACACGTGCACTTTTGCATTAGTCAGGGATAATTTTTTAAAATTAAGGATCTGACATCGTCAGTGAGAATTCAAGTTCCAGGACCTGACAAACTTTTTCAAGAAGAGTTTTACCCTCAAGGATCCGAACGCCCCGATGAATTGCAAAATCAAGTTGCAAAATGAACTGTCACTAGCTTTGACATTCAGATATCGCACTATTTACCGAAATAGATTTGCTATCTAGTTTACTTCAACCCTCTGCCAAAGAGGGGCATCTATAAACATCCCATTTTTGCACTCGCTTGATTAATTAACTCGTCAACCCGATTGCAACGGTTTCTAATGATGAATGATTATTCCAATGCTTTATTTTGTTATCATATGTATTTCAGAAATCTGGATAAAGTATCTCGAACTGACAAAACAATAGAAACCACATTACGCTAGAAAAATATGACCCCAAAAATATAAAAATCATCATCTTGCAGACAAAAAGAAGCTTTAAAATAAAAATCACTAAAAAATGATCAAATTACCAAAATACCCCTAACATCAAAATAATCCTAGAGCCTATATTATGCTTAGAAAAATCCTTTCAAACACATAAAATAACAAATCAAAATCAAATAAATCATTTTGCCAATTTTTACAAAATTTGACAAAATTATGAAAATGCCCCTCATAAAGTTCATGTCCATTGCACACAAAAATTTTCATAAATGACACAAACCAATATTCCCATTGAATTCCTTACGAAAAATCGATTCTAAAACATCTTGGAACATCAAAAATCGACTTGAAACGTAAAAGTCTTCTCCTAGTGTAAAACGATAATTTTATAATTTTAATAATTAAAAATTCTGAAATTAATAAATAAAATATTAAATAATGTAAAGTGAAACATTAATAAAATTTATTTAAAAATTTAAACTAAAAAAATCGATCAATCAGGCTCTCAGGTAAAATTGTTGTTGGTTGTCCGGATATTTATTAAATGACCCCTCCATCTAGAGGCCAAAGGAATTAAAAATATAATAAAGGGGGCTCTCCAAAAAATTAAAGTCAATCAACTAAGACTAAAGTCAATCAAGTAAGATTAAAGTCAAGATCTTAAAGTCACTCAAGTATGACTAAAGTTAAGATATTAAAGTCAACCAAGTAAGACTAAAGTCAAAATCTTAAAGTCAATCAAATGAGACTAAAAGTCAAAATCCTAATAAAGTTCTAATTAAATAATAATTCTATCTAAAATAATTTTAATTAAATAATAATTCTATTTAATAGAATTCTAATTAAATAATAACTCTTTCTAAAAGAATTATAATTAAACAATAATTCTCTCTAAAAGAATTATAATTAAACAATAATTCTCTCTAAAAGGCACTTAAAAAAGACTATAAATAGGGGTCCCTACACCCTATTTTCGTATCCAAGAATAAATCCTAAGAGAAGTGGGTCAAAAAACTTGCCTAGCCTCTCATAAACCCTAATTTTGAAGCCTTAACTCCTTACCTAACACCTATACCTCAACTTTAGCTCAAAAAACACCTAGAAGTCTTTCAAAAATATCTAGAAATCCATAAAAAATCTGAAGAATCCAGATTTAAGAAAGAGATACCTTACCTTGGAAATTTAAAGTGAATCCAACGGCAGAATGAAGCGAGGAGTACTATACAAGAAAATATTCTACCAGATCTGAGGGAACAAGATCGATGTCTTCGAAAATGTATATATTTCTTTTATTTATTTATTTATTACTTAGGTCTTTTAGCAATGTAATTTATTTGGGAATTAGTAATGACCAGCGTTTGCCGGGCGGAGTTGGTGCCTAACACCTTCCAAACCCGTAATTTGATCCTCGAACTCAGTTATTTTTTAAGTAGATTAGTTATTTTTATCTGTTTATAATCGATTCTCGGTTCCTAGACCGTAATAACTAGGTGGCGACTCCCAGATCTCAAAGGTCAAAAGTGGATCCGCGCACCCCACGGATCGAGGGTGCTTTCAGGAAGATATCTATTTTTTTTGAGATTTTGAAAGTTTTTAATTTTTTTGTTTTTTGAAGAATTTTTTATTTTTTTAATTTTTTTGATTATTTGATTTTTTTTATATTTAGGTGTTATTTTTCGGACACTTGAAGTAAGAAGGACAATCGTGCAAATTCATTAGTAAAGATAGGGAGCCCTCCAAATAGTTTTTCCCTGAGGAGGAGGGCTCGTTATGATCCTCGGACAACGTGAATTTGCCTAACGGTATTTTTTTGAGGCTATGGTAGCCTCAATGGTGATAGGAAATTCCTCCCTATTGTTCAAGGTTTCCCCTTCTCTAAAGGGATGGATGAGATGAGAAAGTGATTTGTTGGGTGGTTTGGTCATTGGTTCGAAGATGACCATGATCTCCAATTGATTGTTGTCAGAGTTGGGCATAGTTCCCCCCAAACTAGGTAGGATGATGACTGATGCCCAGTCGATGCTGTGGGAAAGGGTGATTATTTCTCTTTGCATATAGTAATTTCCACTTTTGTAGGTTCCCTTGCTATTTCTGTTAGATTCACGTTGGAGTCCCCATTAAATAAGACATCAATGCCTTCTATAAATGATGGTTGGGACTCAACAACTGAGTCTTCCTGAATATGCTGGGGTTTGAAACTTTCTATTTTCTTCTTTCTGACTGGCTTTGTCGACAGTGGTTCAGATAGACTGTTGGATCTGATTTGTGATTTTGGGAAACTGACGCTGATATGAGGAATTCTACCCAAATTCCAAACATTTGGTTCACGATTTTGCTTTCTGGCTAATCGAAGTTCCCTATTTTTGTCATTCATGTCTGATATATCCTTTTTGGCTTGAACCCCAAACCGAAATAAGGAGTATGCTACTTCTTTTCAACTAGTGTAGCTTTCCCCTTTCCTCTTGGTCCGAACCCTTGCTTGGGTCGGTAACCTGCCTTTTTCAAGATCCAGCCAATCAACAAATTTGCCCTTGATAGTTCTGCCTTCACCTTCCCTATCCTTTTTTCAACGTGGTTAACGGCAACAAACTCATAAGAATGGTATAATTTTTTGTCCTTTGTCATTTCTATATCGATGAAAGGGATGTCCGGAGCTTCCCGGTTGAGATTAGGTTCTCTACCAAGAAGGATATCATCATTTGCCCCATGATAAATTTGACTATTTGGTACAGAGAGGAAGGCACTGCCCCACCAATATGGATCTATGCCCTACCCAACAGTAAGTTAAAGGTTGTAGGTATCTTCATGATCTTGAATGTTACATCGAAGGTGCAGGGTCCTATAGTGATTGGTAAATTTATCTCTCCTAGAGAGTCCCTTCTCGAATAATCGAAATCTCGGAAAATCTTATTGTTGGGTTTAACATGCGACCAGTTGGCGTTAAGTTTTCAAAATATTTCGAAAGGACAGACGTTGAGGACTGAATCATTATCGATTAACATCCTTGCAACCATCATGCCCTTTCACATGACCATGATAATTAACGGTTCAACATGCCCCCGCCCCTCTGGAACGAATTAAATTCCTGTGAAGATGATTGGTTTGGGAGCCATGATCTGACCCATTGTTTGCTCCAACTGTACAGGTGAAGTGGTCAAAGGTACATGTGATTTTCCAAGAACTCTCAACAGTACTTCTTGGTGTAGGCCCAGAATGCTGATCTAAGTTGGTTATTTGTTCAGTTGGTCTACTACATTATGTTCACTCATTAAGTCTACTGTTTCTCTATCTTATACTTTCCCTATTTTCTTTTCCTTGTCCTCTTCGTTTATCTTATCGTTTTCCTTTTTCTTTCTTGTTTATTCATCCACTGTTTCTTTTGCTGCTTATTTTGTTCCTTCTCTGATGTTTATCCCTTTTACTGGTACTCTTTGGCACCTTCCAACTTTTGTCATTTGGTCAATGTCGGCCACCATCACTTTTTTCATCATCTTGACCCCTGTTGACATGGTGGTAGTGGTCTCATAGTTCTAGGGGACTACTTGATTAGAGTTGTATGAAAATGGTTTTGGTGAATGTATGGTGATTGGGAGTGGATTGGGTTTTACATTGAGAATAAGAGGTGGTAATTGTGATTTGGATGTCGTGGTGATGAGAGGAGCTACTTGAAGGGATGATGAAGTGTAAGGAATAATGAAAGGTGGTCGTGAGGATAAATGGTAAGGTATGTGAAGGAGGGGTCAAATCGATTTTTGAGGATTTGGCGATATATAGGGTATGATGAGTGGTGGTCGGGTGGTAGCATTAGGAATTTGGTGAGTAGGATAGATGGTGAGACCAGCCATTTTCAGTAGAGGTCGTGTATTTCGATGCTGGTTTGTCGTGTATTGGTTAACGGGGCTGACTGTTGACGTCTCTGGTTCCCTTGTTAGGTGGATTCTAATCTTCGACCCGATAGGAACTGTCAAAGTTGATGGATTAAAATTGAGTTCCTAGAGATTGGTATTTACTCTGTGCCCACTTCTCCCTCTATTGTAAGTAGGTAGGGGGTTTTGGTTGATATTCTGTTGTTGAGGTGGGTTTACGGCTGTAGACATGAGATGTTCATTTTCGAATCTCAATGCTACGTGGTTTGGAATCGCCACCATTCTTTTTTAGAAATGGGTGTGAATGGGCACCCAAATCAATTTTTTGAAAATCATTTTTTCATGGTATTATAGTGACATTTATGAAAAATGTATAATCTACCTAAGATCTAGGTAAAGGGATTTGATTAGAGAATGTGGAAGGTGTTAAGCACCCCATTCTCTCCACCTAAGGTGGTTTCCCTTTTAAATTTGACAATTTTTAAAAAGAATATCATAGTAATAGAAATGTATGAGATGTATGAAGTGGTGTGAGCATATGGTGAGTAAGTTCCTCTTTGAAAGAGAATTTAATGTTAATGTTGACATGAGGAATATCCTATAGAAGATGATATCCTATGAAACCAACACGTTTTTTGCATGAGTTGAAATGTTAGTTTAGGATTTTAGAAAAGTTCCATGAATAGACTTCCCTTAGATCCATAATCTTACTACATGAATGCTTAGCTACGAACTTAGTATTTTAGCCCCATCGAGAGAGTTACACAATTATTCATCATTTCCAAGCATGTGTGGTGTGTGTGTGCGTAAATTATGATGCATGAGATAAGATGGGTTTAAGAGAGGACTTCAACCTCCATCCTTTCAACAAAACCACCTCAAGCATTTCATGCCCAAGGTTAAGGTTCAATCTACTCAGGATGAAGGAGGGTACTCCATTACATCCTAAGGACTACTAAAAAGAAACGAAAAGAAAGGGATAGGAAAAGAAGATGCAACTAAAAAATAAATAACAACTACTATACCCACCTTGTCCCCTTACAAGTCTTGAATGAACTTGATCTTGATAGATGAACTTGAGAGTTGAAGGATGTAGTTGAGGGTTGAGAGAGTTGAATGCTGAGAGATGGGAGAGTTGAAAGTTTATAGATGAGAGATGAGTAGAGATTTTTGTAGAGTTTTAGGTTGAGAGATGGAGGCTTGAGAGCATGAATTGTTCATAGAAAATGAGGGTAATTATAGAGTTTTTGGAGAACTTTTGAAGATAAAGTGGTCCAACCCTAAAAATAAAGAGAATGGACATGATGTTTAAGTTATTTCTTTTTGGATTTTTCATTTGTGTAAGGGCAAATATGACATTTGTGAAGAAACCTTAAAAGTATTCTTTAATCTTTGATTTTTTGATAAATAGAGGTGAGAGAACAAAAAGTACTTTTGGGAGGATAAATAAGGGAGTGACATATGTAAAAGTGGAGTGGTAGGTGAAAAGTAGACCGTGATTCATTTGTAAATAACTCATAAAGTAAGGGTGGAAGTATATTTTTGAAATGAACCAATGGGAGAACAAAAATACTTTTGGGAGGGTGAGTAGGGGAGTGACATGTGTAAAGGTAAAGTGGAAGGTTAAAAGTAGACCTTAGTTCATTTATAAATAACTAATAAAGTAAGGGTAGATGTATATTTTTGAAATGAACTAATGGGAGAGCTCCATGTATGTATTTGAATATTCTCAACTTTTGATAGTATGATTGGAAGTTCTCTTAACTTTATTATTGCCAAAGACTCAAGAACCTTTTTGATTTGACCAACCTTTTTGGGAAATGCATTCTTGGATTTTTCACAAGGAACAGTTGACTCTCCAATTAGATAATGCATTGGGTATTGGGGGCTTGTGAAAGATCAACATGTGTCACATTTTGAGGGGACTTAGAAAATGGACTTTGTCTTGGGCTTGGGTTGGACTAGGAAATGGATTTGGGTAATGGGTTTAGAATGGTATTGGGTTTTGTTTATAGATAATGGGCTAAGGTTTTGGGGTGACTTGGCTTGATTAGGATATGGACTTTGTTTATGGACTTGGGCTAGGGTATGGATGATGGATATGGATTTAAAGTGGATTAGGGACAAGGTTGAGCATGCAAAACTATATGACCATATGAATGTCTGCATGTATGTAGGGAAATGATGCTATGTGGCAATGTGGGCCCGTGATAGGCTTGAGTTCTTAGTTGGAATTAATTCGAGAAAATTTGGATTTTTCTAATGGGTTCGTGAAAATTGGGGTGTTTACAGCTGCCCCTCTTTGCAGGAATTGCTTGTACAGAACTGCAAAGAATAAAATAAACCCTTTATTTGCACGAATCCAAAATAATTAATGCATGATGATTAACAATTTCAGTTGGATTGAAGATTTTTTTTTATTTTTATTTTTGTAGAATGTGGTTACCCAAGCATAGGGTCTGACATGATTAATCTTTTTGAAACCTTTAACTTCATGGCATAGAGCTCGTTGGAAATCTTAGATAGAATTTTTGATGATATTTTACAATGATTGACGTTTTAAACCATGTAATGCAATTTTGATATATTTTTCTTTTTTCTTGTTAATTCCAAATTTTGAACTTCTTTTTTTCTTTTTTATGGCAGTTACAAGATCATCTAGAAAGGACTTGGTGTAGTGTGGTCGTTCTTGAAAGAGGCTTGCTTTGAAGATGCATGATGACCTGGTATTTGAGTATTCGGTGAGTCATCTTGCCTGGGATGTGGAGAGAATCATGATTGACCAAGCTGCTCAAATCAAAGCCCTAAAGGATAGGCTTGATCCCTACTACGCTTCCTAGGGAAATGCTTAAGTGGTTCTTTGCCCGTTATTCCTTCTCGTACCTTATTTTTCAAGAGAATAATGTAGTACTATTTGAAATGAATGAAATAGGTTTTTTACGTAGTGACCTCAGATATATCTATTACTTTCGAAAACTCTTGATTTTAAGCAAAGTCCTAGATTCTTCGTCATATGCCAAAAATAGTAATTTTGATGATGCATTTTTTTTGTTTTAGGTTTTTAAAAGATTGCCTTTGTCAAATAATCTATGATAAATTAGTGTTTGACAACTTTAAAGGTCAACGGTTATGGTACCTTTGCCAAATGCCGAGGATACAAGTGTTGACTAATCCTTTGCATCTTCAGAGTCATCCCCGAGACTAAAGATTTTGACTGAGTTATCTTCGTTGTATCTATTGAAACATTGAGGACTTCGAGATTTTTGTCGTTCATAGTTTATCTTCGTGCGGGTCAGGAGTTAATTTTTTTTCGTATTTTATTTTTTCCATTTTTACCCCTGGTGCCCATTATGATTTTCACCAGACCCAGTTTTCACATTTTTGCGCATCGACACCCTTTTTGAATTTTCATTGTACTAGTGATTTTGATCTTGCCATAGACTGCTTTTTTTACTCACAGTGCCTTTGCGGGGTTTTCACCATGCCCTTTCAGTCTATATTTACTTTATAGATTTTCACTTTGAATACCTTCTCGATTTCTCTATATCCCTTGTGACTTGGTAACTCAAGTTGAGCTGCTAGATCGAACACTCTACTCTTCTAGTGGCGCTCTTTCTTGAGTAATAGATCTGGACTCTCCTCTCGAGTTCGTCCGACGATTTTCATGATGCGGTGACTCAAGTTGAGCTTCAAGATCAATGACTTTACACTTCAAGTTATTCTTTTTTTGACCTAACCTCCCCTCTCAGGTCTTCCAACAACTTTGGTGCTTTGAAATCCAAATTAAGTAGCAAAATCAACTATACCCTGACAATATTTTTCATGACATGCTTCCACCGTGATTGAGTTGCCTTGAACCATTCTCTAATCTGAGAGGAATTTAAATAGGACGAAACGTATGCTTGGCTATGGTTGCGAAAGAATAAGAACAGTTGAATCTGGATTTACTAAGGGATGAAATGGACACGGGGTTTGCCTATTTTTATTTTGAAAATATGATTTATGTCTCCTCCCAACGTCTCACAAACTTGTTTAGGTAGGAGATTTTGGTCGAGCTTAAGATCAAATATTTGAGGTTTTTGACTTTTTTTTTATATTTTTTTGTATTTTTGATCATTCACAATTTATCCTCATGCGGGTCAGGAGTATACTTTGGTATTTTTATTTTCACTTTTGATTTTTTTTTATTTCCTTGATGGTGGTTACTTGCCCTAGTCCTAGGTTAAGAATGAATGTGATAGCTCAAAAAGGGTTAACTAAGGGTAGATAATGGTTTAGATAGTAGAAAGATGGCCTCTCTTTATTTCAAAGGATGACTTTAGGCGTAATACTTATTGATGATATTAACATTGATCGGTTGTGGGAAGACATCCCCATCCATCTCTGTGAGAATCAGTGCTCCCCTAGACAGTACCTTTTTGACAATAAATGGCCCCTCATAATTTGGACGTAACTTTCCTCTTGTATCTTATTGTATAGGCAGAATCTTCTTCAGAACTAGGTCTCTTTGCAAGAACTCTCTAGGTCAAACCTTCTTGCAATAAGCTCATATTATTTTCCGTTGATAAGTTTGCCCATGATAGATTGGTGAGAGTTGTTTCTCCTTTATTAAGTTTAACTGGTCAAATCGAGTTTGGATCGATTCTGCCTCATCTAATTCAATTTCCTTTAAGATCCGAAGAGAGGGGATCTCAACCTCAATGAGCAAAACTGCTTTCATTTAATAAACTAATAAATAAGGCGTTGCCTAGTCGAAGTTCAGATTAACGTTCGATAAGCATGTAGAGCGAATGGTAACATCTCGTGCCAATACTTATAAGTAACATCCATTTTTTCGATGATCTTCTTGATATTTTTGTTGGCGGCTTCGACTACTCTGTTCATCTTTGGCCTGTAAATAACTGAATTATGATTGGTGATCTGAATATCCTTGCACATTTTGGACATGTCTTTATTTTTGAGATTTTTGACGTTATCGGTTACTATCCTGTTTGAGAGGTCGTACCGACATATGATGTTATTCTTTACAAACTTCAAGACATTGCCCCTTGTAACATTGGTGTAAGATGCTGCTTCTACCCATTTCATAAAGTAGTCGATGGTGACCAAGATGAAGCAATGCACATTGGAAGCTTGAGGATTGATCTGCCTGATGAAATCCATGCCCCAGAGTGAGTAGGGCCAGGGAGAAGTCATATTGTTCAATTCTGAAGGTGGTGCATTGATTTTGTTGGTGTATATATGACACAAATGACACTTCTAAACATGTTGGCACCAGTCACTCTCCATGGTCATCCAGTAGTAACCCATTCTCATTATCTTCTTTGTGAGCATGTGTCTGTTCATGTGAGGTCCACAGATTCTACCATGTACTTTTTCGATCAGACGCTGAGCTTCTATTTCTGTTACACATCTTAGGAGGACCTCATGGTGCAACTTTTTGTATAAAACTTCACTACTCAAAAAGAACTATCCTACCAATCTTTGAATAGTCTTTCAGTCAGTTGTTGTGGTATCGGGTGGGAAAGTTTGATCTTCTAAAAATCTATAGATGTCTGCATACCATGGCTTTTCTTTAAGTTCTTCAATCTCCACAGACAAGCAATATGTTGGCTAGTCTTGAATACCATCTCAAGAGGGTCGAGTATGCTAACTTCGAAAATGCTGATCATTGATGCCAAAGTAGTCAATGCGTTTGCAAACTGGTTCTTAGCCCTCGGCATATAAGTAAGTGAGATCTGGATGAAGTTTGAGCTTAGATCCTCGAGATACTCATGATAAGGAATTAGTCTTTACTCTCGGGTCTTCCATTCTCCCGTTGTCTGGTAGACCACCAAACTTGAGTCTCCAAATATATCTATTTCATCCACTTTCAGGTTGATCGCTACTTTCAACCCCATAATGCATGCTTTATATTTGACTTCATTATTCGAACATTGGAACCTTTGTCTGACTACAATGGGGATATGAATTCCATTTGGCTTAACCAGAACTGCCCCAATTTTGTTTTCCTTTTGACTTTCTGCTCCATCAAATACATCTTCCAGCTTTTGTCTTCATCATCGTCTTCGGCTTCAGTAAATAAAATGGTTTCATCAAGAAAATTTGTTTTCAATGGCTCATAGTCGGGTAAAGGGTGCTCCGCTAAGTGGTCAACAATGACTTGTCCTTTAATGACCTTTTGAGTAACATAGGTGATGTCGAACTCAAATAATAGTAGTTGTCATTTCGCAGTGCATCCTGTTAGTACTGACTTCTTAAAGAGATACTTCAAAGAATCTATCGTAGTAATGAGCATGGTCAAGTAACTAAGCAAGTAATGGCGTAGCCGTTAGGATGCCCAAACGAGAGCATAACATGTCTTCTCAAGAGTCGAATAGTTCACCTCATAACTCGTGAACTTCTTACTAAGGTAGTAGATGGCTAGTTCTTTTTGACCAATTTCATCATGTCGCCCTAGCATACAACTTATGGAGTTTTTTTGTATGGAAAGGTACATCAATAGAGGTCGACTTGGTGTAGGTGGAAATAAAACTGTTGGATTAAGTAGGTATCTCTTAATTTAATCAAAAGCTTCTTGACAGTCTTCGTTCCATTCTTTCAGCTCATTCTTCAATAGTTTGAATACTAGCTCACAGATCGACGTTAGTTGTACGATGAACTGACTAATGTACTGAATTCTTTCTAGGAATCCCTTGATCTCTTTCTCTGATTTGGGTGGCTCCATGTTTATAATATACTTCGTTTTAGCTAGATCGATTTCAATGCCTCTTCTACTGACAATGAACCCCAATAGCTTTCTTGATGTGGCCCTAAATACGCACTTTGCCGAATTAAGTCTTAGGCTATACTTCCTTAACCGATCGAATAGTTTCTTTAGATTCACCAGATGATCCTCATGAAGATTTGATTTTGTTACCATGTCATCCATGTAAACTTCTATTTCTTTGTGAATCATGTCATTGAACAAAGCAATCATAGCTCGTTGATAAATTGCCCCAACGTTTTTCAGACCGAATGGCATAACTTTATAGTGAAAGGCATCCCAAGGTGTGATAAATGCAATCTTCTCTTGGTCTTCTTCAGTATTTTATTTGATTGTAACCCGAGAATCCATCCATGAACGAAAATATACCATGCTCCGCTATATTGTCGACCAGGGTATCGATGTGTGGTAATGGAAAGTCGTCTTTAGGACTGGTTCTGTTCAGATCTTGATTGTTTACACACATACGCACTTTCCCGTCCTTCTTTGGTATGAAAATGACGTTAGCGAGACATTCAGGATAGGTCAATGCCACGAGAAACCATGCTTGGAACTGCTTCTTTACTTAATCATTGACCTTGAGTGTTTACTATGATTTCAACTTTCGTAATTTCTACTTGACTGGCTTACTTCTCGATTTGACAGGTAACTTGTGGACGACTAGATTTGTGTCTAATTTAGGCATGTCTTGATAAGACCATACGAATGCATCTTGATATTGTTGTAAGAACTTTGTCATCTCCTTTTTCTGCTCAATCGTCAATAGGATTCCGATTTTGACGATTCGTAGGTCATCTTTGGTGCCTAGGTTTACTAAGTTTGTATCCTTTATATTTAGTTGCACACCCTTCTCATGACGTTCCATGAGTTCTTTGATTTTTTTTCGGAGGATACTCAACCTCTTTCTCTGACTCTTCTTCTATCCCCATAAGATCAAAGTCAAGTTCAAAGTCAAACTTGTATTCATTTCTTTCATACTATGTTCTGTCACAAGGCTTATTTAACTAAGGAAATTCTTTGAGAACCTTTGGTATTTTGAAGACTTCTGATTTTTTTGAATTTTTAAAAATATTTGATTTTTTGACTTTTGCAAAGTTTTTGATTTTTTTGAGTTTTGAAAGATTTTTAATTTTTTTGAATTTTGAAAGATTTTTTTAATTTTTTTGATTTTGTGAACTATTTGTATTCCTAAAATAAGATAAAGAAAAATCATACAAATTTATCAGTGATGAAGGTGAGCCCCTAAAAAAGTTTTACTCCGAGGACGAAGGCTCATTATGGTCATCGGGCAAATGAGATTTTACTAATGACATTTTTTTTGGAGGTCGTAGGGTTTCTGGACCCCATGGCAGCCTCGTAAGTGATTGGGTATTCCTCTCAATTTTTGAGGACTTTCCCCTCTCTTGCAGGGTAGATAGGTCGGGAGAGTGGCTTCCTTGACGATTCATATTTGACTATCACTTCTGGATAACTGTCGTCAAGTCCGGGTACAGGCATTTGTAGAGTTGGTGGAATTACGACAGATCCCTAATCGATTTGAAAGGGGAACAATGATTTTTCTTCTTCGCATATCGCGACTTCCGCCTTGACAGGCTCTTTTTTTTCTTCCTCTTGGATCCATTTGAAATCCCTTTGAACAATATGTGTATACTGTCCATAAAAGACTGTAAGGACTCAATAAGTAAGTCTTCTTGTACTTGAATGCGCTCAATACTTACAAGTCTTGGTTCTCTCATGCAATTTGTTGATGGCGATTCTGATAGCTCCTCTAGTCTTTTTTGCTACTATGGGAAACTGATGCTGATATGTGGTACCTTGCCCAAGTTCTTTACGTTAGACTCACAATTCTGTCTTCGTGCAAGTCGATGTTCCTTCTTCTTATCATTCATGTCAGAGATGTCCTTCTTTGTAGGCTTAAACCCAAGACCGAAGTAGGGAGTATGTTTTTGGGCATTGATTAGAGTGGCCCTACCTTTTCCTTTAGGTCCTAGTCCTTGTTTTGGATAGTACCCCACCTTTTTCATTACTCTCCCGATCATCAAATTTACTTTTGATAATTTTACCTTTTTCTTCTCATTTTCCCTTGAGATATGGTTGACAGATGTGGGTTACTATAAGATAAGATGAGAGGTGGTCGAAAAGAGTTTGAAATTTAAGAGATCGGTGCAGAATAGGGTATAATAAGAGGTGGTCGAGAGGTAAATCCTGAAATCGGATGTGAAAGCGCCCTCGATCCGCTTTTGATTTTTGACGTTTAGGAGTCACCATCCAGTTAGTATGGTCTAGGAACCGAACACTGACTCTAAAACATAAATAATATTAATCTACGAAAGAAAAATACGGGTCTGGGGATCACGTTACGGGGTTGGAAGGTGTTAGGCACCAACCCCGCCCGGCAAACGTCGGTCTCTACTAATTCCCAAATAAAAATACATTGTTAAAAAAATCTAAATAATAAAAAAATTTACCTTTACGGATGCAACGATTTTTTCCCTCAAATCGATAAAACAGCTCATCGCTTCGTTCTGTCACCGAATTCGTTTCAGATCTCCAAGATAAAGTACCTCATTTTGAATTTTTTTGATTTTGTTTTATGCATTTCTGGGTGTTTTGGAAGGGTTTCTAGGTATTTTTGAGCTAAAGTTGAGGTATGGGTGTTAGGTAAAGAGTTAGGACTTCAAAATTAGGGTTTATAGGAGACTAGGAAAGCTTTTTGACGTACTTTTTTTAAGGTATATTTTTTGATCCAAAAATAGGTTGTAGAGACCCTTATTTATAGATTTTTTAAGTACTTTTTAGATAGAGTTAGTGTTTAATTAGAATTGTTTTAAATAGAGTTAGTGTTTGATTAGAATTATTTAAAATGGAGTTAGTGTTTAATTAGAATTACTTTAGAATAGAGTTATAGTTTAATTAGAATTATTTTAAATAGTGTTAGATTTTACTTATAATTATTTTAAAGTGTTTTAAAGTTTAATTAGAATTCTATTAGGGTTAGGGTTTGACTTTTAGTCTCACCTGATTGACTTGACTTTAGGATTTTGACTTAAGTCTTACTTGATTGACTTTAATTTTAATTAGATTTCACTTTATATTAATTAATATTTTAATTATTAATTTCTGAAATTTTAATTATAAAAATTATGAAATTACTATTTTACCCTCGAAGAGGACTTTTTTCTGTTTAAGTCGTTCTTCGATGTTCCCAGATGTTTTGGAATCGATTTTTCGTAAGGAATTTGATGGGAATATTAGTTTGTATTATTTATGAAATTTTTTTTACGAAATGGGGGCATTTTCGTAATTTTGTTAAATTTGGTAAAAATTGGTGAAATGATTTGTTTGATTTCAATTTATTATTTTTTGTGTTTGACAAGGTTTTCCTAAGCGTAATGTAGGCTCTAGGGATATTTTGAGATTAGGGGTATTTTGATAATTTGGTCATTCTTTAGTGATTTTTACCGTAAAACTTCTTTTTTTCTGTAAAATGATGATTTTTATATTTTTAAGATTATATTTTCCTAGTGTAACGTAATTTCTAATGTTTTGTTGGTTTGATATACCTCATCCAGATTTCTGAAACATATCTAGTAACAAATAAAGCATTAGAATGATCATCCATCACTGGGAACCGTTAAGATCAGGTTGACGAGTTGATTAATCAGGTGAGTGTAAAAATGAGGTGTCTACAGATGCCCCTCTTTTGCAAAGGGTTGAAGCAAACTAGATAAAAAATCTATTTTGATAGATAGTGCGATATCTGAATGCCAAAGCTAGTGACAATTCATTTTGCAGCCTAATTTAATAATTTGTCGGGACATTTGGATCCTTGAGCGTACAACTCTTCTCGAACTAAAAGTTGTCAGGTCCTCAAGCTTGAATTCTCACTGACAATGTCAGATCCTCGAATTTTAGAAAATTCTCCTTGACTAATGCAAAAGTGCACGTGTGTGAAATGGTGCGATACTTATTGAGTAAAATGTGAGAGGTCCTAGAGATCTTCTCTCACTAACAATAATGATTCAAAATTGAAATGTGCTTATGCAACAAAAGCAATCATGACAAGGTTGAACAATGACGTAATTGGATTCATAACATTGTAGGAACTTCGTTAAATCCTATTTGAAATTCCTTTTTAGAGTTTGAAAAAGTTTGAGTCTCGTTTATCGGACTTGAGCCTATTGTAGCTACGTTTCTCTGGTTAAGGAACTTAAACAATCCTGTTAATTCATTTTATGATTCAAAAAAAATTTGAATTTCATTTCTCGGATTCGAACTTATTAGAGCCACGTTTCTCGAGCTAAGGTTTACAGGAGCTTAAACAATCCTATTAATTCATTATATGATTAAAAAAAAATTGGAGTCTCATTTCTCGGACTCAAACTTACTAAACCACGTTTCTCGGGCTTAGATTTATAGGAATTTAAATAATCCTATTAATTCATTCTATGATTTGAAAAAAGTTGGAGTCTCGTTTTTCAGACTTGAACTTACTAAGCCACGTTTCTCAGGCTTAGATTTATAGGAACTTAAACAATCCTATTAATTCATTTTATGATTAAAAAAATAGTTGGAGTCTCATTTTTCGGACTCGAACTTATTAAGCCACGTTTCTCGAGCTTAGATTTATAGGAACTTAAACAATCCTATTAATTCATTTTATGATTAAAAAAATAGTTGGAGTCTCATTTTTCGGACTCGAACTTATTAAGCCACGTTTCTCGAGCTTAGATTTATAGGAACTTTAACAATCTTATTAATTCATTCTATGATTCAAAAAAAAAATTGGAGACTCGTTTCTCAAACTCGAACTTACTAAGTCACGTTTCTCGGGCTTAGATTTATAGGAACTTAAATAATCCTATTAAGTCATTCTATGATTCAAAAAAAATTGAAGTCTCGTTTCTCGGACTCGAACTTACTAAGTCACGTTTCTCGGGCTTCAATTTATAGGAACTTAAAAAATCCTATTAATTCATTCTATGATTCAAAAAAAGTTGGAGTTTCATTTCTCGGACTCGAACTTACTAAGCCACGTTTCTCGGACTTAGATTTATAGGAATTTAAACCATCTTATTAATTCATTCTATGATTCAAAAAAGTTTGAGTCTCGTTTCTCGGACTCGAACTTACTAAGCCACGTTTCTTAGACTCAGATTTATAAGAACTTCAACAATCCTATTAATTCATTCTATGATTTAAAATCGAACTCAAAGTTTGAAAGATCGGGCCTTTATTAGCTTACTATGCATCTGGATTCATAATTATTATTGGACTTCATCAGAATTTTAAGTAAGAATTTTCTTTTTATCATGTGATTAAGAACAAAACTTTGGAATTAAATGACTTTCAAAAATACCCATAGTTTCAAGGTTGGCTTTAACTGGAACTTGACTACAAAACTGATGGAATGAATTACGCTTAAAAAATATGGACTCTAATGTATGACAGATATAAGAACTGACATTCCCTTAAATTTAAGACTCTTAATATGATCATATGTGCAATAAAGGATTGATTATTTTCTTTCAAATTTCTTTTGAAAAAAATTTAACCTGGACTTAAAAAATCTTAATAAATATTATAATAGAAGATCTTTCTCTTCAAAGTGGTTGATGATTCTACATTTTCCATTAGCGAACACTTGAACAAGTAAACATACTCTTGAAGATCAATATTCAAGATGACTTCTAATTTTTTCAACTTCAACATTATCTTTGTCGGATGTGAGCTCTTAGTTGAAAAAAGAATGTTGTGATTTAGAAGGAAGAAGCTATTGATTTTTAGAATGTTGGGATCAGGTCAAAACATAGTTCATACTAGGCTTCCCTCCCAAGGTTGGTCGGTGTGGTTTAGAAGGAAGAAGCTATTGATTTTTTTGAAGGCTGCGACGGACTAAAGAAAGTTATCTTTTTATTGGTTAGACAGGAAAATGGTTCGGCCAAATAAGGCCTCCTTTGGTGAATGCTGCTTGACTTGATCAAAGTTTTAGAAATTTGATATCTGGATTGCTCTGTCGAGTAAGGTCTTCCTTTGAGAATGAGTAACTTCAGTCTTCTTCTAAGAAAGATTAATCTTAAATCTTCTTCTACGAAATTGAGTGTGATTGAGTTTTTTATATTTAACTGTTCAACTTTTCTAGAATTTCCAGAAAATCTTTTTTTCTTTTGTGAATGAGAACTCTCTCTCTCGAGTGAAAAACATGAGGGATCCCTTCTTGTGGGTCTTAGCATCTTTGTTGATAGTTTCATCATTCTTGACCGATAAAAGTCGACTTTGAAGTTCACCCTTGACTTTATGTCTTGATGGTGCAATCTATTCTGATGAGACCATGCAAGAATATTGTTGAATTTCTCAAGTAAATTTATTATTCTCTCATGTTCCCCTAAGGATAATGTATCACCAATTTCCACTTCTTGAGTGTACTATTTAATTCCAATATTTATTAAGTTTGACTAGTGAGCTCTAAGTCAATCCTCATGTTAGATATTATGCTCAAATCATTATTACACGCATGACAATCAGAAGCTTCTATATTTTATTGGAATTGAAAAACATAGATTGACAAACTCGACTAAAACTTGAAAGTTGAAAAAAGACTAACGTAACTGAAACAACTAACTGGATTTAAAAACTGACGAAAACTTGATTGAAACAAAAAAAAAATTAGGGACAATTATCTACAAAAAGAGAAGGTTATTCTTGGTGGATAGACTACTTGGACTTGACATTGGTACTTTAACTAGATGACTCTTTTGACGGATCCAAAATGACATAGATGAGGGTTTAGAACGTTTAGGGGCACCTAAGATTAACCATCGATTATGAAAGTTTGACTCTTAACCACATGATTAAAATTTTGATATAAATTAACTCTCCAATGGAAAATATCGAATCCAAATATACTATAAGTCTATAGTGACCAAGAATGTGAAAAAGGTTAGACGCAGGTTTATCCTTGATTGGGATTGTACCTTTGATCAAACAAATTAATTTGATCCTAAGATCAAATCTTTCTATATAAGTGGTCTGGATTTTTAAAAGTGAAACCAATTAGTCCAACTGATTTGGTATTGATTAGTTTAATGCATTTCTCATTTAGGCTAATTAGTTTAATTGGTTCAAATTGATCGATACATTTCACCGATAAGGTCAGACCGATGTAGTGGGTTTAGTTTGAACAGTCTGGATTAGTTCACCCACTTACCTATTGGTTAGATTAAATAGAGCAACCCGGGAACACCCATAGTCAGTTCAGGTCATGACTTATAGGAAGGCTTCTAGACTCTAGGTTTACTACGTGCAATACAATTTATCTGACCACCCTTACCCAAGTGCACCTATATAGCTCTCAAGCGTACTCAATCAAACGGTACGTGGTGACTTGATTTGATATACCATATAGGTGATAATCTAAAACTCCAACCCACTTCTCTGAAGTCAAAAATAGCCAGTTTAATCCCCAGTTGAGAGGTGGCGCACGATGCTAAGTAAGGACACACTTAAATACTTCTCGTATAGAATAGACGTTGTCTATCCCCCTCGTACAGTAGGGTACAACGGGGAAGGATCTTGCTTAGGCACTGATTTTGACCAAGAAGTGTAATTGGTGAGCTTGGATTATCTTTGATATACCGTATAGGTACGAGTCTCGGGTTGTAGCTTTCATAAATAGTTTAGCATCCCACGAGGGGACCGACCACGTACTATTACTACGTTGGCAATTGGGACATGTGACTGTGCAGCTTACAATAAGTTAAAGATTCAGGTCGCTCCAGCTTGGGTGTATCGATATACCTTTCAGAGTCACCTGATTAGATGGTACTGATGCCCCAGTTTAATATACCTAAGGTACATGACTGGAGTTGTGATTTTCATGAATGACGTCGCATCTCCGAAGAGACCGGGCCACGTACTAGTGCCACGTTAGCTATATTGGGACATGCAAGTGTGCAAAATCGTAAACGTGCTTGTGGTGTATGCAATATAGGGTGGGGTGTGCCCGGGATGTTTTTTTTCAAATAAATGGGCCCGTGGGCCAGATCAGATCATCAATGGGCCACAATCATAACAAATGTAAATATCAAAAGATTATCAAAAGTCATAGCATGCTAATCAGAAGAAATTAAAATCAATCAATCAATCCAAGTCAATCAATTAATTAGAACTAAGCAATCAACATGTTAGTCTCAATGGTTTAATCAATCAATATATCCAAGGGATATGATCACATCAATCAGCTATCAAAAGGAAACCATGTACCCTAATGTAGCACGTGACCTATTCAAATGTGAATTTATTAAGTTAACTCACCTCATAATATTCAACATCATTTAATATGAATATATATATATATATATATATATATATATATATATATATCACATAGAGCATCATTATATCATATCGAGAGAATATATGAGAACAAATAAATTGTATGAAACCAATAACTTTAAATGAGTCAACTCAACTCGTTACATCGAGAATTGAGGTATCATATCAACACATTATGGTAAAAATCACTCAAATAAGTAGCATACAATTAGCTCCTCTCGTGAGAGAGGATGAGTTCACCTAAGTTGACTCACGTTAAAAAAAAAAAATACCCTAACTTTTTTTTTTTAAATGAACTAGAACAAAGACATTTTTTTATTATTATAGTCCAATCGAGGATCGCTTTGGATGACCCAAAAAAATTGAAGTTTCAATGAATATTGAATTGATGATAGTTGTTAATTATGAGATAAGGAGCTATAAATTCTCCTTGCTTCTTATATTGTCACGCGGTGAGGTTAAAGACTGTTAGTGAGATTTGAAATCTCACTAAATTAGTGAGGAAAACATTACCTTTTCTTTCTTCTTTTTAAATCCAAACAACAATAAATCTGCCAAGTAAATTTCTAAAAAGAAAATTAAAAAAAAAAAATGTGTTGCTGCCACACCACACAATCACACAACTCAACTTTCTTTTTCTTTTAAAATAAAAAATAAAAAATAAAAAATACACCCAATTAGCACTAGCAATTAGATTTCAATCTACGTTAAAAAAAAAAACCACCCAATTAGCGCTAGCAAAATTTGGTGTGGCCATAACCACTCTCAAACAACACAGGGAGTTGCCTCTTTTTTTTTTTTTAATTTTTAACGTAGCTGCCCTATTATGTCTTCTATTTAATGAGATTCATGATCGCATTTTCTGCAACAAGAAGAGATTGACTCATAGAGTCGATGATTCCACATCTTCTATCCTTCAATTCGTTTATGTAATCTCAGGATGCAATCGAAATCGAAGAATCAATGAGCATCTACACATCTATACCCAATTCTCCAAAATAGATCTAATTTCATCCAAATCGATAAACCCAAATCCATTAACCTCGAATTTCTTAAGTACACATCCGAGATCTTTGATCTAAGTTTTTCGAATCTGAATTTAAGATTGACAACAATTAAAATATTCTTTTGTTTTTTTATTTTTTTAACAAAACATGTGAAATTCAATCGATGAGTGATATTTGGGCGCTAAAGGCAATCCATTTAATCAATTGGGTATCTTAATATCATCCATCAAAAACCAAGATTTACAGAACCAGAACAAGAATAATCAAGATTGAGAAAACAACATTGGATCCAATATGGTACTTTTAATAGAAATTTTCCAAGAATAAACAAGTTGTTTGTTAAATTCAAACCGTAGATTGAAAGTATTGGATTCAAGAGTTCTTGTGATTGAAACTTGAAGCACCAATCTTGAGAGAGAGAGAAAGAGACGTCTCTCTTTCTCTGCTGATTTTCATTTTTTTTATTGGAAAAGGAAATAAAAAAATAGTAGAAACGGATTTCTACTAATGGCACACCACGCATAAAATTTTTTTTTCTTGGAATTCTCTCCTCATCACGAACAACATTAAAAAAGGTACTTTTTTTTGTTTCTTAGCGTATTATTGACAAATAATTTATTTTCACAACTCGCTGCATATGCCTAATAACACATTAAAAAAAAATTCATCCAAGATTTTTTCTTAAAAAAAAAAAAATTCATAACTCTCATCCCAACCACCATCATTCTGTCATCAATTTATGTCAATTTGAATCTTTCATTATTTAGGGTCATCCCAAAATGACCCTAGATTGAATCATAAAAAAATGATATTCCAAAATGACATATCAAAAATCAGTCCAAATAATGCTAAAAAAAAAGATAATACAACCAAAAAATATAAAATAAATCAAATAATGAAAATGGTTCAACAACCATTTTTTTCACAATATTATCCTCTTAACATCCTGCATTATTTAGGTTTATTTCGGATGATTCTAGATTGAACCATTAAAATCTGCCAAAGTATTCAGAATCCAAACAAATGATTAATAATTAAGTAAAAAGAATGATAAAAAAACAAAATAAACAGATAAACAAATAACTAAAAATAAATTAAAATAAAAGGTCCTATTACTAAAAAAAAATCTAAATAATAAGAAAACTTACCTTTACAAATGCAACGATTTTGTTCCCTCAGATCTGATAGAACAGCTCCTCGCTCAGTTCTGTCACTGGATTCGTTTCAGATCTCCAAGATAAAGTACCTCCTTCTAAATTTTTTTGATTTTACTTATGAATTTATGGGTGTTTTGGAAGGGTTTCTAGGCGTTTTTTGAGCTAAAATTGAGGTATGGGTGTTAGGTAAGAAGTTAGGACTTCAAAACTAAAGTTTATGGGAGATTAGGAAAGCTTTTGACTTACTTTTTTTAAGATTTTTTTTTATCCGAAAATAGGTTGTAGAGACCCCTATTTATAGAGTTTTTAAGTACTTTTTAAATAGAGTTAGTGTTTGATTAGAATTATTTTAAATAGAATTAGTGTTTAATTAGAATTACTTTAGAATAGAGTTATAGTTTGATTAGAATTATTTTAAATAGAGTTAGAGTTTAATTAGAATTTTTTAAAATAGTTTTAGAGTTTAATTAGAATTTTATTAGGGTTAGGATTTGACTTTTAGTTTCACTTGATTGACTTGACTTTAGGATTTTGACTTGAGTCTTATTTGATTGACTTTAATTTCAATTAGGATTTCAATTTATATTAATTAATATTTTAATTATTAATTTTGAAAATTTTAATACTTAAAATTATGAAATTATCGTTTTATCGTCAGAGAGGACTTTTTTGCACGTTTTAAGTCGTTTTTCTATGTTTCGAGATGTTTTGAAATTTATTTTTCATAAGTAATTCAATGGGAATATTAGTTTATGTCATTTATGAAATTTTTTTTGAGAAATGATCGTGAACTTTATGAGGGGCATTTTCTTAATTTTATCAAATTTTATGAAAATTGATGGAATGGTCTATTTGGTTTCAATTTGTTATGTTATGTGTTTGATAAGATTTTCCTAAGCGTAATGTAAGTTCTAGGATGTTTTGAGGTTACGGGTATTTTGATAATTTGATCATTCTTTAGTGATTTTTATCGTGAAACTTCTTTTTATCTACAAGATGGTGATTTCTATATTTTTGAAGTTATATTTTCCTAGTGTAGCATAGTTTTTTAGGTTTTGTTGGTTTGAGATACCTCATCTGGATTTTTGAAATATATCTAGTAACAAATAAAACATTGGAATGATCATCCATCATTGGGAACCGTTACGATTAGGTTGACGAGTTAATTAATCAGATGAGTTCAAAAATGAGGTGTCTACAGTATGGTGAAAGGTATAATGAGAGGTGGCCAAGAGGAAGAGCTTGAAGTTGGTAATGTGTAGGGTATAATGAGAGACTATCGTGAAGGATTTGAAGTTTGGGAGTTAGAGTGAATGGTGAGATCTGTCAATTTGACTGGAAGTTGGGATGGTGATTGGTTGATTGTATCTTGTGGTAAAGTATTGATGTTTGAGGATGCTGACTACTTCCTCAAGTTGACCCTGATTTTAGAGCCAATAGGTGCTATCAATACTGACGGATCAAAGCCTGGTTCATCTCTTCCCACGACATTGACTGTCGGCCCATTGTTTCCTCCATTGTATGTCAGTAATGGATTTTGATTAATATTTTGCTAGGGTGCTTGGGTTGTTGGACCGTCCAGGATAATTATTTTTCTCTCTATCAGGTTTTGAACTTGATGCCTAAGTTGCCAACATTGGTCGGTGGCATACCCCGGTACACCTATGTGGAACTCACAGAATTGATTAGGATTGTATCCTGGTCCCTTTATCGCCTTTGGGTTTGACTACCTCTTAGTGAGATATTCTCCCCTGAGTAGGATTGGGAGTAGTTCTGATAGAGTCATAGGAAGACGAGTGAAGACTCGAGAGATCCTGTTGGGTCTGCACTGCTTGGTTCGATAATTCTGGGCAAACTATGGGTTTTGACCAAACATTGGATTTTGCTCGAACTAGAATGCCTGTGGATCTTGTGCAGCTTGTGGTGGGTTAACCTTGAAGGAGATCTGAGGTATTGGCGGCCTCTGGCTTGGTGTTGAAATGAAGAAAGGTCGAACAGGTTGTATTTATTAACTTGTGCTTCATCCTTTTTCTTATTCAAAACTACCATCTTTCATTGAGTACACCCCCTTGTTGGTGTCCCTAGGCTAGACAAGTCGTAGATCAAACCTGATGAAATACCATCATCAACTCGATCCGCTACTTGGACCAATGATGAGAACTTTACAGTTGTATGACCTACTAAATGCGTGTAGAATGAGTCCCAAGGTAGAGATGAATATGGTGTTCATTTCTTGTTCAGTCATTGGTGGCTTTACCTTATGAGTCGATTCTCGCCACCTTTGGGCATACACTTTCACACTTTTCTTTGGCTTTCGAATCATCTTGGCTATGTCATTTATGTCCAATCCCATGTTTGTATTGAACTTGTACTCCTCCAAGAAAATTATAGCTAGATCTTGCCAGCTTTTGATCCGAGAAAGATCCAACTTAGAAAATCACGAGAGGGCCATCCCCGTTAAACTTCTTTGGAAAAATTGGACTAACAACCTATCGTCATCTCCGAACTAGCACATAGATCCATAGTAAAGTTTTAAATGGGACAGAGGGCATCCAATGCCGTTATACTTCTCCAAATCAGGATACTTGAAATTCGGTGGTAATGGTGCATTTGGGTAGAGGCAAAGATCTCTGAATCTTATTCTGCTTGTGAAATCCTTTTCCTTCATTCCTCGGATCTCCTCCTCAACTGCATCCAACTTGTTGGTTAATTTTTCCTTTGTGGTGTTTTTTACCTCAGTTGCTCTAAATTCGTCTTCTTCTTCTTTAACGATATCTTGTCGTTATGGGTTGTAATGAATGTGGATTGGTGGTCCTTGATTAGTAGAAGCCATGGACGGTAGAATATTCTACGCTGGTGGCTGTTGATGTTGTGGTTGTTTCGGTATAGCCTGATTCGAGCCTGAGGTTTGATGTTGAACAGCCTAAATGATGCTCGAATTTGCTATTAGTAAATCTAGAATCCTGTTATGTTTTTCTAACGCCTTTACCACTATGTCTAACTTTGAAGTGAGATCTGTTATGACTTCTATTATTGACTGTTGAGGTTGCACTGAGGTGCTCATAGTTGGTTGCGAGCATAGAAAATATTGAGGATTGTCAGGTGGCAAGTACTTCTTTCTGGGTCGTCTAGCCACCTATGGATAAGAGGTTAAACGTTAATATATCATGTATATAATGAAGATGTATGATGATTTATTAGGTCAGATTGGATTAATTGGTAAAATTACATTAAGAAAGTCTTGAATTTGATTGGGGTTAGATTTTTTTTGTCAGCACGGAACTAGGGTTAGTCGGTACGGAGCCAGATATTGATCAGCATGGAGTTGAGGTTTGTCAACACGGAGCTAGAGGTTTATTGGTGTGGAGCTAGAGGTTTGTCAACATGGAATTGGAGATTCATCGGCATTAATTTGGAGGTTTGTCAGCACGGAACTGGAGGTTTGTTAGCACAAAGCTAGATGTTTATCAGCACAGAACTTGAGGTTCATCGACACGGAGCCGGAGGTTCATCAGCATGAACTAGGAGGTTTATCGGTATGGAGCTGAAGGTTTGTCATCACAGAGCTGGAGGTTCATCGGTACGGAACTAGAATTTTTTCAATTTGGAACTGGAGGTTTGTCAGCACGTGACTAGGGTTTGTCAGTATGGAGCTGGAGGTTCATCGGCACGGAGTAGAAAGTTTGTCAGTCCGGAGGTAGAGGTTTGTCAGCACGGAGCTAGAGGTTTATCGGCACAGAGCATGAAGTTTGTCAGCACGGATTCGAAGGTTCAACGGCATAGAATTGGAGGTTTGTCAGTACGGAATTGGGGGTTCATCGGTACGGAACTAGAAATTTGTCGATACGGAGCTAGAAGTTTTTCAGTCCGGAACTGGAGGTTTGTGAGCACGGAACTAGGGTTTGTTAGCACAGAGTTGGAGGTTCGTTCGTACGGAGCTGGAAATTCATCGGTATAGAGTCGAAGGTTAGTCTGCACGAAATTGAAGATTTGTTAGCACGAAGCTAGGGTTTGTCAATACAGAGCTGGAGGTTCATCAACATGAAGTGGGAGGTTTGTCAGCATAGAGCTAGAAATTCATCCGCATAGAACTAGAGGTTTGTCTGCACAAAATTGGAAAACGATCGGATTTATATACATATGTTTTTTTTTTAAATCTAATTTGTTGGGAAATGATTGGATTTATTTGAATTAATCAAGAGATTGTTGTTTTGATGGTTCATATATGAATCATGGTTTTGGGTTGAAATTGAAGAATGGGCCTAGTTTGGGTTGAACAGGGACCATGGACCCAGTTCGAAAATGAATATGGGTCGTAAACCCAATTCCGATTGGATACGGGTCGTGGACACAGTTTAGATTGGATATGGGTCGTAGACTCAATTCGAAATGGATACAGGTCGTGAACCCAGTTTGGATTGGATATGGGTCGTAGACCTGATTTGGATTAGATATGGGTCCTAGACCTAATTAGAAATGGATATAGGTCATGGACCTGGTTCGGATTGGATATGGGTCGTGGACCCAATTTGAAATGGATATGGGTTGTAGACCTAATTTGACATGAATATGGGTCGTTGACCCAATTTGAAATGGATATGGGTTGTGAACCCATTTTAACATGGATATGGTTCGTGGACTCAATTTGAAATGGATATGGGTTGTGAACCCATTCAAAGTGAATATAGGTCATGGACCCATTTGAAAAGGGATATGGGTCGTGGACCCATTCGAAAGGAGATATGGGTCGTGGACCCATTTGGGAGTGAGCATGGGTCGTGGACCCATTTGGAAGTAAATATGGATCGTGGACTTATTTGAGGTGAATATGGGTCATGGACCCATTTGAAGTAGGTATGGATCGTGGATGATAATGGGTTGATTGTGGCCAAGGTTGATGATGTACCATATTAGGTCGGGATAAAATTCGATAGGTAGAGAGTAGGCAAACTTCATTTAGATCAAACACAAAGTGGTGAGGGGTAGGCCCTAAGCTTAACGATAGAAAATGACTTATTTAATTATTTTTAAGCCTTAAAACTCAAAAGAAAAATAAACTCTAAGAGAAAATTTGTCAAGACTAATGTAAGGGACGAAATGAGCAAAAAAAATAAATTTTAGGGTCCGATTTTAATGTGCAGACCAGAGGGCTTTTGTATTGGTCTGCGCTTTAAAAACTGACCAGAACCTTAATTTTCCCCAAAAAAAAATTTGTTGTTTTGTTTTTTTTTTTTTTTATTTTGAGACACATAGCCGTTGTTTTTTTGCTTAAGCCACAAGGAAATTTTTTTTTTTTTTTTTATGATGCAAAGCATAAAAAAATATTTCCCCCTTTACCTAGGGGGACATGTAAAAAAAACAAACCTAAAATCTATACAACTTGCCTTCGTGGGATAAAAAAAGATTTACAAAGTTGTCTCCTTGGATTGGAAAAATTACAAAAATGAGGGGGTTGATAAATCATTTTTCCAAAATTGTGTCATAAGCCTTTAATCGTGTTAAATGCATGCGGCTACAGGTCACTTCACGATTACCCATTCTTCAAACCTTGATGCATACCGATGTACACACGTCTTAAGTTAGTGATTGGGTTGGATGTGTTCGTCCCCGTACCCGTAATAAGCGATCTCGAGTTGTGAAACTACTAGACATCCGAGTTTTAAACTTTTATGGGTAGAGGAGGTTTGTGCAATGAGCTATGCAAGCGTAAGTACACAAGTACATTTTAAAAAATAAGTATCAACCCCCTTTACAAGCATTCAACCCATACAAGATAAAAAAATATTACAATCACTCCCAAAGAATAATAACAAAGTACCCAAAACAACCACAAATAATAAAAGAAGTTAATGAACACATATCGAATTTTTTTTGTGAAACTTTGTAAAATGGTCAAATAGTCATGGTTTGAATCCACAAAGTGTCCCTAGTGGAGTCGCCAAGTTGTAGACATGAGATGTTCATTTTCGAACCTCAATGCTACATGGCTTGGAGTCGCCACCATTCTTTTTTGAAAATAGTGTGAATGGACACCCGAATCAATTTTTTGAAAATCATTTTTTCATGGCATTGTAGTGACTCTTATTCATGAAAAAGATATAGTCTACCTAAAATCTAGGTAAGGGGATTCGGTTAGAGAATGTGGAAGGTGTTAAGCATCCCATTCTTTCCACCTAAGGTGGTTTGGTTACCTTCTAAATTTGAAATTTTTTTAAAAGAATCTCATAGTAATAGAAATGTATGGAGTGACGTATACATATGGTGAGTATGTTCCTCTTTGAAAGAGAATTTAATGTTAGTGTTGACATGAGGAATATCCTATGAAACCAACACATTTTTTGCATAAGTTGAAATGTTGGTTTGGGATTTTAAAGAAGTTCCATGAATGGAGTTCCCTTAGATCCATAACCTTAATGCATGCATGCTTAACTAGAAACCCAGTGTTTTAGCCCCATCGAGAGAGCTATACAATTCTTCATCATTGCCAAGCATGTGTGGTGTATGTGTATAGTGTACATTATGATGCATGAAATAAGATGGGTTTAAAAAAGAACTTCAACCTCCATCCTTTCAACCAAACCACCTCAAGCTTTCCATGCCAAGATTGAGGTTCAATCTACTTGGGATGAAGGAGGGTTCTCCATTACATCCTAAGGGCTACTAAAAAGAAAAGAAAATAGAGGGATAGAAGAAGAAGATGTAACTAAACAAATAAATAACAACTACTATACCCACCTTGTCCTATTGGACGTTTTGAATGAACTTGAGCTTGAGAGTTGAAGGATGTAGTTGAGGGTAGAGAGAGTTGAATGTTGAGAGATGAGAGAGTTGAATATTGAGAGATGAGAGATTTGTAGAGATTTTGGTAGAGTTTTAGGTTGAGAGATGGGGCTTGAGAGCATGAATTGTTCATAGAAAATTAGGGTATTTATAGAATTTTTGAAGAACTTTTGAAGATAAAGTGGTTCAACCCTAAAATTAAAGAGAATGAATATGAGGTTTAAGTTATTTCTTTTTGAATTTTTTAATTTGTGTGAAGGCAAATATGACATTTGTGAAGAAATCCTAAAAGCATTCTTTGATTTTTGGTTTTTTGATAAATAAAGGTGAGATAACAAAAAATACTTTTGAGAGGATGAATAAGGAAGTGACATGTATAAAGGTGGAGTGGTAGGTGAAAAGTAGACCATTGTTCATTTGTAAATAACTCATAAAGCAATGGTGGAAGTATATTTTTGAAATGGACCAATGGGAGAACAAAAATACTTTTGGGAGAGAGAGTATGAGAGTGACATGTGTAAAAGTGAAGTGGTAGGTGAAAAGTAGACCTTGGTTCATTTGTAAATAACTCATAAAGTAAGGGTGGATGTATATTTTTGAAATGGACTAATAGAAGAGCTCTATGTATGTACTTGAAAATTCTCACCTTTTGAGGGTATGATTGGAAGTTCTCTCAATTTTATGAATTATTACCAATGACGCAAGAACCTTTTTGATTTGATCAACCTTTTTGAGAAGGACGTTCTTGGATTTTCTCAAGGGGGAGTTGACTCTCCAATTAGATAATGTATTGGACATTGGGGGCTTATGAGAAATGAACATGTGTCACATTTTGAGGGGACTTAGAGAATGAACTTCGTCTTGGACTTCGATTGGACTAGGAAATGGATTTGGATAATGGGTTTAGATTGACATTGGGTTTTGTTTATGGATAATAGGCTAAGGTCATGGGGTGACTTGGCTTGATTAGGATATGAACTTTATTTATGGACTTGGGCTAGGGTATGGGTGATGGATATGGATTTAAAGTGGATTAGGGATAAGGTTGAGCAAGCAAAACTATATGACAATATGAATATATGCATGTATGTAGGAAAATGATGCTACGTGGCAGTGTGGGCCCGTGATAGGCTTGAATTCTTAATTGGAATCAATTCGAGAAAATTTGAATTTTTCTAACAAGTTCATATAAATTGGGGTGTCTATACATGCCCGTCCAGTATGAGAGCCTTCTTATCTATCTGGTTATGTACCTGATGTTTGAGTTGCCAGTATTAATTTATAGAGTGCCTTGGCGCACCCATATGAAATTCACAAAACAAGTTAGGGTTTTATCCTGGTCCTTTCTCAACTTCTGGATTTGGTGGCCTTTTAGCTAAATATTCTCTCCAAAACAAGAACAAGAGCAATTCTGTTAATGCCATTGGCAATCTGGTAAATATCCTGTTAACTCTATTAGGCTGTGCTTGATGATTCTGTCCATATTGTGGTGCGGGCTGTGTTGGCATCGCTTGTGGAAGAGCCATCCAGAAAGGATTTTGTGGCATTGGAGCCCAGGCAGCTCGAGGTACTAGCGTCCAAGGGACTTATGGTGCCGGTGGCCTCTAAACCGGTGCCTAAATAAAGAGAGGTTGAATAGGTTGTACATTATTGACTTGCATTTCCTCTCTTTTTAACAAAAGGTATTGATTTTTTTTGGTCGATGTCCCTGCTGTTGCACTTAGGACTGTGAAGTTAAATATTAAACCAGTTCGGATCCCGTCCTCGACCCAGTCTACTACTTGAATAAGATTTGAGAAAGTGTCAGTGGTATGCCCTACTAGATGGGTGTAGAAAGAATGTCCCAATATAGAGATAAACATGGTGTTCATCTCTTGTTTGATCATAGCAGGCAGTACCTGGGAAGCTGACTCTCGCCATCCCTGGCGTACTCTTTTACTATTTCACTCTGATTCCTCATCATTCTTGCCATATCATTCCTATCCAACCCCACGTCTGTATTGAACCTATAGTTGTTTCAGAACATCTCAGTCAAGTCCTGCCAGTTCTTGATAAGTTAGTGGTCCAACCGTGAGAACTACTTGAGAGTCGACCCTGTTAAACTTCTATGAAACAACTGTACCAACAATCTCTCATCCTCGCCATATTGGCACATCGATCCGTAGTAAGTTTGAGGTACGACAGAGGATACCCAACGCCATTATATTTCTCGAATTCCAGGCAATTGAACTTAACCGGCACTTGGACGTTAGGATAGAAGTAAAGGTCCCTGAATCTTGTCCCTCATAAAGTATTTGTACCCTTCATTCGTTTCATTTCCTCTTAGAAAGACTCAATCTGCTAGGCCATTTTGTTATTAGTGGCATTTTTGACCTCGGGAACCCTGAAGTCATACTCATCTTCTGGAATTACCACCGGAGGTGGTTGATTCTGTGAGATGTAAAGTGGAGAGCCCTAATATATTGGCACAGTAGGAGGTAGGGTGGTCTGTTGATCTGGTCGTATCTGTTTAGGGGATTCCAAATTTGATCCAGATGCTTGATGCTGAGCTATTTGCGCTTGTAGAAAGTTAGTACTACTCAAAATGGCTATCAACATTTGTTCTTGTCTTTTCGTTGTTTCTACTAGCTTTACTATCATTACATTAGCTTTGGCAAATTCATTTGTCACAGGTTATGGGTCTTCTCAGTTGCATATAATTGATGTAGATTTAAGAAAATACGGAGGCTTTTCAGGGTGTTTGTACTTCTTTCGTTTGGCCACCTTGTACGTATAGAAGATCAAATGTTATTGTCTTGTTTACAAAAAGGAACATGCATAATGTTTTATTAAGGTCGGTAATTATTTGGGATAACACCCAAAAGGAAAATTTTAGTTAGGTAAAAAATATGGTTCGTCAGCGTGGAACTGGATCATTTGAGAAAAAAAATTACATCAGCACGAAGTTGGCATTAGCATAGCGCCGACATCAACACTGAGTTGGAATAACATTTTGAAAAAGAATTACCTCAGTCGAAGCTGGCATCGACACGGAGTCGGTATAATTAAAAAGTGATTACATCACCACAAAGTTAGCATCAACACGGAGTTGGTAAAACATTTTGAAAAGGAATTACATCAGCACATCGACACGGTGTCGGTAAAATATTTAAAAAAGAATTACATCAGTCAGAGCTGGCATCAACACGAAGCCAATATAATTAAAAAACGATTACATCAGCAAAAGCTGGCATCAACACGGAGCTGGTATCAACACGGAGTTGGTAAAATATTTTAAAAATGAAATTTCATCAACATGGGGATGGCATCGACATGGAGTCAGTAAATCATTTTCAAAAAGAATTACAATAGCCAGAGCTGGCATCGACACGGAGTCGATATAATTAAAAAATGATTACATCAGTATGAAGCTGGCATCAACACAGAGCTGGCATCAACATGGAGTTGGTAAAATATTTTGAAAATGAAATTTCATCAACACGGGCTTAGCATTGATACGAAGTCGGACAAATATTTTTTAAAAAGAATTACATCAGTCGGAACTGGTATCGACACGAAGTAGGTAAAATATTTTTTTTTAAAAATTACATCAGCACGGGACTGGCATCAACACGGAGTCGGTAAAACATTTAAAAAAAATAAAATTGCATCAGTCGAAGCTGGCATCGACCCGGAATCGGTATGCTATTTTGTAAAAGTAGATTTAATTGAAATAAGTTGAGTTAAAGAAACAATTGAATTCACTTTAGTTGTTTGATTGGTTGTCATTCTTGTTAGATCACTAATGGATCATGAGCTTGATTCGAAATCGGATATGAGTCGTAGACCCAATCGGAGATGGATATGGGTTGTGGACCCATTTCGAAGTGGATATGGGTAGGAGACCCATTTGAGGTGGATTATCAATTTTTGTGTTACTCCTTTGATAACATTTTGGTGAATCCTGAAATTGAATTTTGTACACCAACCTATTAAATAATTCATTTATGCAATGATTATTTACACAGAAATTAAAGGAAAATAATTTTATCAAACTATTGAAAATTATTGACAAGTAAGATTTTCATTGAATAACGACTTTCAATAACTCTGACTTAGATTATTTTTTTTACATGGATGCTTAGCTTTGTTTTGATCGTCATCAGGATTGTTAGGGCAATTAGGCTTGTTTCTCTTTATTTTAACGACTAGCTCTTTGAACTTTGCTGTTCCATCTGAATATCGTAAGGTGCATTTATTTCAAGCCTTCTCAATGAGATTCACTAACTTTTCAGTCAATGGTTCGGGAGGAAAGAATTCTTTGTGTTGAGGCAGCGAAAACTCTATAGGTACTCCGTACTATTCTAGGATCAAGGCAGGTTGGTGAAAAGATGTCTCCTCCAGTCCAATCAAACAGACATAATAAGATCTTTTGGTACCTAAAACAGGATAATCAACCATCCACTAAGGGCATCTCAAACCAATCTGACGAGCAAGACGAGAATCCAACCATTTGCTCTAAGCCTTGACTGAGTTGTGACATACTAGTATGTTTCTTTTGAAAAAGTACTCTGGCCTATACTCGGGGGTTGAAGGAATATCCACAATTTTAAGACGGTCGCAAAGTCACATATAAAATAACCTGAGAAGGTTTAAACTAGAATGAGAGGTACAGGGTTGACTTTTTTGAAGAGTTGGGAAGTTGTGTCTATGAAGGACTCAAGGACAGTTTGACCATCACTTTTGGAAGTGTATTAGGCTAATATTTCTAAATACAATCGATAGTCTCTAGTGGCTCGTCAGACTTCTGATTTTACATTGATGGGATGACTGTAGGAGTGGTATGGACCAATAAGGGTACTAAATCCAATCTCCCGTTATGGACTAAGGCCATGGTCTCTTCTTTTGAAATGTTTAGGCCTGTGGCGAGGTCACCAAAATATCCTATCTTTATTGAAGGTCTGACTAGAAGACCTAAAGTAGATATCCCCATGATACTGCAATAATCTTCATGAGTAAGACACAAGTGCATATGTCCAATGTGGAAGATATGAAGATAAGGGTTCCAACGCTTAGCCATGGCGCGCAAAAGGTTCCAATCTATCTCAAACTCGTAGAAGTACAATGCACATCTCAATATAAATTTTTCAAACTTGAATTTCTTTACAGTATGTATCCCTGTGATAGTTGTTTTGACTAATTGGTCGATTGGGTTATTGCTTGCAATTAGCATCCTAAGTTGACACAAAAGAGTATTTCAATACATTTCCAAGGTCCATGTAAAACATATATTTGTAAATCTTTTTTTCCTTTTTTGCAAATAATAAATCATTTTTCCTTTTCTTTTCTTTTGAAATGGGTTGGGACTAGAATTAGAGAAAAAAACTTGTATGCCATTTCGACTTAAATAGTCCGGCCCATCGTGATCGTTAAATCAAGATAAACTGGGTTATTATGCATCACTGTCATATTTAAAATGGATTATTTATTGGGTTGGTGCACCCATTGATATAATAGTTTTGAATTAGGTTAAACAAATGATTTGATTATCTTAAAGATAAAACTGTAACTTCTTAATCTCAATAATTTGTAATGTCTATTTTCAAGAAGCAACCCTGGAATACCCTTGATAAGTTCGAGTCGTGACCTATAGGAAAGTTCTTAGACTTTAGGTTTAATAAGTACAATACAATTTATCTAGCCACATTTACCCAAATGCACCTATATACCTCTCGAGTGTACTCAATCAGATGGTACGTAGTGACTTGCTTTGATATACCGTATAGGTGATAATCTAAAACTCCAACTCAAATCTCTGAAGTCAAAAATAGCCAGTTTAATCTCCAATTGAGAGCTGGAGCACGATGTTGAGCAAGGACACTCTTAAGTCACCTTTCGTCTAAAATAGACATCGTCTATCCCCCTAGTACTGTATTATAGCGGGGTAGGATCTCGCTTAAGCACTAATTTTGACCAAGAAGTGTAATTGGTGAACTTAGATTACTTTGATATACCGTATAGGTACGAGTATAGGGTTGTAGCTTTCATAAATGATTTTCCCATCCCGTGAGGGGACCGATCACATACTAACACCACACTGGCAATAGGGACATGTGACCGAGCGACTTACAATAAGACAAAGGCTCAGGTTACTCCGACATGGGTGCATCAATATACTTTCCAAAATCACCTGATCAAACGGTACTGGTGCCCCAGTTTTATATACCTTACGGTACTTGACTAGAGTTGTGATTTTCATGAATGACGTCCCATCTTCCAGGAAATCGGACAATGCATTAGTGCCACATTTGCTATTAGAGACATACAAGCATGCAATGCAATAAATTAAATGTGTTAGTGGTGTGTGCAAATAGGATAGGGTATGCCCAGGGCATTTTTCAGGTGAATGGGCCCGTGGGCCAAATCAAACCAGCGATACATAGATGCCACATAGATCAAAGAATACCAAATCCATCACATCCACATTAAGATCATATAAGCACATTAAAATATACCTATAGAGACCATGGCTTTTCAGATAATTAATTAATAAAGATAACAAAACATCCATAGTTAAGCATCGTCCACTCAAATTTTCTTTTTAATTTAAAAAAAAAAACATGAATGAACTAACATAAAAGGACTTCCCATTTTATTTTTTATTTTTTATGGTTCAACCGATGATCGCTTTGAATTTACACTGTGATCAAGTAAAAAGTGACGACCGGTACGTCCTAAGTTTAACGAAAAAGTGATCCGTTTGATCTTTTGAACTTTAAAACTCAAAACAAAAATAAAGTCCAATAGGAAAGTTGCCAAAATTGACGTAAGGAACAAACTGAGCAATTCTAATTTTTTTAAAAAAAAATTTGTTCATTTTGAGGCATATTGCCTCTAGTTTTTGGCTTGGGGCAAAAAAATTTTCTTATGTTTTTTTTTACTCATTTTTTATCCCTAGAAGAAGTCAAATAGAAATGTTAGTGGAAACGATAGTAAACGGACTCAAAAACTGATTTAGACTTGTCAAAATTTTGTTGACATTGTCACATTTGAAAGAAAATTTCATTCTACTCTAAATCGATATGCTATAATAGTTAATCGGAGATCAGACGGAAAGTTACAATCAGTTTATGTTCGGATGTCCACTTGACAAAAAAAGAAAAATGTTTTTTTTTATACTTATTTTGAGGCACATTGCCTTTAGTTTTGGGCTTGGGCCAATTTTTTTTCTTATGGTTTTTTTTTTAACTCATTTTGTATCCTTATAAGAAGTTGAATAGAAATATTAATGGAAATGATAGTAAATGCACTCAAAAACTGATTCTGACTTGTCAAAATCTCACTGACTTTGTCACATTTGAAAGAAAATTTCGTTCTACCCCAAATCGATATGCTATAATAGTTAATTGGAGATCGGATAGGAAGTTACAATCAGTTTAAGTTCAGCTGTCCACTTGGCAAAAAAAAGAAAAATATTTTTTTTGGCACATTGCCTCTGATTTTGGCTTGGACTGAGAAAAAACATTTTTTTCCATTTTTTTTATGATATGCATGAATAACAAAAAAATAAAAAATAAAAAGTAATCGGATAACTAAAGAGAAAATCAAATTTCTCCCTTTTACCCAAGGGAGTAGATAAAGAAAAAGAAACATACCTAAATAACAAACACAACAAAGTTAGCTTGCAAATAAGAATATTTTGTATTTTTTTTAAAAGAAATAAATGGTCGAGTTGACACAAAGGTAGTGCCTACAACGTCCCAGTAGAGTCGTCAAGCTGTGGACACGTCATTTATTCAATTTTGAATATATCAACCACTTTGGAGGATTTTCGAATCGCCACCATTCATTTTGGAAAAGGGTGTAAATGGTCACCTGGATTATATTTTTTGGAAAATATGGTATTTTTGACATTTTAGTGACTCTCGTACGGATATGACTCATTTGGTCCAACTTTTGATTTTAGGTAAGGGGGTCCATTTTATGGAGTAGGTAAGGTGTTAAGCATCCTACTCCATCCATCGTTGGTGGTAACCTCGAACTTGGTCCATATTAAAATAAAGAAAAAAAAGAATTGAAAAAATTTGACATGTACCCTCGAAGATAAGGGACTTGGATATTGGTTCAAATCATTGAGGGTACCCATATTGAAAAAGAGGCCCCTTTAATGATTCAAACCATTTGTAGTTTGTATGTGTAAGTGTAGAGAGGTGGAGAAGTAGAAGAGGGAAGTGGGGAGGAGAGAAGAGGGGTAATCCTTGTCCAAAGCCCACCTTGTTCTTCTTGACCTTCTTTGACTTTTTTCAAAGGATGAGTCTTCTTTAACTTTTCTTGACTTGCTTGAAAGAGTTGAGAGTTGAGAGAAAATTGAGAGTTGAGTATTGAGGGTTGAGAGTTGAGAGTTTGAGAGTTGAGAGTAGAGATGTGAGTTGTTAGTTCTGAGTTGAGATTAGAGGACTAAGTATGAAATGCGAGAGAATGGTTTTTCTTATAAGACTTGGGAGTGTTTTTTTTAGGAGATGAGGGAGGTATTTAATTTTTCTTATGAGACTTGGGGGTCTTTTTTTTAGGAGATGAGGGAGGTATTTATAAAGATTTAGAGGATACTTTAGGGTATAATGGGGTGAAATGTTGGGAGAGTAGAGAATGACATGAGTTTTGAAAGTTGGGTATGAAATTTAGAGTTAGGATGAGGGTAGTTGTGTAATGAAGGTAAATGGGTGATTTTTGACCCAAATGGTTTGGATCCTACCCAACCCATTTGGGTGGAGTGTTTAGTGAGATAAGATGATGGGTATTTAAGATGGTGGTTGTGATTGACTGGTGTCTAGTTTAAAAGAATGGAGGGTGTAAGAGGGTAATTGGGAGGGTGAGGGAGATTGTGACATATGGCAAGATGTGTGGAGATTAGGGGTTTATATTTAATTGATGGGAGAGAATGAGTGTTTGATTTGATATGAGGGGTGTAGATTTAGGTTGTAGAAATGATAGATTAGGGGAAGGTGATGGTTGGTTAGTAGAAAGTGATGATAGTAAGTTAGGGGGTTGATGTATTTGTTTAGAGAAAAAATAATGGAGTAGTTAAAGTGATAGAAGTTAGTGGTTTGATGAGGGAGGTGAGATGGGGTAGTGACATGTGTCATTTTTAATGAAAAGGTGATGATTCGTTTGATGTAGGTGGTGGTTTGTGGGTTAGGATTATGGGTTGGATATGTATTGGATGTGGGTTTGGGCTTAATAGTGTTGGACTTGGATTTTAGGAGGGTTTTTGAATTTTAGGAACTGGTTGGGATCATTTTGGATTTGATTTTTGATGATGGGTAGGTTTTAGGGTTTAGGTAAAATTGTATTAAATTTAGGTTAGTGGGTTGGTGGGCCTTAGATGGGCTTAGGGTATTTGATTCGGGAGCGGAGTGGTGAAGGTTATGGAGGGTAGTGGGTTTCCCAAGTCTAGTTTTTTATTATTTTTTTCATTTTTTGAGGTTTTTTGAAATCATTTGATTGATTAGAATGCCATGTGTTGGCAAATCGGGTTTTTAGGCCCGTTGGTGAATTTTATTGAAAATCGGGTGTTTTTAGTTTCGAGAGCAAAGCAATGAAGGTGGGAAGATGATGGGTATCCCAATTATTTTTGGGTGGGCCCACTAGACCTTTTAGGTGGTCTTAAGGGCCTCGATTCGTTCAAAATGTCACTTTTCAATGATTTGGGCCTTTGAGACCTGTTGGCACATTTTGTTGAAAAACTGTTATTTTTAGGCCCCTTTCGAGTATGGACCCGTTCAAATTGGGGTGTCTACACCCAGTCAAAAACGTATGCACAACAAATAAAGAAAAAACTAATTCTATCAAGTTTTATTTAGTCATTTATTTGTAGGTGCAATCATGAACCATTAAAATAGAAAATCAAGTGCAGAAGGAGGCCAAGATGACAACCTTGATTTAAAAAAAAAAAAAAAAAAAAAACAAAACAAAACAGAGAAGAGCAACAAAGTATGAGAAGGATCTACATCAAAGCCAAAATTAGCACCAAAAACACCTTGATCCCATGCAAATACAAAGTACTCAGAGAAGTGTAACCTTAATTCTTTAAATAGATTCACCCGAAAAATAAAAATAAAAAATTAAACAAGGACTTTTCAATAATGCACTGCCAAAACAATTGCAATTCACTATACAAAGTTGGTAATGATAAATGCATACTTTCATGGTTGTTATTTAACCCTAACAGAGTATAATGAAGCAGAATCAAATATTCAACCAAAGAAAAAATTTATGACTAATGGAAAAAAATTGATAAGTAAATTTTGTATTAATGGAAGATATGGAGGTTGAGAAGGCTAGACCAAATACAAGGACCCATACAACATTGGCTACTACACCAAGGAAAAATTACAAACTACTCCCGTGTAACCAAAAAATATTCAAAGAACACCTCTTTGAATTCTTTACCTTAGAAATACAATAGACCCATGATTGAAATTATGATATTTTGCAAGGAAAGCTCCTTGTCCTAAAAAATACAATTGTTCCTCTCCTTTTAAAAAATCCCAACAAATTGCAAATGGTGCAAGACTCCACAAAATCCTCTTGGACATTGCAAGTGAAGACCCACAATCCAGCCATGAATGAAACATAGCCCTCGTTGATAAAGAAAACATCTAGTAATTGCGAACAAATGAGAAAAGTGTAACTCACACTTCTATCTTCTAGGCAATTGAGCAATAGATAAAAAAAGGGATCAATTGACTCCCCATTCTCCTTACAAAGTGTATCATAATGAAATAGATGTAGCATATCTATTTTGTTTATTACACTTCGTGATGTAGATAGGCTTGCCAACCCTTATCTCAATGCCTATGATCGAGTTAATAAACGTCGAAGAAAGAAATAAAAAACATTGACTCAGTCAAATCAATCAAAACCAAGCCAACGAGGTCCAATCTTTAATCAGTCCACAAGAACTAGTCCAACTTCTCTTAGAACTCCTTTTTTTGAGTTTCTAATTATTAAGTTGCTTAAGTAGTCCTAGTTAGTTTCTATTTCAATTTTAGAAAATTTTCCTAGTTAGTTTCTAATTTGTTTTATATTTAAAATTCATTTTTATTATTTAAGTTATAATTAGAAGTCCTTTTAGATGTCCAAATTGAGTTCTAATAGGATTAGAAGATTAGTAATACGCTGCAAATAGATTAGGAAGTTACATTTTAGTATTTTAGAAGGTTTCTAAGTTGTTATGAAGGTGTTATCGATATAAAGAGCTCCAATAAACAAATTCAATGAATTAGCTTTTTTAAAGATTGATTAATAAAAGAAGTTAAGCATAGATGGTCTCTCTCTGGTAATGGTGAGGATATTAATCCCCCCACAGGTCTTCCGACATGACTTGCTTCAAAAAATTTCTATCAATATGCTCTGCAAGGTATGAAGAGGCTCCTTATGGTAATATTTGTTTTCAGTAGTTTCTCTTAATAGTTCTAGATGAAGGGATGGAGTAGTGTGATTAAGGTGGAATGCAAAACTTTTAAACTAAAGGAAGTATGGATTCCGAATAGAAGAGGATTAGTGGTACTAGAAAGGGGTAGAAGATTCGAAATGTTTATCCAGTTGAAGGAGGAGGAAGCAATTTAGGTTTTAAACCAATTGGATCTAGCGAGAGTTTCTTCGAACACCTTCAAGGAAAATTATTCTAAGGATGGTAGAATTTTTCTCATCCAAGATGAACAGAATCATTATGGAAAGTATTTGAAGCTCCAACAGTTTACTAACAGATTTGCCTCGCGAGGAATTGTGTCTCTAGAAGGCTTAGGAGGAAAGGGTTGGGGAGAGGTTAAACTTTCTCTTAAAACAACATTGGAACCAGATGAGAAGATGAAGGGACCTGCGGTGGAAGATAGGATGGGTAAATCATGGGCTAAGTGGTTCGCAAACCTTTAGGTTCAAAGTCAGAGGTCTCGGGTGCTTCAGGGTTGAAGGCGAGCTCTAGTCCTATGATTAAACAAGCACCTGACAAGGGGCGAGGCTTTGGCAACTAGAGATGGGCATTCATTTGCAAGGAGAGCTTTTTGGAGGCAGATGGGGAAGTTTTTTTATCAGACATCAAATAGGATTTAACATAGCTATCGTCGATGAAGTTACTAGCTTGGGACCACTTGACTCGTGATGTTGGGAAGCAGATCAGATTTTCTAAAAGTTAACTCTAGGAGAATGGTTAGGGTGAGAACTATGTCCTTTGACTTACGCCCCTAGTTTGCAAACTGTAATAGTCTAAAATCGGTTTGAAAGGATAGAGGAGCTTGGGTTTGCATCAGCGAACTACCCTTTCATTTATGGGGTAGCCTTGCCTTTAGAAGGATCGGAGATCAACTGGGTGGTTCTCCTGGAGGTGGATGAGATTACTCTCCGATGAGCAATGCTGGATAGCGCGAGGCTGAAAGTTGGTAACTCCCCATGGAAGATGCCTCTGGTCTCTACCTCTGGGTTGATGGCTTCAAATAGATGTTAGGGGTGGAGGTGGAATGCCCAGAAAATGTAGGAGAGGGCGAAGGGACAGACCTAATAAAGGATGTCAAAAAAAATAAAGCTGGAGGGGTTAGCATCTCAGTCGAAGTAGGATCGCAGGTGGACGAGGAGTAGTCTCAGACGACGGAAAGGGTAAAATAAGAGGAAATACCTAGCATTAAAGTTCCAGTCCGAAAATTATCATACCTGGATAGAGAATGTTTGTGAGATAAGGTTTTGAGATCGTTGAAAGTGAAATCTCGCCAATGCACTAACACACATGACAGGTGTATTAAATGTTCACAGTCACGCCGATAGGACCAGGAACATTCACGAACAACAGAGTTGCTGGCTAAGGCATCCAAGAATCTAGAATATATTAAGTAGTTGCATTTAAGTGGGGAGATGGAAGGTAGTGAACCCAAGTCTAATGGGATGAAATCTATGGGCTCAAGGGCCCATTGGGGTGGTGACAAGCGGGCTAATAATGAAGCCCACGATCTGACAGATACTGGGCTGGTTAATGACGTGGACCTAGGTAAGGCCTCACACTTGAGTTATTTTGATTTAGGCTTGTTGAAGGAATGTAAGGTTCAGGAGAAGAGTAGTAAAATTGAAGATGGGCCAAGCAAGTCGTTTAAAGGGCCTGGGCTGAAAATTAAGAAGGCCTGGGATATTTTAAACTAATATAAGATAGTTAAGAGGAGGCCCAGTACTAGGCAAGTAGAGGTTGGAGATAAGTAAAATATCCTTACGACGTCGGAACCTATTGCGATGGATTCAACAGGGGCTACCAATGGCCGCGACAACAACTTGGATTTTGAGGTTTGGATGGGATTTGAAGAAGAAGGATATCCTAGTCCAGTGGGTCAGAATATAATCATCGTAGGGGATCTGGGGTGTCAAAGATCAGTTTGATTTATGTTTAGTCGTAATGGTAGGAGATGTTTTTTTGGAGGCAAACAAGATCAGGTCTCATCATAGGAAGAGTCAACTATTTATGTATATGTCATCACATGTGATTATGATTATTGGAGAAAGAAATGTGGGTGCGGATTTTTAGGGTAGGATGCTAGTGGGTAGGTAGGGTTTGGACATCAGGACAGAAGGTAGCTTCATTTTCTCACTGTTTGAGAATAATGGAGGGTCATGGGTTCTAGGTTTTGACATCCCAGCGTCATTTATGGTGATAAAAGCGGGGCAATGCGTGCATCAAGCAGACTGGGGATTGGTAACAAGGATAAATATATGTTTTTCCAGCAAGTTTTGAAGGGTAGCAAGCAGTAAGGGTGGGTTATAAGGTTCACCTCTGACTCTAAGAAAGAGAAAGAAGTTTGGGTTGTGTAGTGAAAAATGAGGGTTTCTGAAAATTCTAAGAAGACAACTTCGTCGAAAAAGTTGATGAATGGTAGTATGGATGATCAGAGTAATTTAATATCTCTCATAGAGCAGGTATTGGCCAATATGCTAGAATCTGGTCTAAAATGTCTTAGTTACTGTTTAATGTGGCCCTGAAGACTAGTAAGGGAGTGGATTTTTGTATGCAAAAAGTGGTGGGGTAGTGGCCCCTCTCGGGGGAGTCTTCCTCTGTTAGTGGGGCAGCGGAGATGTCACCAAAGGAGCACTTTGAGAATAAATTTTCCAGGCTGTAAATTACGAGACAGTTATCATGTTGCAATAATATGGCTAAGGAGAGAAACAAGAGGTTGAAGGAAATTATTCACGAAAAAGATCTATAGAAGATTTTTCACTCACAGCCAAAAAAGGGAAGAAAGTCGGAAGGCGCTTAGTAGGGCTTAAGGGACTTGAATGTGGCCTCAAAAAGGGCAGCAATTAAAGCCATCTTACATCATCAGAAGCCTCATATTGTGGTACTACAAGAATCTAAGTTAGATAAAGTGGATGAAAGGATAATTAAGAAAATTTGGGGGATTCAATCTATAGTTTGGTGCGAGCTTCCCTCTTAGGGGGCTTCAAGAGGAATTATTTTATTATGGAATAGAAGATGGTGGTGGAAGATAATCTTATAGGGGCCATTTCAGTGTCAGTCTTATATAGGTTGATTGGGGAAGATTTTATTTGGGTCTTTAGAGGGGTGTATGGTCCGACATTGGAAAGAGAAATGAGCCAGTTCTGAGAGGAATTAGAAAATATTAGAGGGCGATGGGATAAACCTTGGGTTGTGGGGGGAGATTTTAATGTTACCCATCTTCGTTCGGGAAGAGTGGGGGGTCAAGAATTACACCAAAAATGTGCAGATTCTTAGAGTTTGTTGATCATAATGAGCTAATTGATCTTCCGCTTGGTGGGGAAAAGTTTATGTGGTCGAATAATAAGGAGAATCTTATTCTTATCAGGTTGGACCATTTTCTTATCTTGTTGGGTTGGGAAGAGTATTTTGGGAGGATTATATAGGACAAGTAGCCGAATCCAGTGTCAGATCATAGTCTATTTCTTTGGTCGCTTGGGCACCGAGGGATCATCATATGCCCTTCAGATTTGAGAATATGTGGTTGGAACACCAAGACTTTGAGGAGTTGATTCATAATTGGTCAAATGGGATCTCATTTGAGGGTAAGCCAGGGAAGGTTTTGAGGATGAAACTAAAGGCTATTAAAAAGAAACTGAAATCTAGAATAAGAAATTTTTTGGTTTGGTGAACGCTAAGAAAAGTGTTGCGTTGTTGGAGTTACAAGAGCTAGAGAATAAGGAGGAAAGAGTGTGCTTGGCAGCTGGGGAAAGGATAAGGCAAGCGAACCTTAAAGTTGAGTTTCAAAAACTAGATGCTATGGAGGAAATCTGTTAGAAACGAAAGTCGAGAGTTCTTTGGCTAAAGGAGGAGGATAGAAACACATCATTTTTTCATCGTACTACGAATTCTAATAGTCGGGTAAATTTCATTTCAAAGCTTAGAGTCAATGGTTCGTAGAAAGTAGTGAGAATGAGGTGTGTGAGGGGGTGGTACAATTCTATAATAGTCTATATACGGAGGAGCACACGTTCAAGCCTTCGTTAGACTCTTTATACCTTGATAGTATCTCTCTAGATCACCAGAGGTGGCTTGAAAGACTGTTCGATAAAGAGGAAGTGTGGAGAGTGGTGAATGGGATGGCTAGTGACAAAGCCTTGGGGCCGGATAGTTTTTCTCTTAGTTTCTTCAAAACTTGTTGGGGGACAGTGAGAGATGATGTGATGGCAATGATTGAAGACTTTTATAGGGAAGGCAGAACCTGGGTTCTAACTATACTTTTATTGCTTTGATCCCTAAAGTGTCAGGCACGGAAGACATCACGGATCTAAGACTAATTAGTCTAGTGAGCTCGGTTTATATAATTATTTTGAAGGTATTGGCATCTAGGCTGAAGATAGTGTTAAGTAATATCATTGGTCTGGCTCAAGGAGCTTTTGTAGTATGGAGACAGATTTTGGATGTGGTCCTAATAGCCAATGAATGTATTGACTCGCAAAGAAAAGCTAAAGTCTAGAGGCAAATCTACAAAGTCGATCTAGAGAAAGCCTATGATCATGTGAATTGGAATTTATGAAATATTTGATGAGGAGGATGGGGTTCGGTGAAAGGTAAGTTCCTTAGGTTATGAAATGTATCTCCATGTCCACATTTTCGATCATGATTAACGGATCTCCAACTGGTTATTTTAGAAGCTCAAGAGGTATTCGTCAATGAGATCTGTTATCGCAATTTTTATTTGTGATAGTTATGGAAGCCTTAGGAAGAATGTTGTCCAAGGTGGTAGTTGTGGGAGAGCTTAATGGCTTTTCTACTAGGGTGAGTGGACATGTGATTTCTCATATTCAATTTGTAGATGATACCTTAATTTTTTTTGGATCATTCGCCGAGATAGTTGAGCTTCATAAGTGGCATTCGTCATTGTTATGAGACAATCTCTAGTATTCAAGTAAATCATCATAACTGTAGATTGTTCACGATAGGAGAGGTTGAAGTAGTGGAGGTAACGACAACTCTGATTGGGTTCTAGACGGGGGGTCCTTCCTTCCATGTATTTGGGGTTTCCTTTTGGGATGGGTTACACTTTTAAGGATATCTAGGAGCCAATCTTAAAAAGGATGAGAAAGAAATTAAACTCTTCAAAACTCAAGTTTTTAACAAAAGGGGGGAAATTTACTCTCATCAAGAATGCTTTGATGAGTATTCCTATTTATATGTTTTCGCTGTTCTCCTTGCCAACAAATATGGAAAAATAATTAGATAGAATGTTTTGAGATTTTCTATGGAATGGTAAGGATGGCTCCGAAAAACACCACTGGGTGAGTTGGGCGAAGCTTTGCTTACCAAAGAAGAATGGGGGATTGGACTTTCGCAACTTTGGTTTTATGAATTTGGCCTTCTTGAGGAAGTGGCTTTGGAGATTTGGGGAGAAGGGGGAACACTTGTGGAGGAAATTAATTGTGGATAAGGATAGAGAGAATGTGTGTGGGTGGGAAAGTGGTCCTACTCGTAGCGAGGTGGGGTGTGGAGGGGTATCCTCAGAAGACTTCTGATATTTAAGAAAAGAGTGAAGTGTTAGGTTGGGAGGGAGAATAATGTGATATTTTGGGAGGATTGGTAGTGTGGGAATGCTCCTCTTAGGGATATGTTCCCAGAGCTCTTTGATTTGTCTTTGAAAAATAATCATGTTATCTCTTGTTTTAAGAATTTTGAAAATGGGGAAACCAATTTGGATTTTGGTTTAAAAGAACCTTTAATGATTGGGAAGTGGATACTCTGGGTAGATTAATCTTTCTTGTGGAAAATGGCGTGTGTGAGTTCGATTTTCGTTTCGATTACTATATCATACATCCCAGCCTCTCCAAGCAAGATATTCGTATCAAAGATGACGCGTTGAAATCCAAGTGCCTTTATGAAAATAGATATATATGCTAACGTTGAATCACAACCAATGTGCTTGGTACATAACATTTGACAGAGACGTATACCAAGCATCTCTACATCTTGCATGTCATTTAGACATGTGACCCGATATTTTGTATAGTTCATTTTCTTATGGAGACATTGGTCGATGTCATAACCAACCAGAGTCGATCATTTGTGTTACTTCATCTTGTCTATCGCATTCTCCAAGGACAGACGGGTGTCTCGATGTCTGGTTTGATCACACATGGTACTTTTAAAAAGAAAATGACTTTAAAGACATGTGTGCAGGGCTTTTGAGCCTTGGGCCTTAATGAGAAAGAACACGAAAGCCCCTATGACTATGGCCCCCCAAAAGAATAATTTGATGAACAGCAACCTGAGGAGGACCGAACACCGAGCCGGATGCCTCAGAAAGGGCAATGCCTCTGGGAAGGTTTTTAAGGGACTCAAAAAGGTCAAGCAACACTACAAGGACTGCAAATTGATCAACACTTATTGATTGAGCAGCAGAGACAGATAATGACCTATATTGAGGAACATAAGGCATGTGTAGTGCTAGAGCCTTGAATTCAAATTCCAATTAGGATGTATTTTCTTATATTAGTCGTTGCTTTTCTAGTTAGGATGATTTACTTTTTGTAGGTAGGATTTATATTCTTGCAAAACTTGTTGATCATATGCATGTTATAACTTTTAAATCTTTGCAGATAAGTTGTAACATCAATGGCGAATAATGCCAAAATCATGTAAGGTGTGATCAAACATTTTCTCTCTTTCTTTATTGTTTCATTTTGAGGATATTTCATTTAAGTTTGGGGTATAGGATTAGTTTATAATTGCATATTTTAGTTTTAAGTTTCTAAAAAAAAATCATATCAAGGACAATATTTTATTTAGATTTGGGGGTATTAGGGTTAGCTCACAATTGCATTACATATTTTTAATCTCAAATCATTGTTAATTTATTTTTAAGTTTTCAAAAAAGATAAAAAAATAAAAAAATATATATATATTAAAAACTTTTAAAATAGTTTCTTCAAAATCCTTGTATGTATTGTTTACATATGAATTTCAAATCTCAGGTTCATGTCCTAATTTTTTATCATAAGTTTTTTTTAGTTATTCCTCATTAAGAAAATCATAAAAAGATTACTTTGAAAAATTCACAACACTTCTGAGTGAGTTACTAGAAAAATAATATTTTACGGAGCAAGAATCGACCCTCTTCTCTATGTAGAATGTTAAGAAAAACTTAGTATAATGAACTATGACTTCCTTGTCCTTTAGTTAACTAATTAGAAGAAAAATAGAACTGAAATTAATATGACTTGAACAATGACCATATAATTAAACTGGGTACCCTTAGAAAGACTACCTATTTTTTGAAAAAAAAAACACTAGAAAAATGGTAATGTGAGAAAAAGTTAAAAAATAAAAAGAAAAAAAAAATCTAAAAAAGACCAAATCAAAGTAAAAATACTTGAACTGAAAAAGTACAAAAATAAAAAGAACCCAATGATACCAAATAAAGTAGTTTCAATAGTTTGAAAGTCGTCAATGGTAAAAATGTGAATAAGTTAGAATATCATAGAAAAAATCGCTTAGAGGTATTAAAATGAACATCCACAGCTCTTCACAATCCTAGATAGGATGCTTAATTTTGTGTTAGAACTTTGATAGAGCTGACCATTATTAGTAGTTAGGAGGTAAAATCTTGTTCTTGAAAAAGATGTTACTTTTAAAATAAAAAAAAATTGCATAGGCCCTCAAGTTTTTCTTTTCGGGGAATTTTCTAAACTAAGAAATAAAAACTTAGAACTTTGCTCAAATGTAAAAGATCGTTAACAAATTTGTGAAATGACGTTATGTTCGCCTTACATACTTTGATTTTGATTTTAATATTTTTCTAAAGTGTTGGAATTTTGTCAGTATATTCATTGCAAACCCTCATGAGTCAAACTTCTCCATTAAGGGTAATCTGTGGTTTAAGGGCTTGTTGCATTCGTTAAATGTAGTCATATAACTTACAAAAATAGTTTGTAATTTAGTTTTTACTTAATTTTTTCTCAAAACTAGAAAAATCATATATTGGATCGAGCCATTATCCTCGACAACAATGCCAATTTATTTAATATGTAGTTATTAATCAATAAGAATAATAATATATCAAAAATTAAATAAACTTGACAAGTAAAAGGTCGATCCAAGGAAACAATGTGATCCAATTATCTTTTCAACTCAAATCAAATAAGGATTTTGGGTAACCAATTAAAAACTAATTTAGAAATATTTATCAAACAAGCTAATATAAAGGAAAGATTAAAACTATAAGAGAAAAGTAGATCAGTTAAATCCACCTTGGTAAGTATAGTAAATAAAAAAAGGTTTGAATCTTTTTTATCTCAATCTACTCAAACAAAATTAATGCTTGTAGATCGGAAAGTAAATCTGGTTTAGCACAAATAATAATTAAAAATTATGATTCCCTTTTTAAATGAATAAATATCAAAATCAAAATCAAACTACTAGAACTAAGCATGATTTAACTTGATCTTATTTAAGGTCAAACAATCAAAACTCTTGATAATTAAAATTGATTTTCAACACTTATAAACAAAAAATGGATCACCTAAGAACTTTAAATAAGAAAGATTCAGAACAAGTTTATTCACTATATGTTGTTTTGACTTCATTGACCTATCTAACAGAGATTTAGCCAAGAAACATTGAAAGAGCAATAATCGAACAATAAAATAAAAAGAGAGATATAAGAAAAAAAAATTATCTTTATTGATCTTTGAACCGAATCTGGCAGAGTCTCCTTACAAAAATCAAAATTAAGAAAGAAATAACAAAATATATGAAAAACCTAATTTTCTAAACCTAATTGTAGAGATATCTAGATTCTTCTTAAAGCTCTAGTTTGGTCATAACATCAACTAGTGTCTTCATAAGCAAACGAACCAGACAAAATATCGGGTCATGTGTCTGAATGGCGTGTAAGGTGTAAAGATGCTTGTGAAAACGCTCTGAATCCGCGGGGTACGCGGATCCGCTTTTGACCTTTGAGATTTGGGAGTCGCCACCTAGTTATTATGATCTAGGAACCGGATATTGACTCTAAACAGATAAGAAAACTAATCTACTGAAGAAAAATTGAGTCTGAGGATCACATTACGGGGTTAGAAGGTGTTAGGCACCAACCCCGCCCGATCAATGCCGGTTTCTACTTATTCTAAATAAGGCTACATTGCTAACAACAAAACCTAGATAGAAAATTAACAGAAATTTTACCTTCGATACGCAAAGATCTTATTCCCTCAGATCTGACAAAAACTGCTCCTTGTACCGTACTCCTTGTTTCATTCTATCTCCGGATCTGATTTCTGATCTTCGAGGTGAGGTATCTCTATCTTGGATCTAGATTCTTCGAATTTATTATAGATTTTAGGGTATTTTTGAAGGACTTCTACGTGTTTTTCAAGTTAAAATTGAAGTATGGGTGTTAGGTAAGGAGTTGGGACTCCAAAACTAGGGTTTATGGGAGCCTAGGAAGGCTTTTTGACCTACTTCTCTTAGGATTTTTGATTTGATACGAAAATAGGGTGTAAGGATCTCTATTTATAGATTTTTTTAAGGGTTGATTTAGATAGAATTAGTGTTTAATTAGAAATATTTTAGTTAGAGTTGTATTTTAGTTAGAACTCTATTAGGTAGAGTTGTATTTTAATTAGAACTATTTTAGGAAGAGTTATATTTTAGTTAGAATTCTTTTAGGTAGAGTTATTATTTAATTAGAACTCTATTAGGATTTTGACTTTTGGTCTTATTTGATTGACTTTAAGATTTTGACTTTAGTCTTGCTTGGTTGACTTTAATATCTTGACCTTAGTCTTTCTTAATTGACTTTAATTTTGACTTTAGTCTTACTTGATTGACTTTAATACCTTGAATTTAGTCTTTCTTGATTGACTTTAATTTTTTGGAGAACCCCCCTCTATTATATATTTAATTCTTTGGACCTCAAATAGAGGGGGTCCTTAAAGAAATATCTTGCGAACCCTCAACAATTTTGCCTGAGAGCCTGATTAATCGATTTTGTTTAGTTCAAAATTTTAAATTAATTTCATTAATGTTTCACTTTAATTATTTAATATTTTATTTATTAATTTCAAAATTTGTAATTATGAAAATTATGAAATTACCGTTTTACGCTTGAAAAGGATTTTTTGCATTTCAAGTCAATTTTTGATGTTCTAGGATGTTTTAGAATCAGTTTTTTGTAAGGAAATCAATGAGAATATTGATTTGTGTCATTTATGAAATTTTTTTGTGCGAAATAGTCATGAACTTTATGAGAGGTATTTTCGTAATTTTGCCAAATTTTGTGAAAATTGGCGAAATGATTTATTTAGTTCTGATTTATTGTTTTATGTGTTTGAGAGGGTTTTCCTAAGTGTAATATAGGCTCTAGGGACATTTTAAGGTTAGGGGTATTTTGAGAATTTGGTCATTTTTTAGTGATTTTTATCATGAAACTTCTTTTTGTCTGCAAGATGATGATTTCTAAGCTTTTGGAGTTATATTTTCCTAGTGTAGCATGGTTTCTAAGGTTTTTTCAGTTTGAGATACCTCATCCGGATTTCTGAAACATATCTGGTAAGAAAATAAAGCATTGGAATAAACATCCATCATTGGGAACCGTTGCGATCAGGTTGACGAGTTGATTAATAAGGCGAGTACAAAAATGGGGTGTTTACTGCTTGATATACATCTTTGTCAAATGTTGTATACTGAACACATTGGTCGTGATTCAACGCCAACATAGATATTGATTTTCGTAAAGGAACTTGGATTTCAACGTGTCATCTTTGATGTGAATATCTTGCTTGGAGAGCCCGAGGCATATGATATAGTAATCGAAACCCAAATCAGGTTTACACATTTCATTTTCCACAAGATAATTGATGGTGATCAAAGGAGTAGAGGAATTGACAGAGACATAAGAACCATAAAATCCTTAGATTAATTCATCGACAAATATTTCATCCCCTTCATAAAGTAGACCACTCCAACCACGTGCAAGGATTTTCTCACAAAACCATGTGCCTTGGGGTGTGTCGAATAAATCATAATATGCCTTTTCAAAAAAAAATTGATCGAATTTTTGGATCTATGGCTCAAAAGAGTGGAAGGAGGGGAAGCTTTTTCAAAAAAATAGATACTATCGGCACTAGGTATATTGCGACACCTTGAATGGAGAGGATGGCACGATGGGGTGGTGATTAATGGTGGTGCGGAGGCTAGAGGGTGGTCATTTTATATGAACGAAGAGAATGAGCCGATCGGATTGAAGTTGTAACGGTTGGATGTCATTCGGCCGAGTTGTTGAGAAATAAGTAGAATGAGATGGAGGCTTTGGAAAAGCTGAAGTGATGAGAAAGAGATTAGGTTTAGGATTTTAGAAGAATGCTCAATTTTTTAGGAAAATAAGTTTTCCTATCTTGAAAACCTTGGATAATAAATTTTCGAAGAAAATTTCAAGATGGAAAATAAATTTATAGGAAAATTTGCTTATGAAATTTTCAAATTTTTAACTTTTTTTAACCCTCAATGGTGAGTTCAAATTGAGAGAAGTGAAAAAATGGTCATACATGGTAGCAAAAACAATTTGTAAGCCTTCTTCACCAAGGGTTGCCTCTTGAAAGCACTAAGTTTAAACTCTTCAGTCAGACAAAGAGATGGTGTTAATCTTGGTATATAGGATCACTCAAAATTGATTATCATTCTTAGGATGCAAGAAAGTGAAGAAATGATTTCAATCTGTAGCCATTGGCATGAAAAGTATTTCCATCTTTTAGATTATGTATCTCGATGTTTCCATGTGAGTAACTATGATGAACCACAAAGGGTCCTATCCATCAAGATTTTAACTTTTAAGGGAACAGATGTAATCGAGAGTTGTAAAACAACACCTTCTGACCTATCTGAAAAGTTTTTCTATGAATGTGCTTATCATGCCAAGCTTTGTTGCGATCTTTGTATATTTTTGCACAACCATAGGCATTATTACGTAATTCCTCTAACTCTAAGAGTTGGAGTTTCCTATGTTCACTTGCCTTAGCAAGGTCAAAGTTAAGGTGTTTCACCACCCAGTAAGCTTTATATTCTAGTTCTACCAGAAGGTGCAAACCTTACCAAAAACTAATCAATAGGGAGCATGCCAATTAGGATTTTGAAATTTGTTCTATACGCCCATAGTGCATCAATCAAACTTAAAGACCAATCTTTCCTTATGAGATTGACTGTTTTCTCAATAATGATTTTTACTTCTTGATTTGAAATTTTGTCTTTTCCATTTGTTTGTGAGTGATATGAGGTGGTTACTTTGTGAATTATTGCCTATTTACGCATCAGACTTTTAAAAACTTGATTATGGAAGTGTTTACCTTGGTTACTGATTATTGAGCATGGTATACCGAATCTGGGAAACACTGTATTTTTAAGAAATTAAACAATGACATTATGAAAGTTAGTTCAGCATGTTGTAACTTCTACCCATTTCGACACGTAGTCTACTACGACTAGAATGTACTAAAATCCATGTGAAATGGGAAAGGGACGTATAAAATGGATGCCTAATACATCGAAGATTTTGATGATCATGACTGGTTGCTGGGACATCTCAATCCTTCTGCTCATCTTTCCTAATCGTTGGTATCTATTACAAGAATAAACAAAGATATTGTATAACTTTTATAGCTATTTTTTTACCATAAAATGTCCACCACATGCGAGGTTGTGGCATTACTCAAAAATATTTTTCTGATCTCCATCAAGTATACACCGTCTAGTTATTGGGTCTAAGCAATATTTGAATAGATAGGGGTCATCCTAGAAAAATCATTTGAACTGAGCGAAAAATTGCATTTTCTCTTGTTTAATCCATGAGATCGGTGTTTGCCCTATTACCAAGTAATTGACAATGTCAACGTTCCATGGTGTGTCAGGGTTGGAGATTGACATGATTTGTTCATATGAAAAATTTTCATAAATAGGGAAGGATTCTGAACTGGACTCAACTACTAACTTAGACAAATGGTCTACGACCGTATTCTCGCATCCTCTCTTGTCTCGAATTTCAAAATCGAATTCCTAGAGTAAGAGAACCCTTCGTATTAACCGTACTTTTACATCCTTCTTGGTGAGAAGGTATTTCAATGTAATATGGTCTGTGAAAATTATGACCTTAGATCCAATTGGTAGGATTGGAATTTGTTAAATGCAAAAACTACTACTAGTAGTTCTGTCTCTATGCTGGAGTAGTTGAGTTAGGCATCATTAAGTGTTTTACTCGCATACTAAATGACATGGGAGAGTTTCTCAACTCTTTTCCTAGAACAACATCTATATTGTAATTTGATGCATCGCATATTACCTCGAAGGAGAGGTTTCAATTGGGTGGCTAGATGATAGGTATAAAGGTTAATTCAGTTTTGAGTTTCTCAAAATGTTCTAGATAGGATGTTGAAAATTCAAATGAGACATCTTTAGCAAGTAATTCACACAAGGTTTTGAAAATTTTTCCAAAGTCTTTGATGAAGCATCTATAAAATCCCGCATAGCCTAGGAATGATCGGACTTCCTTAATAGTTTTTAGTGGAGGACGATTAGAGATAAGGTCAATTTTTACCTTATCTACATGTATTCCTTTATGGGAAAATATGTGTCCTAGAACAATACCGAAGGTTTTTTCTCTCAACATCTAGCTAACACAATTTTTAGATGATTCAATAAATTTTCGAAGCTAGATCCAAACACAAAGAAGCCGTCCATGAAGACTTCCAAGAATTGTTCTACCATATCGAAGAAGATACTCAGCATGCACCATTGAAAGATGGCAGGTACATTGCATAGCCCAAAGGCATGTGACAATATGCAAATGTCCCAAAGGGGCATGTGAATGTTTTTTTTCCTGACCTTCTGGAGCAATCATGATTTGATTATAACCCAAATTCCGGTCAAGGAAACAATAATAGGCATGTTCAGCTAAATGTTCGAGTATTTGGTTGATAAATGGGAGAGGGAAATGATCTTTCCTTGTCATGGTATTCAACTTCATATAGTTCATATAAACACACCACCCAGTTTGGATGCAAGTAACTATCAGGTCATTGTCTTAATTGGTCACGACTGCGACACCAGACTTCTTTGAGACAACTTGAACTGGATTAACCCATATTTTGTCTAAGAGAGAGTTGGGGAAACCCATGGATAATCTGTTTTCAAATTTTGTTGAAAATCCTCTTGCAACAACATTGGTAAGATCCTCCATCTAACTTAGATAATGAATTTTATGTGTTAACATGGGTTGTCCTAAATTGGATTATTATGATGTAAAAGTTGGTTTTTTTATTGTAATTATTTAGTTTCTCGAAGTTTCCTTAACATGGTATTAGAAAATTTTATTATAAAATGCTATGATGTTGATGCAATTTTTCAAACACTGAACAAAGTAAAATTTGTGTTGCCGACCGACCCCAATATTTGAAGCATATATTCTACTAATGATGGTGATCTTTTTATATGTATAGAGGTATAAATTACATTTGTCCATGAGATTCTTCTTTTATCAAATTTACCAATTCCCTCATGAGATTAATACCTTTTTTAGTGTCAATTTTCATATATTTATCCACAAGTGATTGTAGATGGTATTCATATTGTATTTGGTTAATGTGCTTATGGCTTTTACCCATTGTTAAATTCAATATTAACATCATTTTTTTGTTGTTCTTTCCCTTTGATTTGCTAGTGAAAGAAAAATGATAGGTGATATTCAAAGATGATGAGGATTCTACCTCCATTCCAGGTAAGATTTTGATTCAAATACAAATTTTAATTTTCTCCTATTCTTTGGGAAAATGCCTGAATGTGATTTGATTGTAAAGTTGGAGAACATTGGGAGTGAGATTAGACCTTGGAGTGATTTTGTTCTTTTTAGTTTTTTGACCCTTCAGAGTAAAGCATGGCCATTCTCTTAATTTTGAGTACTTTGACAGTTGAAGCAATCCCACTAAGAAATAACTTTTTTTCTTATCTCGGTTCTTGATACCTAATATAAATGCTTGGTAATTGGAGTTGAGTGGATATGCTGGTTGAATGGGCAGCAAAATAAGGCTCCAACTCATGAGGTAAGGTGCATACTATTTCTCTTTATGATTTTCACTTAAAATGCCTATCTTCCTTGGTGTCATCTCTGAACTTTTAATTATTACCAAGGGCACCCCACACCATAGCCAATTTTTTTGGTCTTATATGGGTAAAAAGTTTTGGAATGGACTGATTTTTGGCAAGGATGTTCTCTATGGTGAGGAGATCATCCTCACCAAAAATCAGCCCATTCCGAAACTTCAAACCACATCAAAAGTTGAATACTAGAAGTCAGTTGAAATCCTCTGTCAATGGAATAGTTGGCAATATATTATTATTTTTTAATTAAAACCTATATTTCTGATTAATCTACAAACATGAACTTTGCAGGTTTTTGGCCATTTGGCTCAACAAAAAGATATATATGAGCAAGCCATAGTTCCATAACGTATATTATAATTTTATTTTTAACATATTAAAACTAGGGTCATGATATTTTACTACAACATAAAAACATGAACAAACACCATATGTGATCCCTCACTTATGGTGTGATGTTATAACAAAATCACTTATGGATATATGCTAAAAAACATCCTATAAAACTACTGAATCAGAAATTAACAAATACTGGTCCATTTGGTTGAGACTGTTTGGCTTCTCTTCCAAAACATCTCTAATAATATATGAACCACCTATTGATAAAAACACTTTACTAATCCTCGTACCTCAATTGTATCGTTTCTAAGTGAAACTTTAAATTTCAACAACCAATTATCAGTAAAAACAGCAGTCCAAATGCATGTATATGTTATGGGGTTGGAATGACAGAACTCAACCTTAACAACCTCAAGGTAGAGAAAAACTCCCAAGATCAAGATGATTCATGGAGTTTAAGATTCCAATTGGAATTGTGGAACAACCTTTTATGGATAGACTTATTCTAGTTTACCACAACTTGGGTAACGGGTCTTTAGTCTGCTACGCATTACCTAGATACACATATATGGCACCGGTGGTGGGTCTCGTTGCCCATTATGCTGCAAATTTAAGTGCTACGAGTCTACCTGAATTGGATTTAAGGGCATCGGATAAACCTATCTTTATTAGGTTTCCTGATGTGACTGTGATATCCATGGAAAATGTTTCTTTCATATATAAATATATTACTTTCTGTAAGCCTAAAATCATTTTTTTATACTCTATCGCTTAGTATAATAAATATATATATTGAAGGCAGGCGATCAATGATGTGATATAGTTATTTTTTTAGTTAGAAGTTAAAAAGGTGCTCATCTTGAACATATTAATTTGAATAAATGATATGATTTCCTTATATAGATGTATATTTTTTAATTCAGACCTTCTCTTATAATATAAATGATTTCTTATCACGTACGTCATAATTCCACATGTTCGAAATATAAAGGAGGTTCCGTTGAATTTTGTTTTCTAAAGAGATCTATTTTTAGTCCAATTATATATATATATATATATGATCTATTCATTTAATTTATTGTAATGTAATCATTTGTCAATTGTTTTATTTGCAAGTCAAAGACATGATGTCGAACTTCTCAAAATCTCTATGATTAAGATTTTTTCTTTTATTGTTATTATGAGTTAAACAATTTATGTTGGAATATTGTATTTAAATGAATTAAAATTGATTTTTGATTTCAAGACTTATAAGTGATGAAGATTTCATATTGTAATTTAAAATATTAGCAAGTTCAGGAAAAGTAAGTGTATATATAAAAAAATTTAATATCATTAAATTTGTTATGCCAAAACTTTTAAGGACTTTTAGTGACGATTTTTTGGTTGTGACTAATAATCCATTTTTAGTCGCAAAGTAATTCGATACTAAATCTATTCCTAAACTATTTTTATTGGCAATTGATGATTCTAACTAATGGTTTACATTTACTAGCATAAAATAAATTATCACTAAATCTAGTAATTTTAGTGACAATTTATGGTTGTGGCTAACTTTCCACTTTTAGCAACAACTTAAAGTTGTCACTAAAAGTTCATTTTTATCAATTAGTTTGACAAGTTTTAATGACAACTTCATATATTTAGTGACAATAACTTTTTAAATTAGTCGCAATATCTTTTATGACTAAATATTATACTTTTAGTGATGATTTATTTATTGTAGTTAAAGGTATAAACTTTAGTGGCAATTTTTAAAAATTGCAACTAAAACATTTAACCACAACATTTTTAGTCACAGTATAGTCATAATAAAAATGTTGCTACTAAAACTTTTAGTGGCAACTTTTGAACATTTAGTGATGAATGATGTTGCTAAATATCAAATTTCTTAAAGTGGAAGAATTTTTTACTTCAAGACATGATCAAACATAAGGTTTGAGGACTACGTCATTTGGGCCAAATATATTCCAAATTCATTATGATGATTTTTTGTATGCAGGAGATTTGGATAAAATGACATGTAACTACTGTGAATTTAAGGTAACGGGAATACCATATAAACAACCATTGTTTCAATTCTAAACAGAGGGTATGATCTTTACTCTTATTGCGAGAGGTATTTTTTTGTCGATACTTACCGTGCTACACATGCTGAGCACTTTTCGCCTATTGTAGATTTTCTTTTATGGCCATACATTGACATTGGATCGGAAATAATTCCACAAGTAGGTAGAAGTCTAGTAGGTCAACCATATAAGAGATGAGTTGAGTCACAATCAGTTATACGAGTGGCTTTACGTTGCTCGAAATGTAAGGAATTCGATCACAAGCAGCGATGTTGCAAAAATCCACCTTATGTCAATGAGCCTCTTCCCAGCCATATGTAAGGTAATACAAAAGCCACACTTGTTATTTCTTTTTGTGATAAAAACTTAATGCATACCTCTATTTGCTTTGATAATGTTGATGGCGGCTACACCATATGTATGATTATGATCTGATCATCTTTAGGATTTGTAGACCTATGTTATATTATAAGCCTTAATATGCTTGAACTTATATAAGCATGTCAGTTAATTTGTGTCATTCATTTTGAACTATCAAGGAATCTCAAGTCTGTGCTATTGTTGATGCAAACTGGAATCAGTGACTCTTTGGATTGCTAATTGCAATATAACTTGTTTAATGGGTATACAAATCTTGACATTTCAAAGAATTGCTTGCTTGCTTTCCTTCCCTCTACTTGAAATTTGTGCTTAATAGTGTGTGGTTGCATTTGGATGAGCTAGAAAACCTGCTTCAGAGTTACATCTTTTCCTGCCTTATAATTGTAAGGCATTGAAAAATTTAAATGAAAATGTATGCATTGAGTGTGTATTATTTACATTAATTTTGAATAAAAAAAAGATTTTTGTATGAAACACTATTTTTGTCACTCGTCTGCACTCTAAACTTGCTCGGCAGAGCCAATTTGGCACCCAAATGTGAACCTTGGTCCAGGTTTTACATGGTCCTTTGGTTCATGCAAACTTTTCCCATATATATACATAGATTTGTATATATACATAGATTTGTTTGATACATAATCTTTCTTTTTGTGCTTTTATTGTGAAAATGATTTTGATATGGATTGTGAAAATTTGCTGAAGCTGTTGATTTCCAAAGATTTGGCATTGGAGTAAGAAAAGCTGGTGAATGGTGACCTCATCTTTAGAATTGGAAAGAATATTTAATGGTTTGGTTCCCTTTGAAATGTATCAAGAACAAGAACTGTCTTTAAGGATTTTTCAGTCAACTTTGTATTCTAATATATTTATCAGATTTGAGTTGCATGTAGAGAGAGTTGTGGGCATATAGTCTTTAAGCATATGGTCCTTAGATTATATTTAGCCTCTTAGGTGCATCATAAATCACCCATAGTTCCTTTTTTGTAGGGGTGTTGGTTTTTGCAGTATTCCTTTACATACTAAGGAAGTTAGTCATCTAAAGGATTAACCTTGTTTCATAATTTTGAATTTTAAGATTAGCTATTGCTGCCTTATTTTAAAGGGGTTACTTGGTTGTCATATTTGACATGCATAGAGGCCATTGAAACGAAAACCGAGCACTCCCATTTTTTCAATGGCTGGGAGATGTAAAATTCAGTCAAAATGATAATGCAACTATGAAAATGATTATATAGAAATCCTACTCGAGCATCAAAGTAAAGAAGGACAACGAGGGAGGCCAAGATAGCTGCTCCTAGCGAAAAGATCACCATATGATCATGACCATTATTTTTCTTCTTGAATATGCCAAAAAAGGCTTACTCACTGCTACTCTGTATGTGAACCTAGTGACTTGGGTATCAGATCACCTTCTTGTTCCAGAAAATATAAGTAGTGACAAAGGAAAGATCTGCAAGTGAAAGCCAAGACCAAGGTTGCAGCCTATCCAGATTTCTGTTGAACCAAATTAAATATATTCAGAACATTCCATTAAGTTACATAATAACCCTAAATACTGATAAAACTAAGAAAATGGCTAACACAACTCCAATATTACAAACTATTTATTTATTTATGAGGCCTTTTAAATGTCATAGTTAACTCAATCTTCGCCTCCACCTCCATATCTTCAGATAATGCCGCTTGCCCTACTTCTCCAATAAGAAAAGAGAACTCATCAATATTGAATAATTTTGATTGATCCGTTGATGATGTATCTCCCTTATCAATTTAATAGGTAAACAAAAAAAACCCACAAATTGTACAATTTTTAAGCATTTCTGATATGGACAACCTTTATTTCATGTGTCTAACTTGACGACAAAGGAAACAATCATCCCTTCATAACAATTTGGGCATGCAACTCTCTTTCGACAGTCTGGGAAAAATGATCTGGTTGTTGGCAAGACCAACACTCCAAGTTTCTCTTTCCATCCAAGTTTAAACTTGATGAAAAATATAAAATAAAAACTAACATGATAGCCAAAAAAAAAAAATTAAAATACAAGCAACCTTATCCTTGAAACACCTACAAAATAATCTTAATTATCACCTCCAGGTTGTTAGGTTGGGATTGAAATCATGAATTAATTTTAATTTTACTGTGATATAGGAAACAAATGGTACAATTTCAATTTCATAGCTACATCAAATCTTGAAACTTTCCAAATACACCAAATTCAAAGGAAAAAAAACTAAATAGAAAGAATTCAAAAAAAAAATCTAGATTGGATACAAGTACAAATTAGGCTATTTCTAATGCTTAAGCTAAAAATAAGGTTCCTACAGAAAATAAGCTTGAATTTTTTTAAGGTAGAAAATGTGAGAAAATATTGAACGGTTAAGACTTGTCGAATACAAGGTTGAAAATGTGAGAGAGTGAAAGCACCCTCGATCGGCGGGGTGCGCGGATTCGCTTTTGACCCTTGAGGTTTGGGAGTCGCCACCTAGTTATTATGGTCTAGGAACCGAATACTGACTCTAAACGAATAAAAAAAACTAATCTACTATAGAAAAACTGAATCCGGGGATCACATTACGGAGTTGGAAGGTGTTAGGCACCAACCCCGCACGGCTAATGCCGGTCTCTATTTATCCCAAATAAGACTACATTACTAATGACGAAACCTAGATAAAAAATAATATAAATGTTACCTTCGATATACAAAGGTTCTATTCCCTCAGATCTGGTAAAACTGCTCCTTGTACCATACTCCTTGCTTCGTTCTATCTTCGGATCTGATTTCTGATCTACGAGGCAAGGTATCTCCTCTTGGATCTGGATGTTTCAAACTTTTTATGGATTTTTGGAGTGTTTTTTAAAGGCTTCTAGGTATTTTTCAGGCAAAAATCGAAGTATGGGTGTTAGGTAAGGAGTTGAGACTTCAAAATTAGGGTTTTGGGGAGGTTGTGGAGGCTTTTTCACCTACTTTTTCTAGGATTTTTTCTTTGATACGAAAATAGGGTGTGGAGGCTCCTATTTATAAAGTTTTTTAGAAGCATTAGGATTTGATTAGGGTTTCTTTTGGAGTTTTAATTAAGGTTTTGACTTTGGTCTTATGAGATTGACTTAGTCTTTAGGGTTTTAATTTAGGATTTTGACTTTAGTCTTATGAGATTGACTTGATTAGTTCAGATTAGGGTTTTGACGTTAGTCTTATGAGATTGACTTGATTAGTTTAGATTAGGGTTTTGATTTAGGGTTCTGACTTTAGTCTTGACTTTAATACTTTGACTTTAGTCTTTCACGGTTGGCTTTTAATATCTTGACTTTAGTCTTACTTGATTGACTTTAAGGTTGACTTTAATCTTACTTGATTGACTTTCATTTTTAGAGAACCCCCTTTTATTATATCTTTAATTCTTTGGGCCCCCAGATGGAGGGGTCCTTGAATAAATATCCTGGCAACCATCAACAATTTTGCTTGAAAGCCTAATTGATCGATTTTTTTGTTACAATTTTTAAATTAATTTTATTAATATTTTACTTTGCATTATTTAATCTTTTATTTATTAATTTTAAAATTTTTAATTATTAAATTTGTGAAATTATCGTTTTGCCCTCGGAGAGGATTTTTTATGTTTTAAGTCATTTTTCAATGTTCTAAGATGTTTTGGAATCAATTTTTCATAAGCAATTCAATAGGAATGTTGGTTTTTGTCATTTATGATTTTTTTTGTATGAAATGATCGTGAATTTTATGAGGGGTATTTTTGTAATTTTGTCGAATTTAGTGAAAATTGACGAAATGGTTTATTTGATTTCGATTTGTTACTTTATGTGTTTGAATGAGTTTTCCTAATCGTAACGTAGGTTCTAGGGTTGTTTTGATGTTAGGGGTATTTTGGTAATTTGGTCATTTTTAGTGATTTTTATGGTGAAGCTTCTTTTTGGTCTGTAAAATGATGATTTCTATATTTCTGGGGTCGTATTTTCCTAGCATAGCGTGGTTTCTAAAGTTTTGTCAGTTCGAGATACCTCATCCAGATTTCTGAAACATATCTGGTAACAAAATAAAGCATTGGAATAAACATCCATCATTGGGAACCGTTGCGATCAGGTTGACGAGTTGATTAATCAGGATAGTGCAAAAATGGGGTGTCTATAGATGCCCCTCTTTGACAGAGGGTTCGAAGCAAACTAGATAGCAAATCTATTTTAGTAGATAGTACGATATCCGAATGCCAAAGCTAGTGACAATTCATTTTGCAGCCTGATTTAGCAATTCGTCGGGGTGTTCGGATCCTTGAGGGTAAAACTCACCTCGAACTAGAAAAATGTCAGGTCTTTGAACGCGAACTGTCACTGGTAGTGTCAGATCCATGAATTTTAGAAAATTCTCCTTGACTGATGTAACAACTGTGCAAGTGTGTGGACTCAAAATCTGAGATAGATTTCAAAGAATTTGAGTTGGAAATGAGTCAAATCTGAACAATGAAGTAAATATAAACTGAGCATAATTCCAAGAAAACCCTTGGCAGAATTTGAGCAAAATTCTGAGAAAACCCTCAGTGGTAACTGAGCATAGTTTTGAGAAAATCCTCTACGGTATCTGATCATAATTCCAAGAAAACCCTTGGCGGCATCTGAGCATAGTTCCTAGAATACCCTCGGCAGCATCTAAGCATAATTCCAAGAAAGCCCCTGGCGGCTTCTGAGCAATTTTCCAAGAAAACCCTTGGCAGTATCTGAGCATAGTTCCGAGAAAACCCTCAGCAGTATCTGAGTATAATTCCAAGAAAACCCTTGGCGGCATCTGAGCATAGTTCCGAGAAAACCCTCGGTAGTAACTGAGCATAGTTTCAAGAAAACCCTCGGCGGTATCTGACCATAATTCCAAGAAAACCCTTGGCGGCATCTGAGCATAGTTCTGAGAAAACCCTGGGCGGCATCTGAGCAGAATTCCAACAAAATCCCTTGCGGCATCTGAGCATAATTCCAAGAAAACCCTTGGCGATATCTGAGCATAGTTACGAGAAAACTTTCGACGGCATCTGAGCATAATTCCAAGAAAACCCTTGGCGGTATTTGAGCATAGTTCCTAGAAAACTCTCAGTGGCATCTGAGCATAATTCCAAGAAAACCTTTGGCGGCATCTGAGCATAATTCTCTCGGTGGTAACTGAGCATAGTTCCGAGAAAACCCTTGGCGACATTTGAGCATAATTCCAAGAAAACCCTTGGCGGCATCTGAGCATAATTTCAAGAAAACCCTCGGCGATAACTGAGCATAGTTCCGAGAAAACCATCGACGACATCTAAGCATAATTCCAAGAAAACCCTTCGCGGCATCTGAGCATCGTTCCGAGAAAACCCTCGGCAGCATCTAAGCATAATTCCAAGAAAACCCTAGGCGGCATCTGAGCATAATTCTGAGAAAACCCTCGGCGGTAACTGAGCATAGTTCCGAGAAAACCCTCAGAGGCATCTGTGCATACTTCCAACAAAACACTTGGCGGCATCTGATCATAGTTTCAAGAAAATCCTCGGTGGCATCTGAGCATAATTCCAAGAAAATCCTTGGCGACATCTGAGCATGATTCCAAGAAAATCCTTGGCGGTATCTAAGCATAGTTCTGAGAAAACCCTCGGTAGCATCTGAGCATAATTCCAAGAAAACCCTTGGCGGCATCTGAGCATAATTCCTAGAAAACCCTCGGCGGTAACTAAGCATAGTTCCGAGAAAACCCTCGGCGGCATCTGAACATAATTCCAAGAAAACCCTTGGCAGCATCTGAGCATAGTTCCGAGAAAACCCTCGGCGGCATATAAGCATAATTCCAAGAAAACCCTTGGCAGCATCTGAACATAGTTTCGAGAAAACCCTCGACGACATCTGAGCATAATTCCAAGAAAACCCTTGGCGGTATCTAAGCATATTTTCGAGAAAACCCTCCGCAGCAACTGAGCATACTTTCAGAAAACCCTTGGTGCCATCTAAGCATAGTTCCGAGAAAACCCTGGACAGCATCAGAGCATAATTCAAAGAAAACCCTTGGCGACATCTGAGCATAGTTCCGAAAAAACCCTCGACGGCATCTGAGCATAATTCCAAGAAAACCTTTGGCGACATCTGAGCATAATTCAGATATAACCTCGGCAGTAACTGAGCATAGTTTCGAGAAAATCCTCGACGGCATCTAAGCATAATTCCAAGAAAACCCTTGGCGGCATCTGAGCATAATTCCAAGAAAACCCTTGGCAGCATCTGAGCATAGTTTCGAGAAAACCCTCGGCGACATCTGAGCATAATTCCAAGAAAATCCTTGGCGGCATCTGAGCATAATTCTGAGAAAACCCTCGACGGTAACTGAGCATAGTTCCAAGAAAACCCTCGGAGGCATCTGAGCATAATTCCAAGAAAACCCTTGGCAGCATCTAAGCATAGTTCCGAGAAAATCCTCGGCGACATCTGAGCATAATTCCAAGAAAACCCTTGGCGACAACTGAGCATGATTTTAAGAAAACCCTTGGCGGTATCTGAGTATAGTTCTGAGAAAACCCTCGGCTACATCTGAGCATAATTCTAAGATAATCCTTGGCGGCATTTGAGCATAATTCCGAGAAAACTCTAGGCGGTAACTGAGAATACTTCCTAGAAAACCCTCGGCGTCATCTGAGCATAACTCCAAGAAAACCCTTGGCGGTATCTGAGCATAGTTCCGAGAAAACCCTCAACGGCATCTGAGCATAATTCCAAGAATACCCGTGGTGGCATCTGAGCATAATTCCAAGAAAACCCTTGGCAGTATCTGATTATAATCCAAGATAATCCTTGGCAACAACTGAGCAAAATCTAAGATAACCCTTGGCGGCAATTGAGCAAAATCCAAGTTAACCCTTGGCGACAATTAAGCAAAATCCAAGATAACCCTTGACGGCATCTGAGCAAAATTGGCTGAGGAATGAATGAATCTGGAAAAGAATGAATGAACCCGAAGCAGAATGATTAAAATGAATCTGGATGAGATTGAAAATGAATCTGGAGAATAATTATTGAATCGGGGAACGAATGAATAAATCTAGAAGACAATAAACTTGGACGAATGATCGATTCCAAGAATGAATGGATGTGGAAAAGAATCTGGGAACGAAAGAATGCCCTATCTCCTACTCTGGGTAAATGAATTATTAGTTAATCTCTGGGCATAGTCAAATGTAAGATCCGAAGTGCTTTTGTTTTAACCTCAAGGTTTCATCCAAAAGTTTTATGAATTTAAACTGAGTTTTTATTTCTTTTGAACCTCAAGGGTTTTTCAAAAAACTATTATCAAGAGGGTAACCTTAAGTTTGGGGTTTCCATTATCTTTTAGGATTAACATTGCTGAAAAACAAAATGCCCCTGGTTTGACAATAAACATGGCATTGAAGATAATTGAACGCATCATTAAAAAATACCCTTGGTATAAGGAGGGAAATTACATATTTAGAGGAAAAAGAAAATGCCCCTTGTATGAAAGTTTAAAATACTTGATTACTACAAGCGCAATAAAGATCCAACTTTTTTATTTTGATTAATTTTATTGAAGATTTTGAGTCAGGCTCAAGTAAACAAAATATTTACTTTGGAGACTCATCAAAGAATTCATCATTCTCTCCCTTAGTTCACTTGGGGAAGAAAGAATTTTCAGATCGATCGTAGACAAAATACTTGTGGCTTCTGAGTCTATGCTTGGTTTAAGCTAAGTATTGAGCTTGATTGTTCAGACTTCTGATGTTTCAGCTCGGACCGCTCTCAGCTTGGGATTTTCTTCTGTTTTTCTTTGTTGCTCTAGCTTTTGCCTAGATCGCCTTTTTAGGTTTTCAATCTATCCAGCTTGTTCTAACTTTTGCCTAGATCACCTTTTCAGGTTTTCGATCTAGCGAGCTTTTTTTTTTCTTGGCTTTGATTGTTGCCAAAGTTGTCCTTTCAGATTTTCAACCTTGCGAGCTTGCCTTAATTTTTGTCTAAGTCGCCCTTTTCGGATTTTCAACCTAGCAAGCTTCAACATTTTTTTTTATATTTTTCTTCTCCTCTGAACTTCTAGAGGTACTGTCTGATCATGCTTTGCTATCTTCCTTGACTTTTCGTACGATACTTAGGAGGACTTTTATGGGTAAGTTTAGGACTGGGTATAAAAAGAAAGGAATTTTGAGGCTCAAACAAATGCCCCTTGTGTGGCATTTCATTTAAACTTTTTTCTTTAATTTTCTTCCCTATTTTGGATAATATTTCTTTATCTTTTGAATTTTTTTTCTTTTAGATTTTTTTCTTTATCGGGGAATCTATTATTTTATTTTGATGTGGTCGGGCCTGAAGTAACTTCTCAGGTTGCTTACGTACCCCAAATTTTTGGGTTCAGACCAAAACGTAGTTCAAATTTTTTCCTTGCCTAGGTTAGGTGAACGAGTTGAGAAAAAAAAATGCATCATTTTTTTTTAAAAAGACTGCAAGGGGCTGAGAATGGAGATATTGAACTAGGTAGTAGGAAAATTGATTCAATCAAAGATGGCCACCTTAAATGTAGTACCGTTTGATCAGAACAAGGTTGGTTGATTCTGGTAATTCGATTTCATCATGATCTTGAAGTCTGACAGTTTTTTTTTCGGGTAATTTTTCATTGATGATGAACAGATCCCCCCAATTTGGTTTGAACTTCCCTCTATGGTCAAAGATAGGTGCTCGATTCTCTTTGAGTACTAAATCCCTGACTTGTAAGTGACGGGCCTTGATCTTTTTGTCAAACGCACAGGCAACTCTTCTTTGATAAGCTTGCATGTGATACAAAGCTCTTAGTCATTTTTCTTCGATCAAACTTAATTCTTCATACCATTGACGAACCCAATCTGCTTCTGACAATTGACTTTCCTTGAAGGCATTGAGATACAAGATTTACATTTCAACTGATAAGATTGCTTCCATATCATACACTAGAAAGTAGGGAATAGTTTCAGTGGAAGACTGTATTGAAGTATGATGTGCCCCTAGTGTGAATGGTAACTTCTCTAACTAATTCTGCTGTGATTGACACATTTTCTTGATGATTGTTTTGAGCTATTTTATTGGCTGCTTCAACCTTTCCATTAATATGAGGACGGTAGAGAGATAATGTGATGTCGAATCTCGAACTTTGAACACAGAGTGATAACCTAAGCTTTGATGTACGACCCCTTATCAGAGATCAATACTGCTTCAACTGTTTCGTTAATCTGATATTTGTGATGCCGGATCTTGAACTTTGAACACAGAGTAAGCCTTGAAGTATAACCCATTATCAAAGATAAGTTTAGAGGATACCCCCATATCAATTGATAATATGTGATTTGCAATTCAAGATGCAGTGAGGATAGCACCGATACATTTTATAACATCTCCATCGATATTTTCATCTCATTGGGTGAGTTTCTATTTCGTGTTGAACAACACCCAAGCTTGAACCTAACATATCCTCATCAGACTACGCAAACAAGTCTTTTGAAATTGCTAACTAAATTCATTATCCCCTCGTTTTCCTCTAGGGATAGGATGGTTTCTATTTGAATCTCTTTAGGAATTTATTTCTCTTCCGAGGTCAATGACCTTTGCTTTCTTGAGCCCAACTCTTATTTTCTTGTTCAGGAGAAAAATATATCCTTGAAGCTAGATTATTAGTTAATTCGTTAATGCGCTTGAGGTATTCAAAAATTTTCTTTATCCAATCAAATTCAAAAGGGACTACAGACACCTTTATAGAATTGACAAATTAACTTGAATCAGTAGAAAAAGAGTAGACTCAATTTAAAGAAGACATGACCTTGCTGAAAAAAAGGACTCGAGCTAACCCAAATGACTCATGAAAACTTAATACAACTACCCACAACGGGCTTGATTAAGACTGAGGACTGAGATATTACTTTCAACCAACATGATTGAGGCACGGTGATCTTCAAGGAACAATTGTGCGATATTGAGAAATTCTAAGGTTATTTCTAACTGTTGACTTAGTACTGACGTTTGTTCTAACTGACCGGACTTACAACCCTAGTTAGACGATGGATGATTGAGCTTAAGTACAATGATAACCTAGTAACCCCATCAAATATGAATCTGATCAATTTCAGTGTTACCCCCTTGATAACATTTTAAATGAACCCTAAGGTTTTATTGAATTCGGTGCACCAATCCATAAAACAATTCATCCATTCAATGATTATTCAGAAGGAAAATAATTTTATTGCACTCTTGAAAATTATTGAAAGATAATATTTTTATTGAATAACAATTTTCACAATTTTGATTTTTTTGACAAATTGTAGACACCCCATTTTGCATCCGCCTGATTAATCAAGTCGTCAACCCGATTGCAAAGGTTCCCAATGATGGATGTCTATTCCAATGCTTTATTTTGTTACCAGATATGTTTCAGAAATCCGGATGAGGTATCTCGAACTGACAAAATTTAGAAACCACGCTACGCTAGGAAAATACGACCCTAGAAACATAGAAATCATCATCTTGCAAACCAAAAAAAAAGCTTCACGATAAAAATCACTAAAACTGACTAAATTATCAAAATACCCCTAACATCAAAACAATCCTAGAGCCTGTATTACGCTTAGGAAAATCCACTCAAACACATAAAACAACAAATCGAAACCAAGTAAACCACTTCGCCAATTTTCACAAAATTTGACAAAATTATGAAAATACCCCTCATAAAGTTCATAACAATTTCATACAAAAAACTTCATAAATGAAAAAAACCAACATTCTCATTGAATTCCTTACGAAAAACTGATTCCAAAACATCCTGAAACATTGAAAAATGACTTAAAACGTAAAAAATCCTCTCCGAGGGCAAAATGGTAATTTTACAATTTTAATAATTAAAAATTTTGAAATTAATAAATAAATCATTAAATAATGTAAAGTGAAACATTAATAAAATTAATTATAAAATTTAAACCAAAAAATTGATCAATCAGGCTTTCAAGAAAAATTGTTGATGGTTCGCAAGATATTTCTTTAAGGACCCCTCCATTTGGGGGTCCAAAGAATCAAAGATATAAAAGAGGGGGGTTCTCCAAAATTTTAAAGTCAATCAAGCAAGACTAAAGTCAAGATATTAAAGTCAATCAAATAAGACTAAAGTCAAAATTAAAGTTAATCAAGTAAGACTAAAGTCAAGTATTAAAGTCAATCTCATAAGACTAAAGTCAAAACCCTAAATCAAAACCTAAATCTAAACTACTCAAGTCAATCTCATAAGACTAAAGTCAAAACCCTAAATCAAAACCCTAATCTAATCAAGTCAATCTCATAAGACTAAAGTCAAAACCCTAAGTCAAACCCCTAAAGACTAAGTCCATCTCATGAGACCAAAGTCTAAACCCTAATTGAAACCCTAAAAAGAAATCCTAATCAAACCCTAATGCTTCTAAAAACTTTATAAATAGGAGCCTCCACACCCTATTTTCGTATCAAAGAAAAAATCCTAAAAAAAGTAGCTGAAGAAGCCTCCACAACCTCCCCAAAACCCTAATTTTGGAGCCTCAACTCCTTACCTAACACCCCTGCTCTGATTTTAGCCTAAAAAACACCCAAAAACCTCTCAAAAACATCCCAAAAATCTACAGCAAATTCGAAGCACCTAGATCCAAGAAGGAGATACCTTACCTCAGAGATCAAAAATCAGATCCGGAGATAGAACAAAGTAAGGAATACGGTACAAGGAGCCGTTTTCACCAGATCTGAGGGAATAGCATTTTTGGAGATCAGAGGTAAGCTTTTTTTAATTATTTGTTAATTTAGGTTTGTCATTAGCGATGTAGATTTATTTGGGATAAGTAAAGACCGGCATTGGTCGGGCGGGGTTGGTGCCTAACACCTTCCAACACTGTAACATGATCTCCGGATTCAGATTTTTATAGTAGATTAGTTCTTTTTTTATCCATTGTAGGGGTCAGTTTGGTTCCTAGACCATAATAACTAGGTGGCGACTCCCAAACCTCAAGGGTCAAAAGCGGATCCGCACACCCCGCGAATTGAAGGCGCTTTTAGTGGCGACTCCGCTGGGGACATTGAGGATCAAACTTGAAAAACCCCAAGTATGGGAGTATCGCTAAAATAACCTGGTTTTTTTTATTTATTTGTTCTTTGTTTATTTGTTTATTCATTATTTGCGTCTTTGTTTTTTGTTTCTTTTTTATTTTATTTTATTTTATTTTTTTGATTATTGAGCATGTGTTTTGATTTTAAATATCTGGCTTCGACATACTATTCTTGTGAGTCAATCAAGGGTTATCGAACGTGATCCTAAATAATAAAGGGTTTCAGAATGATTGGTTTTATTGAAAATGACATGATGATTGGTGGGTCATGACACGTGATTCTTTTATGTGTGTAGGTTTTCCTTTTCTTTTTATTTTATTTTTTAGGGTGTATGCGATTGATCATGGGATAACATTTCATCTTCTTAGTTTTTAAAAGAAAAAAATTTTAGGGAAAAAGAGTATGTAATCAACCTTTTTTTTTAGTAAAATAAATTTATTTTTCTCAAAAGTAGTGCTGTCCATTGACAGCAAGAAAGAATAAAAAAATTTCAAAAAAAAAAGATTTTTTTTTCTAGCTTCTGTCAACAGCACAAGGTGCTGGAATTTTGGGTGCCCCGAGTAGTTATTTATTTTTATTTATCTTCACACCCATTAACAGCATTGATGTGTTGGTGTGCATTGAGTAAAATCTAATTCTTTCTATGCGCACATCGTCTTCTCCAAGAGAAAACGCTGGTTCATATAGATGCCGATGTGGTCTCTCTGTCCAACCATTTGAAACCAGCAAAATCAACAAAAAAAAATCGATTTTTTACCTACATCATCTTCTTAAATGACCGGGGTTCATCGAACCAAATCAAAAACCAATCTAAACCAGCCGTTTAAGAAGAAAACCGACCAAATCAGATAACGAAGTCTCATCTTTTTCAATCGAACCAAATCAGAGACCGATCGATTTTGGTCTCTTAATCCAGTCGATAACTGATCAACTTGATCGGCTTCCTCAAATGGAGAGGTATGGAGCTTCAAATCGATGGCCCTCCACAGATTCATTCAATCAGAAATCATTTGATTTAGCCTCTCAAGCCCGGTCGAAAGTTTTATTCCAATCGATTTACAAAAGAATTTTTGATTTTTTAAAAAAATGATTAAGAACAGTTGAAGATTTTCGTAGGAAATTTCCATGGATTCAACCGCTCAACTTCGCTTCAAAGCCATTTAAGGCCATCTTCTCTCCACCACCTTTAATTCAATCGCAAATTCGAATGAGGCTGCTGGAGAGCTTGTTTCTGGGCAGGGCTACAGTGTAGTTCTTCCAGAAAAATTGCACACTGAGAAGTGGAATGTTTATATCGGCTCACTCACCTCTGAAGCTTGTGATTAGATTTGTTGATCATCCGGACTTTGGAACTTTGCATGAAAACTTTGTGCATGCAGTTGAAACTTTCCGAGATTACAAGTACTTGGTTATACGAATCAGAGTGGAAGGAAACATGAGAGTTACACACAGAGTTTGAGGTGTTGTGGTGTTGGTAACAAAAATATTTAAAATTTTTGAAAATCTGTGTGCTGGCAGCAACGAAACAAGTGTTTGCTTTATAAAATGTTTTATTTAACAAATTATGGGTGAGGCAACCGGTCACTTGGTGTCCAATTCGTTTTCAAGATGTTTTTTAAAATTTTTTTTGTGACTTCACGTGTTGTGGGTAGATGGAATCTTGCGTATCTGTTTTGTTGGGTATATATAATTTACCTTTAAAATCGTGGATGTTTGGCAAATACAGCAAAGAATGAAAGATAAAGGGATTTGCTAACAGTTTTCTTTGTGGCTTAGTAGAGAATGATTTTGGGATGCTTCAAGTGTTGTTATTAGCACACCAATCCTTATTAGTAACGCACCTATCCATATCAAATAATTTTCAAAAGGGATTGGTGCGTTGTAAGTAGATAATGGGTATACCGATAATGTATCTCACTTGTTTTTATCTCAATGATGGTTGGGTATACAAGTCTCTCTCTCTTGTTAAGGTTTTTTTATTATTATTTTTTATTGTTACATCAACCTATAACAAATCATCCGTATTTGTTATTTGTTTGCAAACCAAAGAAATTGGTGTGACGATAATAATAATAATAATAATAATAATAAAAGGGAGTTTCTTAAAAGAATAAAAAAATCACTTTGTTTAATTTGTTTTTCTTTAATTTTTTTTAGGATTTTATTTTATTATTAAAAAAAAAATAGGTAATGTGATTTTAAAATTTTCATTTATCCTCAATTCAATATGCCTTAAAATTCTGAATTATTTTGGCCCATCCAAATGACCCTTGATTGAAACACATAAAGAAATGTGCCGGATTAAATGTTTGCTTTTAACATGGATATATGCTTGACATGCTTATCTTTAATCAGGTGATTAGAATAGTGTTGATCTCGATTAAATATTCATGTGATTGGTATGGTGTTTTATTTCGATTAAATATTCATGTAATTCATGTTATATGATTGGTTTGATTGGACCCATGGGCCCATTTGTTCGAAAAGGCCCCGGGCACACCCCACCCTATTCTGCACACACCACATGCACGTTTACTGTTTTACGCACTTACATGTCCTATATAGCCAACGTGGCACTAGTGTGTGGCCCGATCTCTTTGGAGATGCGACGTCATTCATGAAAACCACAACTCCAGTCATGTACCTTAAGGTATATCAAACTGGGGGCATCAATACCGTCTGATCAGGTGATTCTGAGAGGTATATTGATGCACCCAGGCTGGAGCGACCTGAGCCTTTGACCTATTGTGAGCCACACAGTCACATGTCCCGATTGCCAACATAGTACTAGTACGTGGTCGGTCCCCTCATGGGATACCAAATCATTTATGAAAGCTACAACTCTTGACTCGTACCCGTAGATATAAAAGATAATCTAAGTATATCAATTGCACTTCTTGGTCAAAACCGGTGCCTAAGAAAGATCTTGCCCCGATGTACCCTACTGTACGAGGGGGATAGACTACGTCTATTCTAGACGAGAGGTATTTAAGTGGGCCCTTGCTCAGCATTGTGCGCCACCTCTCAACTGGAGATCAAACTGGCTGTTTTGGGCTTCAGAGAAGTGAATTGAGGTTTTAGATTATCACCTACACGGTATATCAAATCAAGTCACCACGTATCGAAAGGTATATAGGTGTTCTTGGGCAAGGGTGGCTAGATAAAAATGCATTGCACGTAGTAAGCTTAGAGTCTAGAAACCTTCCCAATAGGTCACAACTCGAACTTATCGTGGGTGTTCCCGGGTTGTTTATTGAATGGAGCCTATTGATTGATGAATGTATGTGAGTGATGTGAATGGTGTATATCAGAGTGTATGATTGTCCTCAAGGATCACATGTTGTTTTTGAAAATTAAAATGGGTGCACCGACCCAATAAAGAATCCATTCTTTTACAATAATGACCCAGTCCATCCCGATCCAACAATCATGGTAGGCCGAGCCATTTAAATTGAAATCAAATTTTCAAATAATTTACAGAAAGAAAATATTTTTCAGAAAAGATTGTTTTCCAAAAGAAGTGTTCTTTAGAAGAAATGTTTTCCAGAAAATATTTTCGATAAGAATAAGATTTTCTAAAAGAAAATAAAAAATTGATCTTTTACATGGACCGTTGGAAGAGTACTAAAATACCCTTTTGTGTCGAACCAGGATGCTAGTCGCAGGCGACAACCCAATCGATCAGTTAGTCAAAACGACCATTGTAAGGATGCACCCTGTAAAGAAGATCAATTTTGGGAGATTCATGTTGAGGAGTGCTCTTTACTTCCATGAGTTTGAGATAGACTGGAACCTCCTACATGCTATGGCTAAGCGATGGAACCCCCACCTTCATATATTCCATATGGGGTATATGCATTTGTGCCCCACTCACGAGGATTTTTGTGGCATCATGGGGATATCCACTTCAGGACCTCTAGTCAGAACCTCATTGAAGACCGGATATTCTGGTGACCTTACCACAGGACTGAACATTTCCAAGGAAGAAGCCAAGACCTTAGTTCATAACGGGAGATTGGACTTAGTACCTTTATTGGGCCCGTATCGTTCCCGTAGTCACCCTATCAATGTAAAACCCGAAGCCTGACGAGCCACTAGAGATTATCAATTATGTCTAGGAATCCTAGCCCAATACATGCTGACCTCCAATAGTGATGGCCAAAATATCCCTGAGTCCTTCATAGATATAGCATCACAACTCTCAAGGAAAGCCAACCTAGTACCTCTATCCTAGCTGAAACTTTCTCAGGTTTAGATGCCATAAAAAATAGTGAACAGGAAAGCTTCAAAGGAAGCCCCTACTTACTCTATATGTGGCTTTGTGATCGTCTCAAAATCGTAGAGGTTCCATCAAACCTCGAATATGGGCCAGAACACTTTTCCAAGAAAAACCTGTTAGTACGTCACAACTCAGTCAAAGCTTGGAGCAAATGGTTAGACTCTCGCCGTGCCTGTCATATTGGTTTTAGGTGCCCTTGGTGGATGACTGATCCCCCTATTCTAGGAACCAAAGGATCATACTATGTCCGTCTGATTGGTTTAGAAGAAACATCTTTTTACCATCCTAATCTAATCCCAGAACAATACGACGTACCTACAGAGTTATCTTTACCTCAGCACAAAGCCTTCTTTCCCCCCGAGCCATTGACTGAAAAGTTAGTACACCTCATTGAGAAAGCTTGGAACAAGCGCACCTTAGGGTATCCAGACGGACCGGCAGAATTCAAAGAGCCAGTTGCTAGAGCCAAGAGGGTTAAGCCTGAAAGCAATCCTGATGACCGTCAAGACAAAGTCAAGCGTCCATGTAAAAATAGTTCAATTCAAATTTGTTGAAAGATGTTTTTAATAAGAACATTTATTTGTCAATCATTTTCAATAAAGCTATTTTTCTTTCAAATGAATATTGATTTCTTCTTTGAATGTTCATTATGTGAATGGATTAATTAATGGATTGGTGCACAAACCTCAATGAAATGATTCCTTAAAATGTTATCAAGAGGGTAATACTGAAATTGACTAAATTTACCTTTGGTGGGGTCATAAAGGATTATCATTGCGCCCAAACTCAAGCGTCCACCTCCTAGTTGGAATCGTAAGTCTAGTCGGTTAGAACGAGCTACGGTACTAAGTCAACAAGCAGAGATGGCTTCAGAATCTGAACTTACAGAGATCCTTAAGATCTTGGCAGCCTTTGCCAATGATATCACCAGTATAAAGGGCAAAGTGGAAGTGCTAGAACAGACATCGGAATCAACAGGCAATCCCTTAAATGATCCAAAAGGAAAGAAAGTAGAAGAGAGACGTCCACATGAAGTCTTCGAACTCGACGGAGATGAAGAATATGTCAATGAAAATCCGATGTTAGCTAACAGAATGTCTCAATTAGAGTCGGCTATGAAAAGTATAAAAGGCATCGATGAAATTACAGTAGGTATTGAAGCTTTGAACCGCATCCCTAGAATCCATCTGCCCGAGAAGTTCGTGATGCCAGAAATGGACAAGTTTAGTGGTATAGGGTGTGGAAAAACACATCTTAAGGTATATGTTACTAACATGTGCACTATGGGACTCAGTGACGAACATATGACGTTGTTGTTTCAGAGGACTTTATCAGGGTCAGCACTACGTTGGCTAATGTCTCAAGATCCAGTTACTATGGGCACCTGGGAGAGCATGTCAAAGGCTTTCTGGCATCAGTATAAGTACAGTACCGAGATTGAGACTTCAAGAAGAGATTTGGAGGCGACTAAGCAGAGAAATGGGGAGACATTTGTTGATTTCATTGGTCGTTTGAGGGCCAAGGCTGCCCAAATGTGGGATAGACCGTCAGAGAAAGAACAAGTAGCGATTATCCTTAAGAACCTCTCGCAAGGATATGCTCAACACTTAGTGGCCCAATACCTCCCTACTTTCAAGTATTGTTACAAGTCGGAAGCCAACTCGATGATACATTTACCTCTGGGATTCTTTCTAACCCCTCGAATAACAAGCTTAATAAACCATATGTTTATAAACCTAGCACCAACCATGTCTACATAGCCAACACATCAGCTACCCCAGCTCAACCCCCAGTCCGAACTAATAACCAGGCTCACCCAAGTCAACCTCGAACTCCGCGTCAATTTACCAATCTAGGGATGAGCCTCACTGTAGCTTTTCACAAATTGGTGAAAAAAGGGCTTCTTACCCCTATCCAACCCCGACCTCTACCTAATCCCTTGCCAGCTGAACACAATTCTAACTTGTTCTGCGAGTTCCATCAAAATCCTGGCCATCACACAGATCGATGTATTACCTTACGTCATGCCATTCAAAACCTGATTAACAACAATAAGGTCACAATCCCTAACCCACCGAATGTCACCACTAATCCACTGCCTACCTATCAACCTCCACCAACTTTCAACATGGTGTCTCATACACCATTACCATTCGATCCTGTTTCTCTTATCCATCCCATCCAAGGCAAACCGCCTAGTTACCCTCTTGTCGGGATAGCCTTCTCTGATGAGTTTTTCACCATAAACTATGAACCATTTGATTTAACCACAGATGATACGTATTGTTTATCCTCGCCTCGATACAGTAGCCCCACATTCACCAGTTACCTGTTGGCCCAGATGAACTTAAAAAGCCCTGTACCTTTGACAGATGAAGATCCATACGTGCTGACTGAAGAAGATGAACCTTATCCTCTCTCCTGTGATGAAGTTAGACATATGACTCGAGGGGGAAGAGTTTTTAAGCCACAAGAACTTTGTGTTGATAATCCAGCAGCCTTGGCAAGAAAAGAAAGAGAAGATCCTATCAAAGAAAATATTGAAGAAGATAACTCCGTGATTAAGCAATTGAAGAAATCAGGAGCCAATATCTCAGTTTGGGGATTACTTATGACTTCCACTGCCCATAGGGAGGCTGTTCTCAAAGCATTAAGTACAGCCCAAGTTTCCCTTGACACTTCTCCAGATCAGCTGGCCAACATAGTAGGGGCGACCTATGTGAAAAATATCTTGTCATTCTCGGACTCCGATCTCCCAAAGGAAGGAGCAAACCACACTAAGCCACTGCACATCACAGTTGACTGTAACGGGATAAGGGTACCTCTGGTATTGATCGATAATGGGAGTGCATTGAATATTTGCCCTTTGAAGACCGCCACTTGCCTTGGTTTTAAAACTGAAGATCTCAATCCCACTAATCAAGGCGTTAGGGCCTATGATAACACTAAAAGGGACGTATTGGAAATTCTGTACCTTCGATTGTCCACGGGCATAGCTGAATTTCTGACAGAATTTCAGGTCATAGACATCCAGTCCTCCTTTAATCTATTATTAGGAAGACCGTGGCTACACCAAATCAAAGCCATACCTTCCACGCTGCACCAGAAGGTCAAGTTTATTAGAGATGGGCTAGTGATCACTCTCCATGGAGATGTTGAAATTGTAGGGATCATAAATAGTACTGAAGCTAAGGATGAGCCGCTGCTTGAGATTCAGCCAGAACAACAGGGAGTAGAGCTCAGTGGGTTCGAGTTTGAGAAAATATGCTCAGTCCAATGAGATCAAGCCATGAAAGAATATTTTCCAATGGAAAATAACTTCTAACTGCAATATGGCTAATATATTCAAGAAAATGAGATTTTTCCCTGGCAAGGTATTAAAAAAACACTACTGATTAAAGAGGTCATCGGCACATTTGGGCTAGGATATAAGCCTACTAATGAAGATTGGGCCCAATACTGGAAGACAAAGCGAGACAAGGCAATTACGAAAAGGCAAAGACGCACCACGGATCTCATCAAAATGAAGCCTTATCGTAAGACCCTTAATGGCTATTTCGTGAAGGAAGGAGAAGATTTCCGTTACTATGGGTTCCCCGAGCCATTCATTGACCACATCATAGGTACTCGTCTACCGGGGTTTGAGATCTTCTTTGGTATGGATTGGCCTGAAAAGGAAGCAAGCACAGAAGCTAAAGAGAAGAAAGTTGAAGACTGGTAGTTCAATCTAGACTCCCTCAACATCGACCAGTTATTTATTGAAGATCACAGTGTCTTGGTGTTGTCAACTGAGAAGGGGATCCCAAATCCTCAGTCTGCAATCAAACCCGCTGTATGGTGTCTCTCTAGCTATCATGTAATTAGTCATGTATTGCAAGTCAAGACTGGGTCTGTCAGTCCTCTTAGTCCTGTTCAGTCCGACATATCAGATGAGTCATTTGTTTCTGTTGAGTCAAGTAAGTCCACTATTGCTGCTAAGTTAAGTGAGTCTGTCAAGTTGGCAATGAGTCCTGTTACCCCATCTTCTTTTAATGAAATGAAAGAAATTCTTGATTACCCCGAGCGCAATAATAATTTAACTAATAATCTGACTTCGGAGGGAGAATCTTCTGATGAAGAACCTCCCCCTGAAATAATCAAATTACTTGAACAAGAAAATGAACGTCGGGCTCAACCTCCAATGGAGGAAATAGAGATTATCAATCTCGGAACAAAAGAAAATCCTCAAGAGATTCGGATTGGGATCACATTATCCCCCGATGAATGCAAAGGGATAGTAGAGTTGCTCAGAAATTTCAAAGACGTGTTCGCGTGGTCTTATGAGGATATGCTGGGAATAAGCACAAATATTGTTCAACATCGGATTCCGTTATATCCAGATGCTCGACCCATTAAACAGAAACTTCGACGTATGAAATCAGAATGGACTCTGAAAATAAAAGATGAAGTTACGAAGTAGATTAACGCTAGATTCTTAGAAGTAGTAGAATACCCTGAGTGGATTGCCAATGTCGTCCCGGTGCCGAAGAAGGATGGAAAAGTCAGGATGTGTGTGGACTTTAGAGATCTAAACAAAGTAAGCTCGAAGGATAGTTTTCCTTTACCACACATAGACGTTCTAGTAGATAGTACAGCAAGGCATGCTTTATTGTCCTTCATGGATGGTTTTTCAGGGTACAATCAGATAAAAATGGATCCTCGAGATATGCAAAAGACATCATTTATCACACAGTGGGGAACCTTTTGCTACAAGATTATGCCTTTTGGTCTGAAGAATGCCGGAGCCACTTATCAAAGAGCAGCCACGACTCTACTACATGACATGATACATAAGAAAGTTGAAGTCTATGTAGACGATATGATAGTCAAGTCCAAAGAACGACTGGGGCATGTTGCTGCTTTAGAAAAATTTCTCACGAGGATTCAAAAGTATAAACTCCGCCTCAACCCGCAGAAATATGTGTTTGGAGTAACTTTTGGAAAATTGTTAGGATTTGTGGTCAATCAAAGAGGGATCGAAGTAGACCCTGTGAAGATTAAAACTATCCAAGATATGCCACCGTCGAAAACTGAAAAGCAAATTCGAGGTTTTTTAGGCAGAATCCAGTATGTCAGTAGATTCATCGCTCAACTCACCAACGTCTGCGAACCTATTTTCAAGCTCCTCAAGAAGAATGAACCAACAGTTTGGAATAAGCAATGTCAAAAGGCCTTTGACCAAGTCAAGGAGTATCTCTTGAACCTGCCTATTTTGGTTCCACCCACACCGGGTGAACCACTTCTTCTTTATCTGTCAGTCACAGAAGAAGCTATGGGATGCATGCTGGCACAATATGACAAAGATACTCGCAAAAAAAGGGTTATCTACTACATCAGTAAGAAGATGTTAGAGTATGAACGAAAGTATTCCACCCTGAAAAAAACTTGCTTGGCACTAGTGTGGGCTACTCAGAGACTTCGACACTATATGCTATCTCACTCAATTATCTTGTTATCTCGGATGGATCCTCTCAAGTATCTTTTCGAGAAATCGGCACTGACAGGGAGAACCGCACGATGGTTATTGTTGTTATCAGAGTTTGATATCACGCACGTTACACAGAAATCCATCAAGGGGAGAGCTGTAGCAGAATACTTGACAGATCACCCAGTAGCAGAAGGAATAAGGCCTGTTGATCAGTTCCCAGATGAGAACATCTTGCATGTTGAAGAAGAGCCTCAGAACCAAACATGGCAGTTGTACTTTGATGGAGCCGCCAATCAGAATGGGTATGGAATAGGGGCAGTCCTATTTTCTCTGGAAGGATGTCATGTTCCGATTGCCATTAAGTTAGCTTTCTCTAACACCAATAACACAGCCGAATATGAAGCATGTATCACTGGACTTGAAGCTGCTTTGAATCTTGGCATTACAGAAATTGAAGTTTTTGGGGATTCAGCCTTGGTCATATACCAAACATTGGAAGAATGGAAGACTAGGGACGAAAAGCGGAAGCCTTATCATGAATATTTGTTAAACTTAGTGAGTAAGTTTGAAGTTATTCTGTTCCAACACGTGTCAAGGGAAGATAATAGATTTGCTGAATCGTTAGCCACTCTATCTTCAATGATCCATTTACCCCCTAGCATGGAATTGAGGCCAATCACTGTTGAAGTCAAGGACAAACCTGCATATTGTTGTCAGATCAATATTGCTACTCGACTACCCGATGGAAAGCCGTGGTACACAGATATTACAAAGGTGTTGGAAAAATAAGAATTTCCAGAAGAAGCATCAAGGAAGAAATGGCAAACCCTTTTAAGATTAACATCTCAATTCATCCTGTGCGCAGGACGTTTGTACAAAAGGTCTTATGATGGGATTCATTTGTCGTGCGTCGATGAAGATCAAGCTGAACAGATAATGGTTGAACTACATTCAGGAGAATGCGGCCCTCACATGAGTGGGAAAATGTTAGCTAAGAAAATTATGAGACAAGGGTACTACTGGCCTACGATAGAAACAGATTGTCATCACATGGTCAAGACCTGCCACAAATGCCAAATACATGCAAATCCCATACATGTGCCACCTTCTCGATTAGTTGGTTTGACTTCACCATGGCCATTCTCAGTTTGGGGAATTGACATTATTGGTAAAATATCGCCTAAAGCATCAAATGGGCATGAATACATTTTGGTTGCTATCAATTATTTTACTAAGTGGGTCGAAGCTACCTCTTATGCTGTTCTCACTGCGTCTCGAGTTGTAAAATTTATCCAAACGAACATCATCAGCCGGTACGGGGTACCTTCGGAATTGATTTCTGATAACGGGTCACATTTCAAAGCGGAAGTTATTACTTTGTGTTCAAAGTTCAAAATCTCACACCACAAATCATCTCCTTACCGCCCTCAGACTAATGGAGCAGTCGAAGCAGCTAATAAGAATCTCAAGACTATCATCAGGAAAATGTGTCAATCACATCGAGATTGGTCTGAAAAATTACCATTTGCACTATGGACATATTGAACTTCAATTCGATCCTCTACTGGAGCTACTCCCTACTCCTTAGTGTATGGCATGGAAGCAGTCTTGCCGGTTGAAATAGAAATTCCATCTCTAAGGGTCTTGTTGGAAAGTCAATTGTCAGAAACAGATTGGGTTCGCCAGCGATATGAAGAATTGAATTTGATTGAAGAAAAATGACTGAGAGCTTTGTATCACGTGCAAGCTTATCAAAGAAGAGTTGCCCGTGCATTTGATAAAAAGATCAAGGTTCGTCACTTACAAGTCGAGGATTTAGTACTCAAAGAGAATTGGGCACCTATCTTTGACCCTAGAGGGAAGTTCAAATCAAATTGGGGAGGTCCGTACATCATCAAGGAGCTACTACCAGGAAAAGCTGTCAGGCTTCAAGATCATGATGGAATCGAGTTACTAGAACCAACCAACATTGACCAAATCAAACGGTACTACATTTAAGGAGGTCATTTTTGGCCGAATCAATTTTCCTATTACCTAATTCTTTATCTCCTTTCTCAACCCCTTTGCATCCTATTCAAAAAGAGAAAAATTGTGCCTTTTATTTCTTAGCCTGATCACCTAAACTAGGGGAGGGCAAAAATCCGAACTACGTTTTGGTCTGATCCCAAAAAATTTGGGGTATGTAGGCAACCTAAGAAGTTACTTCAGGCCCGACCACACCAAAATAAAAAATAGATTTCCCAATGAATAAAAAATCTAAAAAGAAAAAAATTCAAAAGAATGGGGAAGAAAATTCAAGAAAAATTTAAATGAAATGCCACACAAGGGGCATTTGGGTTTTTGAGCCTCAAAATCCCTTTCATTTTATGCCAAGTCCCAAGCCTACCTATAAAAGTCCTCCTAAGTGCCGTGTGAAAAGGTCAAGGAGGGTAGTAGAACATGATCAGACAGTAATTCTAGAAGGTAAGAGGAAAAGAAAAAAAAATGATGAAACCTGCTAAGTTGAAAACCCGAAAAGGGCGACTAAGACAAAAATTAAGGCAAGCTCGCAAAGTTGAAAATCTGAAAGGACAACTTTGGCAACAATCAGAGCCAAGAAAAAAGAAAAAGCTCGCTAGATCAAAAATCTGAAAAGGCGATCTAGGCAAAAGTTAGAGCAAGCTCGATAGATTGAAAACCTAAAAAGGCGATCTAGGCAAAAGTTAGAGCAAGCTCGATAGATTGAAAACCTGGAAAGGCGATCTAGGCAAAAGTTAGAGCAATATAAAAAAAAACAGAAGAAAATCCTAAGCTGTGAGTAGTTCGAGCTGAAACATCAGAAATTCGAATAATCAAGTTCAATACTCAGCTTAAACCAGGCATAGATTCAGAAGCCACAAGTATCTTGTCTACGATCGATCTGAAAATTCTTACTTCCCCAAGTGAACCAATAGAGAGAATGGTGAATTCTATGATGAGTCTCAAAAGAAAATATTTTGTTCTCTTGAGCCTGACTCAAAATCGTCAATAAAATTAATCAAAATTAAAAGTTGGATCTTTATTGCGCTTGTGGTAATCAAATATTTCAAACCTTCATACAAGGGGCATTTTTCTTTTTCCTCTAGATATGTAATTTCCCCCTTATACCAGGGGCATTTTCTTTATGATGTGTTCAATTATTTTCAATGCCATGTTTATTGTCAAACTAGGGACATTTTGTTTTTGAGCAATGTTAATCCTAAAAGATAATGAGAACTCCAAACTTAAGGTTACCCTCTTGATAGCAGTTTTTCGAAAAACTCTTGAGGTTCAAAAGAAATAAAAACTCAGGTTTTAAATTCACAAAACTTTTTTGATAAAACCTTGAGGTTCAAACAAATGCATTCTGAATCTCACATAGGAGATAGGACATCCATTCTGTCCCAAATCTATTCATTCCCAGATTCAACCACTCTTTTTCAGATTCATTTTCAATCGTTTCTCTCCCAAATTTATTTCTTTGTTCTCAGTTTTACTCAGCCAGATGCCGCCGAGGGTTTTCTCGGAACTATGCTCATATGCCGCTAAGGGTTTTCTTGGAATTATGCTCAGATGTCGCCGAGGGTTTTCTCGGAACTATGCTCAGATGCCGCCAAGGGTTTTCTTGGAATTATGCTCAGATGCTGCCGAGGGTTTCTCGGAACTATGCTCAGATGCCGCCAAGGGTTTTCTTAGAATTATGCTCAGATGCCGCCGAGGGTTTTCTCTGAACTATGCTCAGATGCCGCCAAGGGTTTTCTTGGAATTATGCTCAGATGCCGCCGAGGGTTTTCTCGGAACTATGCTCAGATGCCGCCAAGGGTTTTCTTGGAATTATGCTCAGATGCCGCCAAGGATTTTCTCGAAATTATGCTCAGATGTCGCCAATGGTTTTCTCGAAATTATGCTCAGATGCCGCCGAGGGTTTTCTTGGAATTATGCTCAGATGCCGCCGAGGGTTTTTTTGGAACTATGCTCAGATGCCGCCAAGGGTTTTCTTGAAATTATGCTCAGATGCCACCAAGGGTTTTCTTGGAATTATGCTCAGATGCCGCCGAAGGTTTTCTCGGAATTATGCTCAGATGCCGTCAAGGGTTTTCTTGGAACTATGCTCAGATGCCGCCGAGGATTTTTTCGGAACTATGCTCAGATGCTGCCAAGGGTTTCTTGGACGCCGAGGGTTTTCTCGGAACTATGCTCAGTTACTGCCGAGGGTTTTCTCGAAATTATGCTCAGTTACTGCCGAGGGTTTTCTCGAAATTATGCTCAGTTACTGCAGAGGGTTTTCTCGAAATTATGCTCAGATGCCGTCAAGGGTTTTCTTGGATTTATGCTCAGTTTAAATTTACTTCATGCTCAGATTTGACTCATTTCCAACTCAAACTCTTTGAAATCTATCTCAGATTTTGAGCCCACACACTTGCATAGTTGTTACATCAGTCAAGGAGAATTTTCTAAAATTCAAGGATTTGACACTGCCAGTGAGAGCTCGCTCTCAAGGACCTGACATTTTTCTAGTTCGGGGAGAGTTTTACGCTCAAGGATCCGAACACCCCGATGAACTATTAAATCAGGCTGCAAAATGAACTGTCAATAGCTTTGGCATTCGGATATCGCACTATCTACCAAAATAAATTTGCTATCTAGTTTGCTTGAACCCTCTACTAAAGAGGGGCATCTGTAGACACCCCATTTTTGCATCCGCCTGATTAATCAAGTCGTCAACCCGATCGCAAAGGTTCCCAATGATGCATGTCTATTCCAATGCTTTATTTTGTTACCAGATATGTTTCAGAAATCCGGATGAGGTATCTCGAACTGAGAAAACTTAGAAACCACGCTACGATAGGAAAATACGACCCCAGAAACATAGAAATCATCATCTTGCAAACCAAAAAATAAGTTTCACGATAAAAATCACTAAAACTGACTAAATTACCAAAATACCCCTAACATCAAAACAATCCTAGAGCTTGCATTACGCTTAAGAAAACCCACTCAAACACATAAAACAACAAATCGAAACCAAGTAAACCACTTAGCCAATTTTCACAAAATTTGACAAAATTACGAAAATACCCCTCATAAAGTTCATGACCATTTCATATAAAAAAACTTCATAAATGAAAAAACCAACATTCCCATTGAATTCCTTACAAAAAACTGATTCCAAAACATCCTGGAACATTGAAAAATGACTTAAAACGTAAAAAATCCTCTCCGAGGGCAAAATGATAATTTCACAATTTTAATAATTAAAATTTTCGAAATTAATAAATAAATCATTAAATAATGTAAAGTGAAACATTAATAAAATTAATTATAAAATTTAAACCAAAAAATTGATCAATTAGACTTTCAAGAAAAATTGTTGATATAAAAGAATCAAAGATTGTTGATATTTCTTTAAGGACCCCTCTATTTGGGGGTTCAAAGAAATCAAAGATATAAAAGAGGGGGGTTCTCCAAAAATTTAAAGTCAATCAAGCAAGACTAAAGTCAAGATATTAAAGTCAATCAAATAAGACTAAAGTCAAAATTAAAGTTAATCAAGTAAGACTAAAGTCAAGTATTAAAGTCAATCTCATAAGACTAAAGTCAAAACCCTAAATCAAAACCTTAATCTAAACTAATCAAGTCAATCTCATAAGACTAAAGTCAAAATCCTAAATCAAAATCCTAATCTAATCAAGTCAATCTCATAAGACTAAAGTCAAAACCCTAAGTCAAACCCCTAAAGACTAAGTCCAACTCATGAGACCAAAGTCTAAACCCTAATTGAAACCCTAAAAAGAAACCCTAATCAAACCCTAATGCTTCTAAAAACTTTATAAATAGGAGCCTCCACACCCTATTTTCGTATCAAAGAAAAAACCCTAGAAAAAGTAGGTGAAGAAGCCTCCACAACCTCCCCAAAACCCTAATTTTGGAGCCTCAACTCCTTACCTAACACCCATGCTCTGATTTTAGCCTAAAAAACACCCAAAAACCTCTCAAAAACATCCCAAAAATCCACAGCAAATTCGAAGCACCCAGATCCAAGAAGGAGATACCTTACCTCGGAGATCAAAAATCAGATCCGGAGATAGAACAAAGTAAGGAATACGGTACAAGGAGCCGTTTTCACCAGATCTGAGGGAATAGCACTTTTGCAGATCAGAGGTAAGCTTTTTTTAATTATTTGTTAATCTAGGTTTGTCATTAGCGATGTAGATTTATTTGGGATAAGTAGAGACCGGCATTGGCCAGGCGGGGTTGGTGCCTAGCACCTTCCAACCCTGTAACATGATCTCCGGATTCAGATTTCTATAGTAGATTAGTTCTTTTTTTATCCATTGTAGGGGTCAGTTTGGTTCCTAGACCATAATAACTAGGTGGCGACTCCCAAACCTCAAGGGTCAAAAACGGATCTGCACACCCCGCGGATCGAAGGCGCTTTCACAAATCATTTTTCTTTTAGAAAAATACATTTTAGTAATTTTACAAGGTCCATGCAAAAAATAGATTTTTGGTAAAAACATATTTCAAAAAATTTTCATGCAAAAATATATCTTTTGTAAATCATTTTTCCTTCATTTTCTTTTCTTTTGGAAAATATTTTTTCTCTGAAAAATAGTTTTTTATTTGGAAAGCATTTTCTCATGGAAAATCTTGTTCTTATGAAAAATATTTTTTGGAAAATATTTTTTCTAAAGAACAACAATTTTTCTGAAATTTTTTTTTAAAGAATACTTCTTTTGGAAAACATTTTTTCTAGAAAACACTTTCCCTTCGTAAATCATTTTTCCTCTTTGAAAATTTGATTTCTATTTCGATTTAAATGGCCCGGCCCATCATGACTATTGGATCGGGATGGACTGGGTCATTATTGTAAAAGAATGGATTCTTTATTGGGTCAGTGCACCCATTTTAATCAATTAAAAGAAAAACTTTAATCCTTGAGGACAACCATACATTTTGATCTCATCATCCACATCATTCACATCAACTCATCAATCAAAAGATTTCATTCAATAAACAACTCGGGAACACCCACGATAAGTTTGAGTCGTGACCTACAGGGAAGGTTTCTAGACTCTAAGCTTACTACATGCAATGCATTTTTGTCTGGCCACCCTTGCCCAAATACACCTATATACCTCTCGATACGTGGTGACTTGGTTTAATATACCGTATAGGTGATAATCTAAAACCTCAACTCACTTCTCTGAAGTCAAAAACAGCCAGTTTGATCTCCAGTTGAGAGATGGCGCACAATGCTGAACAAGGGCCCACTTAAATACCTCTCGTCTAGAATAGACGTAGTCTATCCCCCTCGTACAATAGAGTATAACGGGGCAAGATCTCGCTTAGGCACCGATTTTGACCAAGAAGTGTAATTGATATACTTATATTATCTTTTACATACGAGTCAAAAGTTGTAGCTTTCATAAATGACTTGGCATCCCATGAGGGGACTGACCACGTACTAGTACTACATTGGCAATCGGGACATATGACTGTGTGGCTTAAATAGGTCAAAGGCTCAGGTTGCTCTAGCCTAGGTGCATCAATATACCTCTCAGAATCATCTGATCAGACAGTATTGATGCCCCAGTTTGATATACCCTAAGGTACGTTACTGGAGTTGTGGTTTTCATGAATGGCATCGCATCTTCGAAGAGACCGGACCACGCACTAGTGCCACGTTGGCTATATAGGACGTGTAAGTGTGCAAAACAGTAAACGTGCATGTGGTGTGTGCAAAACAGGGTGGGGTGTGCCTGAGGCCTTTTTTAAACAGATTAAGTCATGGGTCCAATTAAACCATACAAGAGAGGATATTAAATCATACAAGTGCAGACATACATTGATCAAAAACATATTTATATAGTTCAATTTAAGATTTAAACATGCACATCTCCTGCATACATCAATTATGGTAGATCAATCAATGAGTACAACATATAATAATCAATTAGATCCAATCATTGCAATAGACACAATTTTTGTAATTTATGGTCCAATCAAGGGTTGCTTTGGGTGATCCTAAATAAATCGAGATTCCAATAGAGGTTACATTGATGATAGAATGATAATTGTTGAGATGAGGAGCGATGAACTTTTTTTTTTTTAATTTTATAAAAAAAAACTAGAAACACATCCCAAAAGAAAATCAAAGAGAAAGATCCTAGTGCCCAATGAGCTCGCTCTTAGGAACATTAACTATGTTAACACTAGATAAATTCAGATTTTCTGTGAATTAGAAAAAAAATAATCTGAATTTGCATCGATGATATCTAAGGCTCCCGATAACGAAATTGAGTGAATTTAGATTCTAAATTAATCTACTCGATGGGATCTACGTTTTATTAACAGGTGCTCATACCTAATTTTGACTAGAATGTTCTGTAAAAACGTTTTAACATTGCTGTCCCAACATTCATTCAGCAATAATTTTATATTTATATATTGAACTTGCATCGATGATATCTAAGGTTCCTGATAACGAAATTGAGTGAATTCAAGTTCTAAATTAATCTACTCGATGAGATCTACATTTTATTAATAGGTGTCCAGACCTAGTTCTGATTAGAATGTTTTATAAAAACGTTTTAACATTACTATCCCAACCTTCATTCAGCAACAATTCTAGATTTACATATTGAACTTGCATCGATGATATCTAAGGTTCCCGATAACGAAATTGAGTGAATTTAGATTTCAAATTAATCTACTCAATGGGATCTATATTTTATTAAAGGTGCCTAGACCTAATTCTAACTAGAATGTCTTGTAAAAACGTTTTAACATTACTGTTCCAACCTTCATTCAGCAATAATTTTAGATTTACATATTGAACTTGCAACGATGATATCCAAGGCCCCTAATAACGAAATCGAGTGAATTCAGGTTCTAAATTAATTTACTCGATATGATCTACGTTTTATTAATAGGTACCCAAACTTAATTCTCACTAGAATATTCCGTAAAAATATTTTAATACTATTGTTCCAATCTTTATCATTCCATCATTTTCATATGTCAATTTGAATCTCTCATTATTTAGGAGTCATCAAAAAGTGACCCTTAATTGGACAAAAATACAATGCCCAAAATCATCCACAATCAAGTCATAAAAATAAATTAATAAATAAATAAATAAATAAATAAAATAAATCGAACTAAATAAAAAAAATTAGGTCATCTTGGCAATGTTCCCATACTTGGGGTTTTTCAAGTCTGATTCTCAATGGTCCCCAGTGGAGTCGCCCCTGAAAGCGCCCTCAATCCGCGGGGTGCGCGGATCTACTTTTGACCCTTGAGGTTTGGGTGTCGCCACCTAGTTATTACGGTCTAGGAACCGAATATTGACTCTAAACGGATAAAAAAATTAATATACTACAGAAAAACTGAATCCAGGGATCACATTACGGAGTTGGAAGGTGTTAGGCACCAACCCCGCCTGGCTAATGCTGGTCTCTACTTATCCCAAATAAGACTACATTGCTAATGACGAAACCTAGATAAAAAATAATAGAAATGTTACTTTCTGTAGACACGGGATTTCGCCATTACGATGACCACATCTATAATGGTTAGGAGTCGCCACCATTCATTTTTGTAAGTGGGTGTGAATGGTCACCCGATGTGCATTTTGTTTAGACAATGTGACATTTTTGTTATTTGGTGACTCTCGATAGATAGGAACTAATCGACCCTTGAGATTCGGGGTAAGCGGCTCGGTTGGAGAAAAGGGAAGGTGTTAGGTACCCTTTTCTCCCCACTAAATAGTGGTAACCTCAACTCAACTCGATCATTTTTTATTTAAAAAATAAGAAAAATAAAGTGCCATGTGTTGTGCATTTGTACCCTAAAGAGGGATTCACTTTTGGTTTGATTATAGGATCATCCCATTAAAGGGGATGATCCTTATAAACCTTTGCCTTGAAAAGAGAGGAGGGGATAATAGAAGAGGGAGGAGGAGAGGGTAGAGAGAGAGAGATGGGGGGATTGTCTTGAACCCACCTTGAAGCTTCTTTCTTATTTTCTTCTTCTTCTTTGATGTCTTCTAAGGTCCTTAGTAGTTTAGAAAAATGTTATTTTCTTTTTTTTTGTGTAATTAAAAGAGTAGGGAAGAGATGAAAGAGGTGAATGGAGTATAGTAATTTTTTTGTGAGACTTGGGGGAGAGAATTGGGAGTATTTTTGTGGTGAGAATTGTGAATAATGGTTGGTAGTAAGAGTTATGGGGAGAATATTTATAGTGAAAAGTTTGGGGATTTTTGGGAAGAGGAGGAGGGTATTTATAGATGTTGAGGAGTTATTTTAGGGATATAATGGGGTGAAGTAAAGAAAAAGGATAGAATGGTTATGAGTTTGAGAGAGAAGTGGGTGTAATTTAGAGGAGATTGAAGGGTATTTAGGGAAATGGGGTTAAATGGGTGAGTTTTGACCCAAATGGTTTGGATCCTACCCAACCCATTTGGGTGGAGTGTTTGGTGAGGTGAGTTTAAGATGGTGGTTGTGATTAATGATATTTGATTTAAGAGAATGGAGGATTTAAAGAGGTGGTTGATGATATTTTGAGAGGGTGAGGGAGATGATGCCATGTGTCAAAGTGGGTGGAAATGAAGGGTTGAGATAGGTTGATAGGAGAGGTTGAGTGTTTGACTTGAGAGGATGGTATATGTTTAGGTTGTAAATGTGGGTTTTGTAGGAAATGATGAGGGTAGATTAGGGGAGGTATAGGTTAGGGGTGTGGGTAGATGTGTTTGATTTGAGAGAAAAGGTGATGGGTTGATGTGTGGGTAGATGGGATTTAAAGCAAATTAATGGGGTAGGTAATTGGGTGAGAGAGGTGAGATGGGGTAATGACATTTGTCATCTTTGATTATCAAGATGGTGATTGGTTGATGTGGGTAGTGGTTGATGGGTTAGGGTTGTGGGTTGGATATGAATTGGATATGGATTTGGGCTTAGGGGTTTTGGAATGTTTTGGGCTTGGGTTATGAAATGATTTTGGATTTTAGGAATTGGTTGGGGGTTATTTTGGAATGGATTTTGAGGGTGTAGGTTGGTATTAGATTTTTAAGTGATGTGAAATTGAGTTTAGGTTAGGGGGGAGGTGAGAAAAGTGGATTTTGAAGAATTGAGGGTTTATGAGCCTTAGGTGGGTTTAGATTTTTTTGGATTCGGAGATGGAGCGGTGGAAGGTATAGGAGGTGGTAGGCATCCCAAGTCTCGTTTTTTTTTAATTTTATTTATTTTTTTGAGATTTTTGAAATCATTGGTTTGATTGAGATGCCACGTGTTGCCAAATCGGACTTTTTAGGCCTGTTGGTGAACTTTATCGAAAATTTGACGTTTTTTATTTTGGAAGCGGAGCGGTGAATATTGGGAAAGCGTAAGGTAGGCCGAGTCCTTTTGGTGGCCTCCTAAACCATTGAGAGGTCTTAGGGGCCTCGGTTTGGTCAAAATGTCACTTTTCAATGACTTGGGCCCTTAAGGCCCGTTAGCCCATTTATTTGGAAAATCTGTATTTTTGGGCCTTTTCCAGTAGTGGCCCGTTCAAATTGGGGTGTCTACACCTTCGATACACAAAAGTTCTATTCCCTCAGATCTGGTGAAACTGCTCCTTGTACCGTATTCCTTGCTTCGTTCTATCTCTGGATCTGATTTTTGATCTCCGAGGCAAGGTATCTCCTTCTTGGATCTAGATGTTTCGAATATTTTATGGATTTTGGGGGTGTTTTTGAAAGGCTTTTAGGTATTTTTCAGGCAAAAATCGAAGTATGGGTGTTAGGTAAGGACTTGAGACTTCAAAATTATGATTTTGGGGAAGTTGTGGAGGCTTCTTCACCTATTTTTTCTAGAATTTTTTCTTTGATACGAAAATAGGGTGTGGAGGCACCTATTTATAAAGTTTTTTAGAAGCATTAGAGTTTGATTAGGGTTTCTTTTAGAGTTTTAATTAAGGTTTTGACTTTGGTCTTATGAGATTGACTTAGTCTTTAGGGTTTTAATTTAGGATTTTGACTTTAGTCTTATGAGATTGACTTGATTAGTTTAAATTAGGGTTTTGACTTTAGTCTTATGAGATTGACTTGATTAGTTTAGATCAGGGTTTTGATTTAGGATTTTGACTTTAGTCTTGACTTTAATACTTTGACTTTAGTCTTTCTTGATTGGCTTTTAATATCTTGACTTTAGTTTTACTTGATTGACTTTAAGGTTGACTTTAGTCTTACTTGATTGACTTTCATTTTTGGAGAACCCCCTTTTATTATATCTTTAATTCTTTGGACCCCCAGATGGAGGGGTCCTTGAAAAAATATCTTGGCAACCATCAACAATTTTGCCTGAAAACCTGATTGATCGATTTTTTAGTTAAAATTTTTAAATTAATTTTATTAATGTTTCAATTTACATTATTTAATCTTTTATTTATTAATTTCAAAATTTTTAATTATTAAATTTATGAAATTACCGTTTTGCCCTCAAAGAGGATTTTTTACGTTTTAAGTCGTTTTTCAATGTTCCAATATGTTTTGGAATCAATTTTTCATAAGGAATTCAATAGGAATGTTGGTTTTTGTCATTTATGATTTTTTTGTATGAAATGATCGTGAACTTTATGAGGGGTATTTTTGTAATTTTGTCGAATTCAGTGAAAATTGACGAAATGATTTATTTAGTTTCGATTTGTTACTTTATATATTTGAATGAGTTTTTCCAATCGTAACGTAGGCTTTAGGGTTGTTTTGATGTTAGGGGTATTTTGGTAATTTGGTCATTTTTAGTGATTTTTATGGTGAAGCTTCTTTTTGGTCTGCAAGATGATGATTTCTATGTTTCTTGGGTCGTATTTTTCTAGCGTAACGTGGTTTCTAAAGTTTTGTCAGTTCGAGATACCTCATCCGAATTTCTGAAACATATCTGGTAACAAAATAAAGCATTGGAATAAACATCCATCATTGGGAACCGTTGCGATCGGGTTGACGAGTTGATTAATCAGGCGAGTGCAAAAATGGTATGTCTACAGAGAGAAATCCGACTTATAATTCTTGGTGGTCGATTTGCTGTAGTTCAGTAAGGTTCTTCGATTTGACGAATTTCCCTTGTGTTGAATAACGTTTGTGATTTCAAGTGGAGATGGATTTTTGTATGGTAATGAAGTTAGACTTCGTCAAGTTTAAGAGCGAAGAGGAGAGTTTTTATTATTTTTAAAGAGAACAAATGAATGTAAGAGACGAAATAAACGAAAGGGTATCTTGGTCAAGGATTGTGGAATATTGTAGCCAAACACCCTTGTAGCTATTTTTAGGCCCTGATCATTGCTCATGGTGGATTTTTCGTTTCTAATGCTTTGATTTCCTTGTTTTTCCAAACTTCAATTTTTGTGTTTATAATTTTAAAGTTGATCAACCTTTAAATCTGATTTTAAATTCTCTAGAAACTAAAATTCGATTTCTTTCAATTTTTTGAGATTTCCCCACCATCCCTGTGGATTCAACCCTTACTTGCTAAAGCACTTAAGATAAATTTTATTTGTTCTTAATTCTATCATCTATACACATACACATAGCGAACTAGTAGACTCATGCATATTGTAATATCTTTTGTAGTGTTCGAAGATGGTAGAAGAAGCTGATTAGCGTGCAACTTAAAGTAATGAGAAGATCTATGTTATGTTTTTTTAGGAAAGGAAACTTTTCTAGTCAATAATATTTGATCACTTTATGTCCGACTGACGACTTAGATGCAAATAAAAGTATCTATTTCCCAGTGATTAGTTCTTAAGGGAATTCCTAGAAAATAACTTCCCTTCTCATTAAGCAGTGCATTTGCTAAAAAAGTAATCTGTAGTCCTCACATAACAAACTTGGCCTTGATAATTTGAAGTACCTTTCCTTAGTCACATATGTTAAATTCGGAATGCAAATGGGTTGACCCAATCTCCTTGCTCAAGATTCTTAGATTAGGTATTGACCAAAGTCATCGAACTAAGATTTTAAGATCATCATATGGAGTGGTGATCGTAGTGGTTGATTTTAGAGTATTTCAACTCTGATGATAGTGGATTTGTTGCAAAGAAATTCAATCAAAATCCTTACCTGCAATTTGGGAGCATTCCCTCCCTTCATTTTGCTAATATCAAAATACATACCCATTTGAGGGCTACAACATTAATGGGGATAGTATATTCCTCTCACTTGTTAGATTATGGGTTAGTTTTTCCTTTGATCACGCACAATTAAAATGGGACTAATCTGATTCTTCTCAAGACTAATTAGTTACAGATCACCTAGTACCAATTGCACTATACATTGTTATAATCACCACAAGAAAAACGGTTTATTGCGACAATTATTAGTGGTGGTCAGATTTTGACCGTCACTATAGAGTCGTTTAAGACTATCTCTTCGTTTCAACTCTCAAACGAAAACGTCTGAAAAGAAAGCAACCACTTCGTCTCTTCGTTTGAAACTGAAAACCTTCATCTAATCTCTCTCCCTCTCTCTCATCGATCTCAACCTCGATCTCTCTTTCTCTCTCTCATCTCAAACTCGATCTCTCTGTCTCTCATTTCAAGCTCAAAAACAAATTTGATGCGAACTATTGATTCTCTCGATCTCCTCATTTTTATATTTTCAACGATCGTTCTTTGCAAATTTGCTCACAAAATTTATTCTTCTTGGCTATTAATCTCATCTACTATTCTTTCTCATTGGTAATCAGAGAAATGGATTCGTTTTCTTCGTTATTTCAGTCTCAATCGTCTTCTCGTAGCAGTTGGAGTTACGATTCCCTGAAAAATTTCAGCCAGATTTCATCTGTTGTTCAGAATCATCTGAAGCAAGTAATCCCTTCATTTTCAGCCTTTTTTTTTTTAAAGATTCTGCTGCCAGTGTTTGATTTAGATTTAACTTTTTATTTCAGATCCGTTTCGGCCGTATGTTACGGTTTCATGTGTTAGATTTATTCGATTTGCTGGAATTTCATTTAGGGTTAGGGCTAGGGCTTGATATTTGTTGAAATCTTTCTTTCAATTAATTTGTACATTTTATTAGTTAGATATGATTAATTTGTGTGATTTCCACCTTTCTCTTGCTGAAATCTGTTCTAAATAACACTATCTATATATTAGTGATTAGGAGGCTTTAATTTCTGTAATTTGTTAATTTTAGTAAATTAGTTTGACAAAAGGGAGTTTGGTTTGATTCAACCATGAATTTCCCATATTTTGGGATCCATCCGAAGTCCAAGCTACCATCTTTGGAAACTTTCTAGTGATTTTTTTTTTTTTTTAAATTTTAAGCAAATGAGTTGAGCTTGATCTGCTAATAGGAGTTTTATTTTATGTCTTAACTATGGAAATCATATATATTTATGAGCAAATTTGAAAGTTCTTAATTATAATATTCTTGAAATGTTGTCTTTCAGATTCTGCAATGTGAAGACATCGTGCACTCCTCCTCCACCCGATCTAAATGAACCCTCTAATGTAGTTGAGGCAATTTCGTCATGGGGTCTGGATTATGTGGTGATTACAAGTGTTGATCGAGATGATTTACCTGATCAAGGAAGTGATCATTTTTTGCAGAGACAGTGCTGAAGTTGAAGACATTGAAACCAAATATATTAAAAGAAGCTCTTGGTATGAATTATTTATCATAGTTTGTGTTTTTTCTATATTGAAGGCTTAGTTGGTAAGACCTATTGAAGTAATCTGGCTATGTTTGGTCTATGCGTGGTCCTCTATATACATTGTGATTCTATTTTTTTAATATGGATTATTTCATCAAGTTATAATTTTTAGTTTAAATGTTTTAGGATCATAAAGTTTCCTCCCAAGTTCTCCTTCTAACCTTGTTTGCATTTATGGTCATTGTGTAGAACCTGATTTCCAAGGAGACTCTGTCTGTATAGAAATTGTCTCAAAGTCTGGTTTAGATGTTTTTGCTCATAATATTGAGACAGTTGAAGAGCTTCAGAGTGTGGTATGGGGTCATCGTGCTAATTTCAAGCAATCTATAGAAGTTCTGAAGATAGCCAAAGATTATGCTCCTGAGGGTACGCTTACAAAGACATCTATAATGTTGGGGTGCAGGGAAACACCTAATCAAGTGGTGAGAACAATGGAGAAGGTGAAGGATGTAGGGGTTGATGTCATGACATTTGGTCAGTATATCAAGGAAGTGAATTAAAAAAATCCAATTTGAAATGGTGGCAATGGAAGCTTCTCTACATATCCATTGCTTACTTAAAATGTAGTATGGAGGAGATAAATTACTATTTCATGTGCAAATTGAATTATCATAGCCTTATACAAATGGGGCACAGTCTTGAAAGTTGAAACCATGAAGTAAGATATCTTTTCTTATAGGTTAGTAGTGGACACAATGGACAAAAATTCAGGAAAATTGACAACCAGAAACTTACTTGATAATTGAAAATATTATAATGGATTAATGGGGTCATCTAAGTGTATAACCATTGGAATTGACTTGGGTGTTTGAATGAGCAATAGCCATTTCAAAACTGGTACCATGGTTGGATGATTAAAGATATGGCAATTAGTGTTTATGAGCTTTATTTTGTTTTCGTGGTAGTTGTTCGTTGTGACTTGCTTACCAGCTCGGGACTCTTGTGGCTACTATATGATTCGGGGCCGTTATATTCATGTTGGACCTGTAAGAATGAATTTCACACTAGATATTATGAGACCCCATTCAAGACATTTGAATGATAAAAAATGAGCTTTTTTTGTGAATTGCAGTTCGGTGAAGTAATTGCCATGTCCGTGCCGAAGGAATTGCAGTCAAGGCAGCCGGCCTCGACATTGCTGCTGTTATGGCCATGGGATTCTCACCATATAGGTTTGTGAGTTTCTTTCATAGTAGATCATAAGAGAATTGCTTCTTCTCTTCCAAACAGTGTAGACTTCTTTAATCTGATGGGGAGACCTTTTGATCAGGGGAGGGATCTTGTTTTGGGCTGGTTCACTCGGATCTAGATACATCTATTCAAGATTGGAGGAATGGACTGAGATTTATGGAGAAATCTTCAAGCCTTCGGCCTACTTGGCAGAAAGAGCTTCCAAGGGGGCTTTTCTGGTGAGACATCTCAACTAGCTTTTATGGATTGTATTATCTGATGAATTGCTTCTTAATCTTTTTACTAATCTGACACGTTGTTTTTATGTTGTAATATTGCTTTCGAATGAAACTCTTGCATCTCGGTTTCTTCGAATCTGATCAGAGACATAATTTGTGAGTTATACATATAATTCTATCAGGCTATAATAAAAATAGAGACATGTATAATATGCATATAATCCGTGAGTAATACACTTATATATTTTGTATAAATGCCAAGTTCGTTTTCAGGGAGCCTTGAATGGGCAATTTTCTTTCCAAGTTGCCTGTCAAGTTTTGATCCTCATTACAAAACTCAACAAGATTTGCACTAGGACCCAATTCCTCATTCTATGCAGGTTCATCCGTCCCCATTTTGTTTTCAAGCTAATGACATGCCCCATTGACCTTGATCTTTTTTTCAAGTTTAATATTTTAATTTTCTATATTATTTATTTTTTGCCCCATTGGTCTAAGTGACATTCACATGGATGAAATAATCAGAGAATTTGATCAACACAATTGTTTTTAATAACTTCATCTGGCTTGATCATTTTTTGTAGGGTGGGAAGATTGATTATAGAGAATTTTCTTCTACGATGAGGGGAAGAAATGGAGGAGAACAATGTAAGTCCTTTCATGCTAGACCAAACCATACTATACATGGGTTCCAAACGTGAAAAAATATGTATATCCAAGAGAGATCCCTTTTATACCCATTGTTCTTTTGAGCTTTTTCCTTGTGACCTGAGTTTAAATGGTTAGGGCTTCCAGTTGAAGCTCAGCACCCATTTGAGCTGAGTAAACATGCATGAGCATATCCTGAAGAGCTTAATTGCAGACTGTGGTTAGGATTTCCAAACACACAGCAAATGATACTTGGCATTCTGTGGTTGGGATTCATACAAGTGTGAGATGAACATATCTTTGTTATGCTTTTGGTGTTGAAGTTCTCATTGAAGAATTTTGTTTATTTTGATGTTTCTAGTTATTAGGTTTTCAAATAGAATTTGAAATACTGGAGAGTTAAGACAGAAATCTAAGAGGTAATGAATTTTTTTTATAAAAGAAATATTAAATTCTAATGTAATGTAGTTGCACTCTTGCTAAATATTACTGCCAAAGACTTTTTATTTTTATTTTTTATGTCTCAAATACAAATATACAATACTTTGTAGCAGTGACCTTCATTGGCAAAAATGATATTAACTCTCATGTCTGTTCACATTGACTTAGCTATTAAAATAGAACTCTCTCCCTCCTTTTCCCTCTCTCTCTTATTAGTTTTTATGGTTAATTTTTATGATGCTATTCTTTAATATTATAATGTGAATTTGAGTGGCTTCATGATTTGCAAACTTTGTTCATAGTACTTACATTAATTTCTTCATTCAATCCTGAAGTTTTCATCTATGACGAGTTTCACCAAGAGGTACGCTAGCATCAGTATGGATATTGAAGACTCTAGGATAGGATTGCATATTTTAATTAAAATACAAGACATGGATCATAGATACGAGTATCCCATCCTAAATGCTATTAGTAAGAAGTATCAAGCTCTGTTATATTTTAATCTTCAAATTTTGACATAGTTACCAAAAAGTTTTAAGGGTCTTTACATTTTCTTTATCTAGTTTTATCATAACAAAAAAAAAAAAGAAAATAAGAAATTATAGTGATGGTAGTGAAAATTATTCAATAGGGAAACACATAAACAGATTATTAGGAGTGTCTATATTAACTCCATTACCGGTATCAGTATTGTACCATGCCAACATCTTTTACCTAGCATGTAAAATGTTAGTGTATAAGTTTAATAGTGTTCTCCTTTTGATGTTTTACCAATATGAAGACTATGAAAACCAATAGAATTGACTAAATTGCTAAAGTGCACTGCACGTGTATTGTATTGGTTGCAAACTTGACATCAAATAATGTATTTATGGCAGGGTGGAGGCTGGTGTAATAACATTAGATCTTGTGTCTATCATAAAAAATCTCGCCATGGATCATCAACTTTTATGGAAAAACAAATACAATTTACAGGAATATTGAGCAATAATGCTGAAGAAAATCCTTGTTTTCCCTCAATTTAACTTCCTTGTTCTTAATTGATATGAGTAAATTCTATTCTTCTTCCTGTTTCCACAACATTTCCGTGACTTATTTTCTTTTACTCTTGATGGGATGTTGATGGTTGCAGATTTTCAATTGGAATAGTGTTAGGCTTTGCTATTGTGACAGTGCATCTTTTACTGGTGACAGTCAAAATGAGGTTTGTGAGAATGTTATCCATTTGAAAATTTTCCCTTGAAAATTAGATCTAAATAGGGTTAATAGTATACCATTTTGCATGGCTGCATTCATGTATTAAAATTAATATGAAGGCAAGCACTCTTATGTCATTGATCATCAAATGTTTTTAAGAAAGAAAGGTTATTCAGCTTCCTCATGTGAAGTGTTGTCATGACACTTCCTACAAATAAACTGTGCTCTATGTGATTCTTTTATGTTGTTGCTTTTATACTAGTTATGCAACGTTTAGTGTTTGTAGGGTAAACAACTTTATTTCCGAGGACAACGTATCTAGTTAGTTGGCATGGAAGAGTTAATGTCCAAGGGAATGCGCTATGCCAACCAGGTTTTGTATTTATCATGGATTACAGCTTGTTTCTTGGCTTTCTTTGTTCAGTTATCATTGTTCTAGTAATCAACTGATCATATACCGTCGTTTTGTTTTAGGCTTCGCTTTTTGGGTGTTCTGCTGGGGGTTTAGCATCTATATTGCACCATGATGAGTTCTGGGAACTATTTCCAAGAACCACTAAAGTCAAGTGCCTAAGCGATGTTGGATTATTCCTTGTTGCGTAAACAGTGATTATCCTTTCTACATTGATTATTATTTATATCTTTGCAAGTTCTTTCCCCTTGGAACATTTGTTTTCAATTTTTAATCTTGTTTTGGAACATTTGTTTTCAAAAAGGAGACCATGAGTTGGTTCTTCGACATCTGATGAATCTGTATTCTAGATTTAAGGTTATAATATGAAAAATTAGACCAACCAACATTACACAAGGCTGCAATATGGAAATTATCTACTAATATTTGAAAGCTCCCTAGGCTTTTTTGTTTCAAACTTTTCATTTTCTGTAAGTATAACACTTGGATTATAGAACATCATAGACTATCATTGCTCATGTCATATATTTTTTTGACAATTTCCATTAAGTTGCATTTTTTAATATACAACTTATCTGATAAATGTTGCTCCATTTTACGCTCAAAGTTCAAACTACTTGAGATATGCTTATCGCATGAACATATTATTACATGAATCCTTTTTTTCCATTCACATATATCTAGATAACTTTTGTCGAGTCAGTTTTTTAAATTATATGAACTTATCTTATTGTTTGAATGAAATAAAAATGCATGTTGGTTCTTCTTGTTTTTACCAATTTTTTTTTTTAGATGAAAGTTTTGATTTGGATGAAGATGAACAACTTGCCATAGCTATAGAAGAAAGTTCGAACATTTTGGATGAAGATGACCAACTTGGCATAGAGCAAGAAAGCTTCGACATTAAATTTTCCCCTCATTATCAAAGAGGAAATACAAGTCTTTTCGCAGTTAGCAATTGTTAACTAGAAGGTATGTATATGACATATGCTTATGTCAAGTTAATAATTGTTATTTTTCAAAGTTTTTAGTAGATTTTGATTTGTGAGCACTTTTCTTATCCAAATTGCTTGTAAAACAGATTGAAAACAAGGGGCATTTAGGTCTTTTCATATTAGTAGCGAGGGTCAAGGGGGTTGTCAACAATTTAAAAATAGGGTATCTCCAATATTCAACAAGATGGGAGGGAGCATGTCATCAATTTAAAAATACAAGGGTAGTCTCCAATATTCAACAAGAAGTGAGGGTGCATGTGTAAAATCACATTTTTTTTTTTAGTTTTATTTATTGCGACGGCCATGACCGTAGTTATAAACCTCTAAAGAGAAAAGAGATCTACTATTTCCACACCAACTTTTACTATTGCTACACTATTTTCTTTATTAATTATCACAGTAGGTGTGGCATTAGCAAAATTTTGTGTGGAAATAGTAAGTTTTTAAAAATAAACTCACCCTATAGCGACGGCCACTGGCCGTCGCTAAAGCCAAATCACATTTTCCAACTCGCGACCACATCCAACGACCAGGTTGGCTGACGTTGCAGCGACGTGTGTTGTAGGCAATACCGACTGCTCTATAAGTAGAATTTATACAGAAGCTCATCTTTTTCATTCCTTGACACTAATACAACAACAACACAAAGGAAATTGAAAGAGAGAGAGAGAGTATTGAAATCAAGTGCAAGTGGTATGGATTTTGCAAAAGAAACACATTTTTTTAAGACTGAGGTGCACCCGACGACTAGTGATATGCAAGTAATCATAATCAAGTTGATCTCAGGTAATATCACTTAAAACAAAATGGTAAAATAATTAAAAATTTCATGTTGCTATCCAAAAACAGTGTCAAGTTACTATAGCAACATACGGTGTCAAGATGCCATGTTTTTATTGGAAGTTAAACACATCGGGCTGCAAGCATGAAGAAAATGGCTTATTTGACATTGTTGATATGATCGTTACCAGGAAATGATGTCCTTAATCTTGAGAGATTCTATTGACACGCTAACTTTTACCTAAGGTACACCAATCCTTCAAACATTAATTAAATTTTTGTTTACATATATATGTATAGAGGGAAATGGTCAGCAACAAACATTTTGGCAAAACATTTTTCAAAACATGGGTTAGAGGTTTTGGAATGGGCTGATTTTTTGTAAGGATGATCTCTACAGTGAGGAGATCATCATCACAAAAAATCAGCCCATTCCAAAACTTCTAACCCCATCAAAAATGGTTTATAAAAAATGGACGGTCCACGATTTTTCAACTTGTAAACTAGGGCTAGAAGTTTTGGAATGGGCTGATTTTTGGTGAGGATGATCTCCTCACCGTAGAAATCATCCTCACAAAAAATCAGCCCATTCCAAAACCTCTAACCCATGTTTTGAAAAATGTTTTGCCAAAATGTAATGTTTGTTGCTGAACGGGACCCATATATATATATATAGGGAGCGGTTCAACAGCCCCATATGGTGCCCCGCATTTTTCAAAATATGGGTTATAAGCTTTGGAATGAGCTGATTTTTTGTGAGGATGATCTCTATGATGAGGAGATCATCCTCACCAAAAATCAGCTCATTCCAAAACTTCAAATCCCGTCAAAACTGATTTACAAAAATTGGACGGTCCACGATTCTTCAACTTGTAAACTAGGGTCAGAAGTTTCAAAATGAGCTGATTTTTTGTGATGATGATCTCTTCACCATAGAGATCATCTTCACAAAAAATCAACCTATTCCAAAACTTGTAACCCTATCAAAAGTGATTTACAAAAAATGCGTGGCACTATATGGGGCACCATAAGGGGCTGTTGAACCGCTCCCATATATATATATATATATGGGGTCCCGTTCAACACCCTACGCTTTACCCTACACTTTACCATATGTGTTTTGTCCTACATGGGTTAGAAGTTTTGGAATAGGCTGATTTTTGGTGAGGATGATTTCCATGATGAAGAGATCATCCTCACCAAAAATCAGCCCATTCCAAAACTTCTAACCCCATAAAAAATGGTTTACAAAAAAATGGATGGTTCACAATTTTTCAACTTGTAAACATGGGGCTAGAAATTTTGGAATTGGCTTATTTTTGATGAGGAGGATCTTCTAAGCGTAGAGATCATCCTCACCAAAAATCAGCTCATTCCAAAACTTCTAACCCATGTAGGACAAAACACGTGTGGTAAAGCATAGTGTAAAGTGTAGGGTGTTGAACATTTCCCATATAGGGTTAGGATCAAGGGACATATGTAAAAAAAATGTAGCATTAATAAATTTTTAAAACATGGGTTAGAAGTTTGGGATTGAGCTGTTTTTTTGTGAGGATGATCTCTATGATGAGAAGATCATCCGAAAAAAATATCAGTCCAATCTGAAATTTCTAACCCCATTAAAAGTGATTTAGAATTTGGACCGTCAATTTTTTGTCAATTTTTGCCAATAATTTATAAATCACTTTTGATAGATTTAGAAGTTTCAAATTGAACTGATTTTTTGTGAGGATGATCTTCTCATCATAGTGACCATCCTCACAAAAATTCAGCTCAATCCAAAACCTCTAACCCATATTTTGAAAAACCATTGTTTTTAGATATGGCCCGTGAACCGCCCCCATATATATATATGGGAAATGTTCAGCACCAAACATTTTGGCAAAACATTTTTCAAAACATGGGTTAGAAGTTTTGGAATGGGCTGATTTTTAATGAGGATGATCTCTACGGTGAGGAGATCATTCTCACAAAAAATCAGCCCATTCCAAAACTTTGAGCCCCATGTTTACAAGTTGAAAAATCATGGACCGTCCATTTTTGTAAATCATTTTTTATGGGGTTAGAAGTTTTGGAATGGGCTGATTTTTGGTGATGATGATCTCCTCACCATAGAGATCATCCTCACCAAAAATCAGCCCATTCCAAAACTTCTAACCCATGTAAAACAAAAATGGTTGACTAAAATGTTGGCCAAAATGTTTGGTGTTGAATGGGACCCTATATGTATATATATATATATATATATATATATATATATATATATATATATATATATATATATGTTAATTGGTTGTTATAAGCAAAAGTTGCTACATTAAAAGAAGCTTTCTTAATCTCTAATACTATCATCAATCAACTGCAAATTAGCATAAATTTGAAATACATTTTTTTTATTCGATAGATGAAATGAATTTATAAAGCTTTTATGTGAAAGAAAAAGTTAGATATATTATAAAGTAATAATTTTACAAAGTTGATTTGGTTGAAGAAGCTTCTGGTGATCTTGAAGGAGATGTAAAAAGTGACATGGGTGGAATTTGCAATCCTTCAAGGCTTCCTTCTAACATCTCCAACACTCTATTCATCGCAGGCCTACTCGATGGATCCATCTGTATGCACCACAAACCTACCAAAATCATTTTTCGTGCAATTTCTTCATCCGTAGTAGTTGTAATTCCACGTAATCCCAAATCAATGCATGTATCAAGACGCTTGTGAATCCAATGTGGAAAATATATTTCACTAATATTTTCTACTCCTGGATCAATGTTCTTACGTCCTCCAACCATTTCGAGCAGCATCATTCCATAACTATATACATCTGACTTGTACGAGACTCCTCCGAAATTTCTATAAATCAATTCTGGTGCAATATACCCTGGAGTCCCTCTAGCACCTATCATCGAAACGACACTTTCTTTCTTAAAGCACAATTTTGCCAACCCAAAATCGGAGATTTTTGGACAAAAGTCTTGGTCTAGAAGAATGTTATGAGGCTTTATATCAAAATGTAATATTCGTGTGTTACAACCACGGTGCAAGTACTCTAGTCCCCGAGCAATGCCAACAGCAATTTTGTATAATGTCTCCCATTCAAGGTAAGGATGTTTCTGTAATGGTTTTTCATCATATATGAATTTTTCAAGAGATCCATTGGGCATGAAGTCGTAGATAAGAGCTCTTTTGGAAGACTCAACACAGAAACCTAGGAGACTCACAATATTAATATGGGAAGTTCTACTAATGCTTGCAACCTCATTAATAAATTCTTCTCCATTTCCTTTTGATTCTCTCAACAACTTTACAGCCACCATACGCCCATCGAATAGCTTTCCTCGAAACACGCTACCATAAGCTCCTTGGCCTAATTTGTCTTTGAAGGAGTTAGTCATTTTCTTGACATCTGAGTATTGGTATCTTTTTTGAATCAAGGATGCATGATTCTTTAAAAATATCTCCATACTTTGAGAATTTTCTGTCTTTTTCTTCCAAAAGAAAAATACATCTGAGGAAAATTTCTTTCTCAAACAAGATATTATAACTACCATTGTAGCTATAACAATGATACCAGCTATCAATGCTGCTGCATGAAATGAACAGAGGACAAAAAGAATCTAATTAACTTTTGGATGCCTGAAATATAATTTGTTTGGAAAAAAGAGTAAGAAAACATGAACTTTTTATAGATCAATTGGCATAAAAAAGAGAAAAAATCATAAAAGAAACTTTGTCGACGGATACCTTACCTATAGCAAACTTGAATTTTACATTTCCTGCGGAACAAACGATACATAGATTTAGTTGAAACAAGAAAAATTATGAGATATTTACAAAAAAGTGATCAACTTTTGATGAATTTATGATTCCGGCTCACTGTTCATTCTAATTACCAAAACGTGAACAATAATGAATTCAGAGGATTTTAAAGTGACTATTTCGCAGGTTTAAAGTGACTACGAAATAATCACTTCAAAACCATCGAATTCGTTACCATTCTGAATTTTTTTTTAACAAAAACGTCATCATTCGCATTTTGGTAATTAAAATGAGTAGTGAGCCGGAATCATAAATAACTCATTTTCACCTCATGAAATAGTAATTCACCCAAAAATTATTCCAATGTAACTTAAACGTTTTTGCATGATTTCAATATAATCATAAAAAAGATTTACCATCATTAATTGTGGATGGAAATTGTATCCCTCAAGAGTTGGTAGGAATTTTACATGATGATTTCATATCTAATTATTCTCGTTCCTGATATCGATTTAAGGGAGGTGCTGTCTACAACCCTAGCTTACCTAGAAAAATACATAATCATACACATGATGGCTTGATCAGTGTATAGCATGATAAGATTGTATGGGAAGTTTAATTTTGAATCTCAAAGTAATTAAATATTTAGTCAACAAAACTTAACTCCAAAAAGAGGTCCATCGATAGATTCAAGAGATCATTTTGTACTTTTATCATATTATTTACTGAGTAGAATGAAAAATTCAGGTTTTCAGGGATGGATTTTCCAAACATCAAACAACGTTTGGTGCTCAGCATCAAATATATGGTTGAGATGAGTGGAAAAACTCTGGTTTCTTAGGATTGATTATGTTTCTTAGCTATCGATAGCTAGGATTAACCATCCTCTCATCTTAGTTGTTTGTTTGATGGAGAACCTCAAACCTTGTTGGATACTAGAATTGACCTCTAACTATCTTAGTCTCAATCGCTCTGAAATTATTTTCTAAGGGTTTGTTTAGTTTAACATGGAAAATTGGTGGGAAATTAAACTTTCATGGAATTTGTTTTCTTTGTTTAATTTGTTCATTTTTCACCCCCTCCTCTCTCTCTCTTTCCCCTATGACAAAAACCTAAAAGAAGGATACCAAGTTTGATCCCCTCACAATATTCTTAAACAAAAAAGAATGGGGTAAAATAGAAAAAAATTACTTAAAGGACCCTCACGGATGGGTTTTTTTTTCTAAATAGTCCTTATCTTTTGCACAATAACTTGATAGGACATTCGATAAACTTTTTCTTTCTCAATGATCCCTCGTTGCTGTGAGTTCACAATTTTTATTGTCGAACTTGACATTTTTTTATTTAGTGTCGAGTTCACAATTTTTACTGACCAACTCACCACTATTTACTGTCGAGTTCACCACTTTTTATCTACCAACATTGATAAAATCCACCCATTTTATAATTTTAAATTTTTTGACTAAAATATATGGAAAGATCGACTAAAAAGTTGAGATAACGACTTGTTTAGATGATTTCAATCCAAAAGAACCATTCTTGATTAATATAAATTTCAGCTAAGAGTCTCTATAAAAAAGACGATTGAGAATTGAGATATGGGGAAAACCCAATTTGCTTAGAGATCAGTTTTAGTTTTCTAGGGATAATATAAATTATTTTTTGATGCATTTTTATCTGGGGTCATCTCAACAACTGTTTGTTTGATGGCTAAATTAGTGTATGGAAAACACTAGTCTCAACTCTCAACCTGCGGTTGATGCTCTCTGTCAAACAGACGGTTGAGACATGCACTACAAGATTTCCTATAAAAATGTATCCCTTGAAAACAAAGTAGTAATCGCTAAGAAGTTTATATTATTCTCTAGGAAATCTGCATTTTTCCTCTCATGTAGACTGACAGTCTATTTGATGGAGATAGAAAAGTGTATCCCTAGAGAGAAGGGGAAAAAAAAACGTAGAAATTCTTTTCTTTGAAGGTTTTACTGATCTCTAGGAAATCCGTGTTTTCTCTTCTATCTCAACTGTCTGTTTGATGGACGAAAAGCCTCAAAAGTCCTTAGCCGATTTACGTACCGTGTGCGTGATAAGTAGATGCTGCATCGGGAACTGTAGATGAAGTCGGGGTCGGGGCAGCTGTTTGATTCTTGTCTGCAGTAGCGCTTCTTGTTACATTCAGGGTTGAATTTTGAGGAGGGCTTGTTATTACTGCTGGCACAGGGGGTGATGTGACAGGAGCGTAACCTATTGATGGCGGAGGAGCGTCAGATATTACTGGGTGTGCACTCGCAGCGGGTGGGGGTGATTTCACAGTAGAAGAGTCTGTTCGACACAGGTAGATCTCCTTACAACTCCCAGAGGTTCTTGAGTTGTTATTTGAACTATCGGCTTCAATTTTCTGACATAAAGATTTCGGTAGATTGATAAAGTTGATGATGAAGTACAAGAAAAAGAAGAAATTAATAAGTTGGATGAGGTGAAGCTTCATTTTGAAACGAAGAAGAAGACAAGATGTCTGTGAATGAATGAGTTAACAAGGAAATTGGAAGAAGAAGTAGGCTTATTATTTCAATAATGGGACCCTGACGCGTTGAAACTAAAGATATCAAGACTTCAATCATCAATGAGTCTCCATGATTTCCTAGGGATCCGTTTCTGTTAGGAATCTCCATGGTGTAGCCTTTCATCTCAGCCGTTCTTTGATGGAGATGAACCTGATATTTTCCACACACACACAAAAAAAAAAAAAAACAGGTAATAATAAAGTGGAGTCAAGAATAAACCACCGACTTTAGACTTTGGACTCATCTAGCGTGCGGTGCGGTGTGAAAACAATTGTGACTTGGAGGAAGCCCTTTGAGTTTGGTTGTCTTTTGAGATAATTTCTTAAAATGAATTACCTTCATCTTCCCTCTTCAATCATTTTCTAAAATTCTTTATTATTATTTTTTTTCCTTTTTTTTTTCCCAAAAAAGACCTTTGTCTTCAACATTTGCTTTTGATGGTATTTAATGCGGATCTCGAGACTTTGATTAATATATTTTGAATTAGATTTGAATAATTGATGGAAAATCCCTTGATTAGGGGGACATTGACTCATTTCATTTAGTTTCATCTTTTATATCTATATAAGGAGAGCTGCCATGTAAATGAGAGAGGGCTTTTGGGAGGAGGAAAAATAAAGAAGAGGCTAGATTTTGAAGATCTTATAATAGCTTCAAAAATAGTGGAATGGTTCTTCGGAATCCGGGAACGAAGTCCAATTTTGAGACGAACATCATGAACAAATCTTGTGATTTGTCTTCCCTCCCTTTTTTGTCTTTTCTTTGATTATTTTTATATGTTATTTTTTATCGTTCGTATGCATCAATAACAATGAAGATTGATTATTATTACAACATCCGAGATTTTACCTTTACAAATTGGTGTCATCCGTGGGATATCGATCAAAAAATTATGTTTAACCATACAAAAACTCAATCCAGTGTTGGGGATACCCCAAATCAAGTTTTGAATTTTTATTTGGCTTTGTTAAAAGATGAATCATTGATTGTCGATTGGAATCTTTGATTGTAAGAGGAAGATTGACGAAATCGATTCAATGAAAGGATCACGGACTTGAATTGATCAAGGAGAATAAAAAATATATATATTTCAAGCGGTCAGGTTTTATAATTGGAATTTTTGTGAAGGAAACTAAGTATCAGTGGTGAATAACTCATCTTTTAGGATGGAGAATGACTACGTGATGCAAACATCATCAAAGACAAGGAGGTGAATCACACGGTCATATGCATCTTATTGTGAGGGATAAACAAGATTCTAAGTTGGTCTTCCATTGATGACGGTTGTAATGTAAAAGGAGAAAATAAATGCATTAGGTTAAGGATATGTTATGGTGAAAACCACAACACATAGAATCATTGTGCAGATCACATCTTGGTACATTAAGGCATAGGGGTGCCTCCAATATTATCTCACAAATACCACTCAATCAATGGTTCAAATTCTCTGTTCGATAACTCAGATTAAATTTGGTGATCAAAAAAATTCTCAAGTATTTTTTATGTTTATATTTGCACATGGTAACATTGGAACATGATTGTTGGGGTATCATGTGCATTATTTTTGTGGGCAACTCAGTCCAAATCCAACTTGGTGACCCAAGTTACTTAATTGTCAACTTAATCAAGTCAACCAATGTATGGTGTCAGGCAATTATATTACTCAGGGGCTTAATTCATGTTGATAGTAAGGATCACAGGACCTAATTTGTTATTAGAGTCAACTCAACATAAAAATGACATGGGGGCTAACTTTATGCCCAACTTGATTGAGTCCAAGGACTCCGTTGAGTTAAGTATTTCCCTTTATTCGTTCCACCAAATTAAGTGGTATACACTAGTACTCACTTTTAACCCAATTTATGAAATAAAATTATTTAATTATCACTTGGGGGCTAATAATGACAACGTTATATTTCGTGGATATGTTATTGTTGTTGTTGGTGTTGTCTAAGAATTGTAGGTTGCAAAGAAAGCACTTATAAAACCAAACTCATTGAGAAAGTCTAATCCACATTCTAAGATCTCAAATGATTAAGTTTCTACCCCGAGTGGCAAAGCCGTCCTGAGTGGCGATGGGTCTAAACTGACCAAGTTTTTGTTTTGGGTAACAGAATAGTCCTGAGTGGATAGGGGTCATGAGTGGCCAAGATATCCTAAGTGAGAAAGAAGTCCTGAGTAGTTTAAAGGTCTTAAATGACTAATGTCCCAAGTGACACATCTGTAGTGAGGGGATGAGGGTCCTGAATGATCAATGTCCCAAGTAACAGCTCTGCCCTGAGTGGCTAAAGAGGCTCAGAGTGAACACAAGTTTCCGAGGTATTATCGTCTCGTCAAATGAAGATAAAGGGACAATACTTTTGTAAGATAAAACGAAGATACGAGAGTAGTATAGTATTCTCGTAAGTGGATCTCAGTCTCACCAATCTCCACCTACAAGAGGAAGCTAATTATAAGGGGTAAAATCAATATTAGACATGTGGCGTAAGTAAGGCGAATATTGGTTATATGTCAGATTTAATGAGTATCTCGAGGTTTCAATTAGTATATTTTGAATTAGATTTAAATAATTGATGGAGAATCCCTTGATTGGGGGGAAATTGACTCATTCCATTAGGATGTAGTTTCATCTTTTGTATTTATATAAAGAGAGCTATTATGTAAATGGGCGGGGGCTCTTGGGAGGAGGAAAAAAATGAAGAGAAGACTTGGTTTTGTAGATTTTGTAATGACTTCAAAAATAGTATAAAGATTTTTCGGAACTCAAGGACGTAATCCGATTTTAGAACGAATCTCGTGAACAAATCTTGTATTTTGTCTTGTCTCCCTTTTTTACTTTTCGTCAATCATTTTTATATGTGATTTTTAATCTTTCGTGTGCATCAATAACAATGAAAATTGATTGTTAGGAATAAATCTTCAGGAATGGACAGTATCCAAGATTTTACCTCTATAGTGGTAAGAATCATAAGTATTGATAAATTAATTGAGAGATTTTTCACTCATATCTGTTTGTTCTTCTAAATCAATGAAATGAAAATAAATAAATTTTGTAATAATACACAGTGTATGGGCATACCTTCATAACCAATAAGGAATCAAAGTAATCCCTACAAGTACCCTCTTCATGGCCTTGGGGGGCAGGGGTCGAATTAATACCTGCACGTGAAATATGAGAGTTACTATTGGCACCCTGAGTGTTTACTTATTACACCCCTAATTTAAATATATAAAAAAATGAAGTCAATAACTGGTAATAAGTAAAGGTCAGGATGCAAGTAGAAACTCTCTCTCTTGCTACCTATTTAAAGATTTCTATTAGTTAGATTTAGAATTTTATATGGCCTAATCCTAATTGTTAACAACTGTTGAAGTTGTTAATTTCAATGTATAATATATCTCGCTTTATAACATTGAAATAATTACTTGAACCAAACTTTTGTAATGTTTTATTACGTGCAAAAATGGTAAATTCAATTTCAAGATCCGTCAAATTTAGAAAAATACCACTAAATTCAACATGTCTTGACATCGAATTTACCCCTTTTTCACGTAGTGTTTGAATGGTATGTTTTTAATCTTTACTTAGGGCATGATTAATAATTTAAGACATTAGGGTCACTACAAAATAAACAGTCTTCACCGGTGTTTTAAAATCGCCGCCAAATGCTAAAGAAGCGTCAATATTATATATCAACGGTTGTTAGCATTTAGCTGGCAATTATGGCGTTGAGGAAATATATAACGGCGCTTTACACGGCGGTTATAAAACCGCCACTAATAATATCTTTTTTTCCAGCGGTTTTTAGAACAATTACCAGTGGTTATGAAATACTTTTTTATACCCCATAAGTAAAGAAGCATCACAAAAGAAAAGGAAAGCATATAAATCTTGCTAAATGTGGCACTTCTAAAGTTGCTCAAACACGAAGTTGTTCTTCCACATTTTCAACAGTCACCTTGTCATGACATTTTCCCTATTTTCCTAACTAACTTCGAACCTTAATATAAACGATTCATCCAAACTCAACCTCCAACCAACCTGAGTGGTCTCCTTCCCACTATAGGCAAAACAGATGAGGAAAGGGAAAGGTCATCACACTATAGGCAAAAATTTAAAACAATGACCCACAACAGAGTGAAAGAACAACCTAGATGGCAACTTATACAAGAGATTGAATATCCTCACCTTCTGCCATTCTTTATGGTCTACTGGAGAAAGATGAAATATGATTACCATTGGGTTAATCATGTTGTGGAACCAAATTTAAGCGCACGACACATTATAACATAATACAATCCCACATAGTTTCAGACTGCTGTACAAAGCCAATGAGTCCTTCTTACCTATGGGCTGACTACAAGGAAATCCATGCCTTCAACTTGGTGTTCGAAAACCATGCCAAGAAATAAATCAACCTAAAGCCAACCACGAGAGTGCTGGCAGTTGTAGACTCACTGTAAACATAAAAGAATTGCATCAGTTTTGGATAAAATAAGACTAACAGTCAATCAATTAGTAGGCCACTTAGTACGTACATAAAGAACTGTTTGGATACCAAATGAAAATACGAACACCCCTGCAAAACAGTAAATTATGGATATGTCCCTCCTCCCCTCCCACCAAATTACATTTGGAGGAAAGAGTCAATTTGACACACATAAAAAAAAGTTAATGTAAAAAAAAATCATAAACACTTCATTGGGTAGTGTTACATAGGTTGCATCTACTAGAGTGAAGTTTAAATACTTGCAACAAAGATGGGGAAAATACGTAGATAATGAATATCACAGCTAAACTAACTATCAAGATGATCATAATATATTAGAAAATGTACCTCCATGTCATTGACATCCTATAACAGCTTAGTTGCAACCTAAATTTCACCTAGGACTTCAATCTTCACTGAAATAGAAGCATGTGTTACCTCATTAGCAACAACTCGATGTGTAATCAGTTGAAAATGATCTCATAAACAATGTATAAGAGGAAACATCTGAGGTTGCTTATATATAAGAAAATAACTAAACTACCCACCATAACTCGTCTAAATAATTTAAAGATAGAAAATCAGAATTGAAATCATTCTTAATAAAAAAATTTATTGGCCCATGTGCTGTGAAAATAAGTCTGTTATAGGGTAGCATAATGAATTTCATAGACCCAACAGCACACCTAACATAAGTCTAAAAGGAAGTATCGTCCATTAAGTACAAAAAATGCTACTACATCAGGAATAGAACTTAAGAGCCTTGCACTATTAATAGTTAATATCAGAAATTCCAACTCCAATAGTCATCCAAGCTTGGGACTATCCTTTTCCCTCCTCCTTTATCCGGGCTTGGGACTGGCAATGTAAAAAATATAATTTTACATTGGCAGAGTTAAAAAGGGGTTTGTTAACAAAAAAATAGTTATAAAAGAAATCATAAAACATATGTAGGTAAAAAAGTCTATGTAATGATCCATTTCATGCAAACAACTTGCACACATATAGGATGAGAATGCCATACGTATCGATTTGTTGAATCTTCCAGTCCATTTCATCTATTTAGGTTAGTAATGGACACAATCCCAATTTTCAATATTTATAGACCATTATCAATATTTACAACCATTATCTCGAAAATCATAAGTTTGTCTCGAAAAGCAAGTATTACAAACCATTATCCAAAACACAAGATTCACTTAATAAAACTAACTAATTTAGAAGTTTTTCTGACAAAAGAATGCATCAAATCAATCATCTGACGGTTGTGTTGATGTGTCCAATGGAGTTGGGAACGTACAGCCTGGTGGAGTTAAGAATGTGCCGCCAAACTATAATAAACATAAACATATCAGATTATTAGATATATTATATTTATATATCTAAAAACTTAATAAATATAAATTTTTTACTTATACATCGTGATAGGTTCATAACCATCTGTGCTAGATTATCAAACTCAACTTTATCAGCTTGTCTTCGTCGCTCGGCTTCATCCTTATCAGCCTATCTAAGCCGTTCGGCCTCAATCCTATCGGCTTCTCTAAGTCGCTCAAACTCAATCCTATCGGCTTCTCTAAACCGCTCAAACTCAATCCTAGACCTCTCTTTGTTTCTCTATTTCATTCCTAGCCATCTCAAGCTGATGCTCCAAGGATGACCTCTCATTCTCACGCTCATCCTTTTCACCAGTCAAATTCTCCTCTAATGTTCTTATCTTATCTCTCAACATGGTCATCTCTTCACTATTCATGGAAGAGGATGAGTCCTGGCTAGATGATGACCCCCACAACTTTGTGGGAGTCGGACCCAACCCAAATCCAAGAACTCGACCGAGTCTCTATGCATCCATGACCTGACTAAGTACATCATTAGGTCCACTTATATCCTTTGAGCCCTCTGGTAATTTTTCGAGTATTTCTTGCATTTCCTTCTATAAAAAAGTGATTGATGTAAATTTCATAACTACTATATTTTTTTTAGAGCTCTATAAAATAATGTAATTGCACTTACTATTTTGGTAGCAGCATTATCATCCACAGGCACCCCATCTTTATGAGAATGAGTCTTTATCCACATTTCAGCTCTACTAGGGGGTATACCGGTGCCATTTTTATCTTCCTATTAAGAAATTGATGAGAAAATAATAGTTAATCACATGATTATACTAAAAGAACAATGACAATGAACTAAATATTATTATGATTTATAATACCTCTTCGTGGCGAAAGCAAGTAAAGCTCTTTAAACCAGACGTATGTAGCATTGTCTGCTGTGAGCAATTCTTCTTATTTGTCTCACTTCGACACTATATTAAGGATAAACAATTAATAAAAATATCATATGCAATGGTAACAAATCTGAAATATTAAGTATGTACCTGTCCTAACTCTAAATTCCAATAATCTATGAGCGTTGCCCATTGCTCAATAGGAACACCATCGAGACGATGCTCATATCGGGTTGTATCATCATCGTACACATTGTAAATAGTACGTTTAAGACCGCACTTGTAGTCCTTCTATTTCTTACCCATTGTTTTCATGATAAATGGGTGATTCTCTCCCACAATTTCGAACTTTTCCTATATATATCAACATGACAATCAAATATTATATCATTCTAAAAGTTTCCAGTAAAGACAAAAATAAAATATATTATTATTATGTTAAAACATATTTTACCTACCAAAAGCATTTGTCATGCACGCTCTTTGTCATCTTTATCCATCTTCCTCTACGATTGAACATCTAAACAAAATACACGTGGATCTCTAGCTATAACCCCACAAAAGTTAGACATCTTCGGCACATGTTTTCCAAATGGTTGTTTAGCCTGATCAAATTCTACTTTTAGCCTCTTATTTGATAGGAGAAAAAATAAGCTCAGGCACCTTGTTGGACCTATTGTTTTCTTAGTAGTGAATCCAGACAACCCCTCACTGATCTCATACTGTGATGGACTTAACTCATCATTTGAAGGGTCCATTTAAGACATGCAATAAACAAAAGAGTTAGCACACAATAAATTATATGAAAAATAAATTAAATAATTAGTCATTTCTAACCAAATAAACATATCAATTAACATTATAAGTTTTGATTGATTGTGGAACCCTTACAAGCAACAAATTTAATTTTAATAATAACTCAAATTACCAGACAAATAAGAAGTAGATCCAAGTTCACGCTATAACATGAACTAGTAAACAATAATACCCAATACAAGTTGGGTATCTTTAAATATCAAATTACCAGAAACAGAATAAATCCCATAAAACTTAACCCTTAATTATTAATCAAAAACTAAAATATTCCTCCATAAATTTCCTGAAACCTGTATAGCATACCCAATTCAAGATTCTACACAAAAGCCAACATTCAAGTAACAATTTTACCAAAGAAATCCATAGTCCTATAAAGAAGAAGGAACAAAAACTCCAAAATTCATGAAAAAAAATTGGTTCAATAATATCCCATACAAGTTGGGTATCTTTAAAGATCAAATTACCAGAAACAGAACAAATCCCATAAAACATAACCCTTAATTATTAATCAAAAATAAAAAAATTCCTCCATAAATTTTCTAAAACCTGTATAAGCATACTCAATTCAAGATTTTACACAAAACCCGTTAAATTTTCGCTGTAAAAGTAGTCATTTTTGTAGTGAATCAAAACAATTAAAACATAATCAAAATGAACATCCATAGTTCTATAAAGAAAAAGAACAAAAACTCAAGTAACAAGAGATAAAGAGATTCATTAAAAAAAATAATTAAAACAGAATCAAAATGAACGTCCATAGTTCTATAAAGAAAAAGAACAAAAATTCAAAAATTCATGAAAAAATAACATCTAAGAAAAAGTAAATGATATTTATCAAAGTAAATGAGGTTTAAAAAATACAATCTTACAAACCTTAAATCTACAAAGCCCTGGTAAAACAACTGCAACTAGTTTAACTTCTACGTCTTTAGTAAGGATGCAAACCGTAACAGGACGAAGAGGGTATGAGAAGGAGAGATTGAGAGTTAGGGTGAGAGAGTGCGATATAGATAGAGAGAGTGCGAGAGGGAGATAGAATGAAACAAGAGACGTAGTGTAAGAGGAAGAGAGGAAACAAAATGAAAAGTTGGCACCAAAAGATTCGTGATTCATCGACGATTTCCCACAAAATGCCGTCGATGTTGCTCTGTTGGTGGCAGTTCACAATAAAAATGCCTCTAAAAAATAGATTAACCTTTGGCTATTTTACATATGAATTGGGTGGCGTTAGCAAAAGTTGGTGTGGTAATAGAAGCTTTCTTATTTTATCCTTTAACTCTATGTAAAGCTGTCAACGGATGCGAATATTTGAATCCAACATTTTTATCTAATATCTGAATTCGAATTCGAATCTAATATTCTAATCCAATTATTCTATCGGATATCAAATAATATCCGATTTCGAATTATTTGTATTAAAAAAAAAAAAGCATAACTTTTCCTTATCCAATTAATTTTTCATTATTAAAAATAATAATTATATATTATATTATTTATATAAAAATTAATCAAATAAAATAATATATATTATATATTATTTCGATTCAGATATTATCAAATTCGAAATGTTAATATCCGAATCTGTATGCAATAAGGATTCAAATATATAAAACTATCCGAATTCGAATTTGATATCAAAAAATTTTGGATAAATATTCGATATTTCGAATTCAAATTTTCTACTATCCATTCACACCTTTAACTCAATGAACATTTAATCGAATTCGAATGTCCAACTAATCTAGAAGGATAAAAAATTTGCAAGTCTACTCAGATGAAATAAATAAATATATTTAACATATAAGTATTTTTAAGATACATCTCCTAAAAACAATCATATATAGCCAATTAAATTGGTTGAGTTTTTTATCTAAAGTAGTTCATTTTTTGGATGACTTGATCGACATGAGGAGTTGAATCAGTTGATCTGCCGAGTTAACTGGCAAGTTGGGTTCATAAAGTTTTAGGTCAAAACACCTTGAAATCCAATGAAATGGAATTGACTCGTTCAAGTTTTGAGCTGACTCAATGAGTTGTAAAACTATGATTTTACATGCTAATGTGTAGTAAGGTGAATATTTCCTTGTGCACCCTGTGATATCAATCATTTCATTGGCTGATCTTTAGGTAGTTTGGGAAATATAGGAAGTGAAATGGTATCCTTAAAGAGATCTGTGGCAATAATTCATTCAATTTTTTTTTCTTTTTGGTTGTTAATTTGTTTTTGTTTCTTTTTTTTTAATAGTAATAAAATTTATTATTTAAGATGTAAATTTGGATATTTTGTGAGTGTAGGGGAGAAAAGTTAAACAAGACAACTTTAGAAGCATGGATGAAAGAGAAAAACCCCTCGGCTCTTGAACACATACTCAAATTGTTTAATGAGATAAAAGGGAAAGGGTTAAATATCTTTAGATAAAATTCTGAAAACATGTGCAACTTTTGTTAAAATTATCGTTCAAGTACACTGTTCATTTCACTTCAAAAAACATGCATAATGAGATTGCAGAGATTTTAATGTAACGATCTCATCTCACTTATAAAAGATAGCGAGATCACTGATATTTATTCGAAAAGTAACAATCTTGCTAAAAGCTAACGAGATTGCTGCTATTTACCAACATTAAAAAAAGGTTATAAAACATATTTTATAAATTTAATAAATTAAAAAGATGAACGAGTTAAATTAGCGGTGCGTGTTAATTAATGGCATTTCAATTAAAATGTCGTTATTTTTATAATATTACCAACGGTTTAGTAAAAAATGACGTTGTTTCGTATGTATTAACAGCATTTTTGAACCGCCGTTACATCTACTTTTAGAAATTTAAAAAATATTCGAGTTGATTAATGGCGTTTCTAACCAAACGCCTTTATTTGTATTATATTACCTGCTGTTTAGTAGAAAATGCCGTTGTTTCATATGTATTAACGGCATTTTTGAACCGCCATTAAATCAATTTTTATAAATTTAAAAAATATTCGTGTTACTTAACGGCATTTTTAACAAAACGCTGTTATTTGTATTATATTACCAGCGTTATTTTGTGTGTATTAACGACATTTCTGAACCGTTGTTAAATCTATTCTTTATAAATTTAAAAAATATTCAAGTTAATTAACGGTGTTTCTAACAAAACGTCGTTATTTGTATTATATTACCAGCGATTTTGGAAAAAATGTCGTTGTTTCATATGTATTAACGGCCTTTTCAAATCGCCATTAAATATATTTAAAAATATTCGAGTTAATTAACAGCGTTTCTATGTAAACGCTGTTATTTGTATTATATTACCAGCAGTTTAATGTTTCCTATGAATTAACGGCATTTGGAACCACCATTAAATCTATTTTCATGTATTTAAAAATATTTGATTTAATTAACGACGGTTTAAGGTTAAATGCCGTTGTTGGTCAAGAATTAATACAATTCTAGAAAACGCCGTTGTTGGTTAAAAATTAATGACGGTTTTTATAAAACACCGTTAAATTTCTGCCATAAATTGTAGCCATTTTTGTAGTGGGTGTGAATAATATTTGTACTCCATCAGTTCACATATTTACTGCGTTCACTCTCCACCCATCATTCACCATCAAAATCCAATCTAGCAACCATATCCAACTCCATCCATACCAAAAATAATATAGTTAAAAAATAAAATATCAAAGTTAATAAACCCAATCCACTGTCCACATCCATCATTTGCCATTAACTCACATGGGTCATCATCCAAACAACGATGTATGGTGAAAGAATAAAGTTATTTCTGAGGCTTTAACTTGGGCAGCTAACTCGAAGTCAACCTGATTAATGGGGGAGCATGGGTTGGTTTATATGGAAATGAGTTGAGCCTGAGCTAGAAAATTTCAATCCAAATTTCAAATCCGATGCTATATATTTATATATAAATATTTTGATTTAATTAAAAAAAATATATTAGTTTTCTCTTCCTAAATATATTTGTAAAATTGAGATTTTTTCTTTCTACATTTAAATTTATTACTATATATATGTGTGGGTAACGTTCTTTGACAAAATTCAAGACAACATTCTAGACAAAGTTTTGTCTTACAGATTTTCGAAGATGAAGAGTCATTTTTAGATAAATTTTGATGAGAAACGAAATAAAAAATAAAATAAAAACTCCAAGAGTGACAAATCACAATCGTGTACACTCTTATTTCAGCCATTCCTCTGAAGGGATGATCCTGAAATTTGCCAAAAAGGCCATAAAGAAGGGTCAAGGATCCAAGACCACAAAATTTCAACTTTCGACGTCAAACACAACCCTAACGTGTAGTGTCAAAACAATTGTGACTTAGAGAAAGCCCCTGGATTTGGCTGGTCAAAAATTCACTATGATTCCATTGTAGCCGAATGTGGTAAGCCACCGAACAATTTCCAATGGGCCAAAATACCCATCGTAAATTATGACTAGTTTCGTGGGGTCCATCTAGAATTTGATGGCCCTAAGCCCTTGAATCTGGATTTGATCAGCAAAAATCAACGGCCCAAAGCCGGTGAATCTGGTATACCACAGAGCATTCGATAGCCTTGGGCAGCTAAACCTGAACCTACACGTGCAACCAAACAAAAATTATAGGGTAATTTACCAAAACATACCACAAAAATTGAAAAATAATTAAAATTATGCACTATTCATCTTAATTCCGAAGACGATAATTACTATTTTCAAAAATAACTTGTTTTACTAAAATAGTAAAATTTGAAATGAACAATATTTTGTTATCAAAAATATCTTTTTATCATCTTTTTATTAGATAGTATACACATCCCCTGTTTAAGTGGTGTTGGATTGGCAATTTAATAATCTATGTGGGCCCAACGACCTTTAGTAAGGATTTCAACGTAAGTTAGCCTAGTCTTCGTTTTTAGAAAGAAAGGTTAGGTTTGTTGAGTCCAAAATTCGATAAAGTAAGGGAGTTTTCTCGATGGAAAATGCTGAAATAACACAAATTATTTACTGCAATTCTCACAAGTCTGACATGGGATGTGCACATAACCAAAGATGTTTTTTCTTGTGATACGAGTAAAAATCATCTACGATTATGTATGCATAACCACGTCAGAATTGTGAGAATCACTGTAAATCTTGTGTCACCCAGCACTGTTCTTTTTCAATAGAATGCACCAGATTGGTCTCTCCTATGGCAATGTGAAAGCCTACAAAATTATTAATCCGCGGCCCTCTTACCTATAAAGTTGTCATCTTTATTGACAGTCAAAAGTTTGTAAGCTCTAAATGTAGTGATGTACATTTGGATAAATCCGAATTGAATTTTTGGGTTTGGTCCGGGTTTAACTAAAAGCAAGATCAGACCGAAAGTTTTGGATTTGGCTTTTGTTCGGATTCAAGTCTCAAACATCATAATCGAACCAAGACCGAACACAAATTTTCAAATAAATTTAGAGTTCAGATTCAGTCAGAGTTCAGGTAAATCCAATTTTTTGAATTTGAAATTTGAATTAAAATTGTTGCAATTTTGAATCATGTTTTAAAAAAATGGATTTGATTTTTTTATTTGGGTAGATCCAATTTAACATTTCAACATTAACCTATATAAGTTTATAAGACATAATACATGATTATATAGATATGAACTTATAAGTTTATAATATATAATACATAAGTTTATATATATTTATATAACTTACAAATATGTACATAAATAACTTACGTAATCATATAACTTATATATATTCTTATAAATAATTATTTATAATTATATAAAATATAAATTATATAACTTATAAATATACACCTATGTAACTTATAAATAACTATATAATAGATAACTTACATTTTTAAATATATCACAAAATAAATAAATTAAAATTGAATCATAACTCTGGTATTGATGAAATTATAAAATTATATTGAGTATATAATATTAAGTATAAAAGTAAATTATAAAATTAAACTAATTATGATTATAAAGATGGAGAGGCACTATATCACAATAGTATGAATACATCATATCTATCATATGTACAACTCAACCCAAATAAATAATAAATAATAAAATCAAATTTGCAATTCATCTAATGATTATTCTAATCGTATTTCTTCATTTTGTTATTCTCTTCTTTTGCCTAATCACCAATCCTTCAAATAAATTAAAACTTCTAATGTATCCAAAACAAAATGACTTCTAGATTGAGATAAGATTCTTCCACTCATACTAAATATTGATTTTGAAGTCACAGTAAATACATAAATTATTAATAGATCGTGTGCCATCATGGATAACACACGTTATTACATACTATAACTTTTCCACTAATCTAAATATTATGATGATTCTCATCCCAAATTTTTATCATATGTGAATTCAAATGACTTTGTAATTCGAAAGTTTAATTATGATTGCTAAAACTTATAGGTGTTTTTAATAAAAGTAAAAGAAAAGTATATTTGTGAAAGCGCCTTCGATCCGTCGGGGTGCGCGGATCCGCTTTTGACCCTTGAGGTTTGGGAGTTCGCCACCTAGTTATTACGGTCCAGGAACCAAACTGACTCTAAAAAAGGCAAACTAATCTACGAAAGAGAAAAAAAGTCCGGGGATCACGTTACGGGGTTAGAAGGTGTTAGGCACCAACCCCGCCCGGCCAAAGCCGGTCTCTACTAACTTCCCAAATAAATCACATTGCTAAAAACCTAGATAAAAATAAAAATAAAAATTTTATACCTTTCTGATAGTAAGGATTTTGCTCCCTCAAATCTGACAAAAATAGCTCTTTGTATCGTTATTCCTTGCTTCGTTCTGTCTCCGGATTTGATTTCGGTTCTCCGAGATCAATGTATATCCTTCTTGTTGGATCTGAACTCTTCAAGTTTGTTGCGGATTTGGGGGTGTTTTTGGAGAGCTTTTAGGTGTTTTCTAGGCTAAAATTGAAGGAGGGATGTTAGGTAAGGAGTTGGGGCTCCAAAACTAGGGTTTATGGGGGGCTAGGGGAGCTTCTAGACCTACTTCTCTTAGGGTTTATGATTTGATACGAAAATAGGGTGTGGGGACCTCTATTTATAGATGTTTTAGGGGTTGATTTGGATAGAGTTAGTATTTAATTAGAGTTCTTTTAATTAGAGTTGTATTTTAGTTAGACTTGTTTTAGGTAGAATTGTGTTTTAATTACAATTGTTTTAGGTAGAATTATTTTTAAGTTAAACTCTATTAGATTGAGTTATTATTTAATTAGAACTCTATTATGACTTTTGATCTTATTTGATTGACTTTTAATGTTTTGATTTTAGTTTTAATTGATTGACTTTTAATATCTTGACTTCAGTCTTGCTTAATTGACTTTAATTTTGACTTCAGTTTCACTTGATTGACTTTAATACCTTGACTTCAGTCTTGCTTGATTTACTTTTAATTTTTGGAGAACCCCCCTATAAAATATCTTTAATTCTTTGGACCCCCAAATGGAGGGGTCCTTAAAGAAATATCTCACGAATCCTCAACAATTTTACTTGAAAGTCCGATTGATCAATTTTTTTTAATTCAAAATTTTAAATTAATTTCATCAATGTTTCACTTTAATTATTTAATGTTTTATTTATTAATTTCGAAATTTTTAATTATGAAAATTGTGAAATTACCGTTTTACCCCTGGAGAGGACTTTTCACGTTTTAAGTCGATTTTTATATCCAGGATGTTTTAGAATGATTTTTCGTAAGGAATTCAATGGAAATATTGGTTTGTGTCATTTATGAAATTTTTTGTGTGAAATGGTCATGAACTTTATGAGGGGCATTTTCGTAATTTTGTCGAATTCTGTTAAAATTGGTGAAATGATTTATTTGGTTTCGATTTGTTGTTTTATGTGTTTGAGAGAGTTTTTCTAAGCGTAACGTAGGCTCTAGGATTATTTTGAGGTTAGGGGTAATTTGATCAATTTTTAGTGATTGTTATCGTGAAACTTCTTTTTGGTCTGCAAGATGATGATTTCTATGTTTCTGAGGTCGTATTTTCCTAGCGTAGCATGGTTTCTAAGGTTTTGTCAATTCGAGATACCTCATCCGGATTTCTGAAACATATCGGATAACAAAATAAAGCAATGGAATACACATCCATCATTGGGAATCATTGCGATCGGGTTGACGAGTTGATTAATCAGGCGGATGCAAAAATGGGGTGTCTACAATTTGAAACCAGAAGATGGTGATGCTACATTAGAATTAGTCATATTATTAGTATTAATTAAATCGTACTTAACTTCATAAAGTTTATAAATTTTAAATTTTAAATAATTAAAAAATATATATATATATATATTTCAACTTCAACATCAAGATTATTATTTAAACTAAAAATAAGTTGTAAAACCTTAATTTTAAAGCTATGATTCATAATTGAAGAAAATGTTAAATTATATGGAATAGTTTTTCAATATTTATTAAATTTTTAATTCATTTATGTGTCATTTTTATTATTAAAATTTAATTTTTTTTTATTAAATGAGTTTGCACACAAAATTCAGCGGATATAGCATATTTTTGTCCCGAAGAAATTTTTGTAACTTCGGCAAAACTTCGAAAATAATCACAAATATTGGATGCATTATCCCAATCATTTTCTTCTATAATTGTCTCATTACGTATTTCTTCTAAAAATCTTTTTAATAGATTTTTCTAACAAATTATGTGTTGTAACATATAATAGGTGGAATTCCACCAATGCAACACATCTAACGATAATCTAGTATTATAATGAGGTATGGTTATAGGTTTATAGTATTATAATGTTTTTTTTAAAGTTGAAAAGACAACCAATAACATCGACCTAGTGACTTGGTTTGAAGGTCCAGTTAAGTTGACGAAAAAGACTGATTTTGCTCTCCACTATTAACGGCATAGGGGTTGGTGATGGTCGTCAACATTTCAAGAGGAAGGCATTGGATATTACTTTTAGGATAAGTCGACTTATTACGTGGGCATACTTACCATTACAAGAACCAACTTTAGTCCTCACACATCTCACGTTGAGACTTTAGATAACAGCCTGATTGTACATATATTTAAAAAACCGTTTAAAACACATCATGTATAATTATAATGATAAAAATAAATAAAACTTCCTATTTGTAATATGGGATTTGATAAATGATAGAATTTGGTGAGTAATAAATGGTAGAAATATAGGATTTGATGATAATATCTTAATGCTATGATTTTTTTAGTTTTTAAATGTATTATGTTGATCGGAAGATACATTTATGAGTAAACTTTTTTTTGGTATCATAACATGTATTATGTTGGAGATGATGTTACGGGAAACATAGAATAAATTAAAATAAATCACTTATCTATTTTTTTTAATAACCAAAATGTCTTATCTATTATTAAATATATACAGTTTTTTCATCATTTTTAATATATTTCTTTTATCTTTTATGTATCATCATTTTTTTCTCATTTTCTACGTTTTATCTAAAGTTTACTCTTACTGTTTTAAACCCATACTCTAACTTTGTGATTATGCATATATCTACATGCAAATACATACTCATCCGTCGATGAAATGTTCTGTCCTTAGTGAGTGGCTAGGTGCTCTTCAGGATGACCCTTCATGTAAGAGTCAAAATCCAGTAAGGTGTCTCATTCCTATAAATAAGAATGGTGTCTACGTATAAACAAGGAGATAGAGCCATCGTGGAAATACTGAAAATTGTCAAGGAGATTCAACTGTTACAAAATTCATTTACTAGTTGTGTGTTCGAATTCTTTTAGAGAGAAACTATAATAGGGCTGCTGATCATTTAGCTCAGTTAGGGACCTATGTTGATCAACTTTTTATAATAGAAGAAGAAGACAAAACTACTCAAGAGCTTCATAAAATTTTAGAGGAAGATCTCACTTGTAATTAAGGGTTGCAACTGGGCGGGTTGGAGGGTAAACTCAGGCTCAACGCAAGAAGCAGACCCCTCAAGTCCAACTCAACTCAACCTGGCCATTAGGCCTAGGTTAACCATCCAAGCTTGATATTCTAAAATTGGATTGAGTTCAGGTTAACCCAAGTTTAAATAATTTTGGGTGATTTGCTTGGGTTGGGCAGCTTAAACTTGTTGAATAACCCTAATTGCATTTTGGTTAGCAAACAAATTTAATATTTTAAAAAAAGATATACAAAATCAAAAATAAAACTACTATTAAATAAAATCCCATATAACCCTTAAATCCATCATTGAGAGAATATTTGGATAAACCATACTAAATCAAAGTTCACATTAATATTTAATTAATTGTTCATAAATCATAATATAATAAGATGAAATAAAAAACCTAATATAGCATTGGGTTCGGGTTGAGTTGGATTGCTTGTATCTTCAGAAATTTGACGGATCATCCTGTCAAATATGCCGGTCAAATATTTTCTTGTAGAATTTTTTTTTTTGACGGCCCTAAACTATCAAATTATTGGGGAATGAGCTTAAAAAAAAATCATAGAATATGACCGTCGAATATGGAGGTTCAACAAATAATAGGGTGATTCTTTAATTTACCAATCACAAAAAACGAAATAGTAATAAAAAAATTAAAAAAATATATAAAAAACAAAACAAAAATCATAAAACAAACTCCAAATTAAATTAAACTCAAAATTCATATTATATATTGAAATTCCATCACTAAACAAGTTCTAATTGAAGTAATTAACACTTAGAAATGAAATTACGTCACATAATTGCTTAAAAAATGCGGTGTACAGATTTTGTTCCACTTTGCATTCCAACCACAACACCAGAGATTATCCACTTAGGAAGCTTGGGAGGTCTCCCAATGGTCTCAGTGAATCATTCAATGAGCTCTGAAGGTGAGTTCCCATGCAGTATTCTTCCTCGTGCCAACTCACAATGTATCTATCAACAATATCCAGAATATGAAAGACTTCAAACAGACTATATGTCAAAACATCAAGCCATCAAAATATGTTACAGAATGTTATTTAACAACCATGAATTACCCGTATTTGAACTGTATCGTGTCTTGTTAAATCGAAAACAAAATAGTTGTATCCTTCAAGGTAAAGTGACCTCATTTTTTATGTCATAAGGGGTTGGTACAAACAAGTTCCTATGTGTCGCATTGAAAACCATAGACGCTCTATCGTGAGACGGGTTCCAATCAAACTATGCTTTGGGTAAGTCCCCATGATAAGGCTGCCTAAACAACATGGAAAATTGATCGAGAGAATGTGAATCATCGTTAGGTGAAGGAGTTGTAGTGTTTGTGAGATTAACAGTTGAAGACTCAAGAATGAGTAAAAATATGATCTCTTGAAGACTCATGAGTAAAATTGCCCGATGACTAATGAGTCAACTTGCCTGACTACTCAACGAATAATCGTTTTCCCAATATAGTTAAACATTCCTAATCTAGGTAGATTGACGTTTGGTCAATCACGATACACATTCCTAATCTAGTGGGTAGATTGACGTTTGGTCAATCACGACTATCGGCTTTGTCTCATTTCAAATGATTCAAGCCCAATTCTTAGGGATAACTAACTTAAAATGTAGTTTTAAATGTTTTTTTGGGTATTTATTTCTCTCTTTAAAAGTAGGAAAACTTCCATTTGAAAGCAGTTTCACGATATGCAACAAGTTGGAATGAGTTGTGCATAGACAATTACAGCGAGCAACTGAGAAACGGAAACTTAAAATTCATGATGGAATGGAGTGATTGTTAGATAATATTACGCATGCAAGTGAAAAATCAACAATAATTAATTTCAGCATGAGTAAATTTAAAAAAAAAAAATCAAGAAAATAGAATATACATGTACCATACCTCAGTTCATGGCAAAATATATCAGTCCGATCATGCAAGAAAGGTCTCAACTTTTCGAAGAATTTATCTTCAACAACAAGGTGCTCTGATTGGGACTTGAACTTTTCTTCAAGGCTTAATGTATAGAGTGATGTGGCTAGGTGAACAATAACCGATGGATCCGAGTCCTCAAGGTTAGCCTGCAATTCCCTTTGAATCCATGGTTCTATTCGCCACTGCATTCTTTCCTTCACATCATCATTCCATAGTATGTTCTACAAGTAGAATGAAATGAGATATATATCAAATGATGAAGATACAAAGTTTGGGGATGCTAGTCATAACTCATAATTAGTTTCTCAAGTGAGATTCAAAGCATAGTTTTGTCCTTAATCCATGTATGTTCATGTTGAAACTCAAGATTAAACAGTAAGAAGTCTATGTGAGAAAAAGTGCAAAATTTCCTTAAACCCAAAGCCTCATTTTCTTATGGTGCAATTTCTTTTAATGGCTTCAAGGAACTCTTTTTTAGGGTGTTATCTTCGGGTGGGAGGTTGCAAGTAAAGCAAGTAAAGATCTTTAGCATTTAAGGTATCCTTGACCTCATTTCTCTCTCTACTTTGGTTTAATGAATCTTATACTATCAAAAAGAAAAATATAATCTCTTAACAATGTTAAGTCAGTTTCTACTTACCACAATAGAGTCACATTTTAATAGGCTCATAGAATGAACCTTCTTCTAATTCAACAACTTGAATCAATCACAAAAAAATATAGAAAGTGTACCTGAACTTTTAAGATATATATTCAACCAAAACTCATCGTAAATAGAAAATTGAATTGCCATTATAACAAAAAAGTAACCAACTAATTGTTGAACATATGCAACCAAGCTAGAGATTTTTCTCCACTCTCTCCATAAGTAGAAACCCAAATATTAAACAAAATACAGAATCAGAGAAGATAGACAATAATAGGATGAAAAAATATACCTTTGTCAAACATAACTCCATTTGCAATAGACTTGACAAGATTTGCTTGATGTGGTCAGCTTTTCAATATCCACACCATGCTTTCAATGGCTGAGGTTACAAAATCCTGTTCTGAAATATAATGTTATTCAAATGTGACTACACTAAACCATTTTAATAGTTACAATTACCGTAACACCTTTTGTTTCAATGAAATAGTTGCAAATACCTTTGAGGATCTCAATTGCTGGATCACAACCTCCATAGCTTTGCTTCCACCAATAAAATTTAGATGTGAAGTGTTCATATAATCCATCTGAATGATTAATATAGTCATTTCATCAGCACAAGACCCAAACAATGACATAATAGTCACAAACTCCTCATTTTCAAATAAGGTTACAAGACCTATTAACAAATATATTTGAACTTAAAATCATGGAATTCAATTTTTCAAATAAAAATTTTATACATCTAGTCCATGTGCCCTAGGCCTTAGACTTTCTAATTTCATAGTGAGCTATTTCAAACCAACCAGAAACATTGAATTGCCTTACTCTTCAAAGAAATATAGTTACCAAAATAAACCACAAAGCTTAAAAAACAAAAAAGCAAAAATGGTAACCAGAACTATTGTCAAATTTTGTGATTTTCACGTAGTGGATGACTGTGTCTTGGGGAGAAAATCAGCTAGACGTTGAAAATGATAGCATTTAGGTCATTTATGGTAGTCTCAAAGAGAAGTCATAAGTCAAGGGAGGCATGTCATCAATCTCAAAATACAAGAGGGTATTTCTGATTTACAAAAATATTAGAGAAGACCTTCAACGTGGACATGCCATCAGTTAGGATACTTAGAGAGGATCCAATGTTTGTCATAAATGAGGACTTCATCTAATAGATTTTTATCTTTTGGTCTACAACCCTAGCAGGGAGGGAACCCAGTTACTACAAACAGAACATATAAAAATAACTCAAGCCTTAACAATGGCCATCATCTTATTGTAACCCCTCATTCTCGACCATATACAGACAGATATAAGTATTTGTGATAAGGCTTCGATGCAAATAAGTATGCTGCTGCTGATACAAACACTTACAAATACAAATCTAAATTTACAAAATGAAAAAGCATAAGATGGTTGCTAAGACATCTTATTTGAATTATCCCTGTCATTGAGATGGAACTTTGATTCATGCTTTGGTAATTAATAGAGTTGTTTTGCGGCATATTTAGTAATTTTGATTTGCTTGTATGGTTTATATAATAGTCTCTAGAATTGGAGTTTCAATTTGATACATTGCTTATAATCTGTGTTTAATAGTGGAAAGGTTTATCTTTTGTTGGATAGCTGTAAAGGGCTCATACAGGGTTGAATTTAATAAAAAAAAGAGTGAATTAGTTGTTTTTTTTTTTCTCCATCTATTTTTTTTCCCTGATTTTGATGAGCTGTTATTAATGTTGATAATGAGTGCTTTTATTTGTTTTCTAGTTTTTCTCTAGGCAGTTCTACAAGCTAGCTATGAGGGATTTATAAAAATTGTACATCGTAGGCTAGTGGCTCAAGATAGAGGATTCATCATTCATGTTTCCTTCCCCAATAATTTGGGTGATGCTCCTAGGAATTAGACAGTAAAGGGAGGGGTTTATGGTGAGGTGCATTACCAGTGGCCTAGCTAGTGCAACCCTTAACTAGTATGATAATTTGCATTGCTTAATTCTAGGATTTTGGAACTAAGTTTTGAACGAGTTCAATGGTCGAGGTTGCCTTGAGTTCACAACTGTGGTCGTGTGTGGGAATTGGGCTCTGAATTGTGCCAAGAAGCTCACTAGTATGTTTGTGTGAATCTTAAAGAAATGTTTGCCTCATTCCTAAACAAGGGAGTGAGGGATATTTTAGACATCGAAGGGCAATGTGCTGCGTGGAAAGTAACAAAAAACAATCACTGTTGGGTTTCTTTTGCTATGCAAGCTCTCATTAAGTTCACAATAGCCATTGGATGCAATGGCATCTTCAAAAAATATACAGAAATTGTCGTCCAAGTTTCTCAAAAATGAGAATCCTTGCAAAAAAGGGGAACAAATAATTAAAGCAGTTGCTGACCTGAATGTTAGGAGCAAAGCCACCTTCATCACCAACATTAGTTGCATCTCAGAGACAATGACTAAGCAAATGGTTGACCAACTCCCTACTAGACTTAACATAGAACACAGAAGTTGACTGAAGTGACACCCCTAGCCATAAAGTTATCCATGGTTAAGATTTTCTGAAATGCTGGCAAACAAATGAAAAAATCTTCAATGAGATAAATGGGACATTCCAAACACATATTGGACCAAGGTAGTAGGGAACAAACAATAGATATTGAACCTGCTGTACCAGATAGAATCTTAAAAAGTCCGAGTCTGAAACATCCAAGGTATCCCGGTTTAGTAGGATTCCCTAACAGCCAATGCACACAAAACCACCAAAATGTACTTGAAATAAAATTAATCTCATCATCTCAATAGTTTCTCCTTCAACTTTTAACAGGTATCATTCTCTCAATGCACAAACAGTTCAATAATTCTCAGAAACAATACCCTTCAACTCCTGATTAAAGAAAGAATGTCATCACAAAATGCTCAGAAGTTTTCCAATGAGTGAATTTCTAACTACAAGCCTACTTGTATAGTTTGTGTAGTGTTTTCCTTTACACATATAGTCTTTTAATTTGGGTTAAAGAATTGCCTAGAACCAATGTGATATATTTAAGTGGTTCCTACCTAAACTTAAGTTCTCTCTCTCAATACAATTGAGAGGTGTTACATACGTAATTCGATTAGATCATAGAATATAATGAAGGACGAAGAATATAAACCAATTCGAGATAGTCAATCTCCAAAATCCAACAAAAGATTCAATAAGTATTTTATCCGCATAATTTCATTTATTTAAGCTCAAAAGCAATATAAATTTTAAATACAAGATGTAAATTACACCGTAAAACATTATTCTAAAGTACCTACTATCTTACGTATTCAAGGAACTACACATAACTCAACTTCTCTTTCAACAAGACTATGATCCTATGCACTCCATAATGGAGATCGAGTTGCTGTTTCCAAGCCTTCTCAAGAACCATTGCAAGGAATTGGCAGTCCGATGACTAGGGCAAGGACAAAGATGATGGAAGAGGAATTGCAAGGCTTGATTGTGGAAATCCAATACAAAGAGGTCATTCTAGAAGATTCTAAGGCTAACTTCGGAGATATCAAAGTTTCATCAAGGATGGTTAACTATCTTTTCATGCAAGAGATCAATTTGAATGCTAGGGTTAATTGGGAATTTTTATGTTCTAATTGTCCTTAGTTTTGAATTCTTTATTTCCTAAGGACTAATTAGACTTTCTTTATTTTTTTTCAATGACTAATTAGAATTAATCTTGATCTAATTTGTCTATAAAAGGGGATCTCATTTTGTAATTGAGACACAATTGATAATTTACATCTTATGAGATTTTGAAGTTTATTCAAAGAAAACTTTAGTTTTGTTTCATGTTTTCTTTATGGGTTCTTTATGAGTTTTCATTCGAGTTCTTGAAGAAAAGACATGAATCTTCGACTTATCAAGGAAGTGATCAATCATTGTGGTGTCATTAAATTGAGGTTTCAAGGACTTAGTTTCCTTGGGATTTTAGTCCGATCAACATTTTAATTTATTTTAAAACAATCTAGAACGTTCGAAGCCTTCGAATAAAAGGATTCCTAGAAGAGATCATCAAGAGAAGGTCTTAATCCAAGAAGGTTCATATCACTCCACCTATTCTAACTATTCTTCCCTTACAAGGACTTGATTGATACACCTCATACACCCTAAACTACATTATATCAAGAACTATAAAATATTTATTTTGACTTACCAATAATCCATTATAGAGTTTTTGATTGAAAATAAAACTCTAGATCCTACACTCATGAAATATTTGGGATTCAAAATCACAGCATGAATATCTGAACTAACACATATTTTAGTATCGAAATAAGTAGGTTTTTGGATACAATGTGAAATCCACAATTTTTTGAGATAAAATCCTAAAATTCAAGTTAAACACTAAGTAAAAGGTGGCTTGTGATTCAATCTAATTCACACAAACAAATAAGAAAAGAGATAAGAGATTTAAAATTGGAATGGTTTCTCTTAATTTAGATTTAGGTTTTGTGTGGTAAAAATCCATTCGTTTCTCAATCAAATCAGCGTGCATGATGAAAGATTGGTTTAATTTCAGGGTAAAAACAGAACATCTGCAGAGAAAAAAATTGGGAGATTAAGAAAACCTAGATTCATACCTGAACGCAGTCTTCGTGTCCTTCATTGGCTTTGTAACCTTAATCCAGTTGTTTAAACTCGAATCAGATATTGATTGAAGGATTGAGAGTGATGTGAGTGAGAGAGAAGAAAAATACGAGAGTGATGGAGAGGATTAACTAGAGAAAACAAGAGATCGAGCGAAATCGAAAGAGATGTGAGATCAAGAGAGATCGAGAGATAGAAGAGATGTGAGATCGAGAGAGAAACTCCTGTTTAGTAGGTTAGGGTTTTTAATCTCAAATCGATCGAGAAAGATAGAGAGAAAGAGAACCTTCCTCTCCTCAGCTCCCCCACACTAAAAAGTTTGGTTTTATTTATTTTTTCTGTTCTATTTATTAAAAATAAAAAATAAAAAATTGCCGCCTAAAGCCCACAAATTCAACTAAAAAAAATTGACGGTTTGAAAACATAAATCTTTTCGTCATATTGGGATTTTTTTCACGTAGTGAACTCAGGCTTAACTCATTTTTTACATAACTCAACCCAAGTTCTCAATCACATTGAGTCCGGGTTGAGTTCAGGCCAGCTCACCCGGGTTGCAGCCCTAGTAATTACATTCGTTAGTATTTTTTCTTTTTTTTTGTGTGTGTGGTGGTGGGGGGGGGGGGGGTTCTACATGTCATGTTTTAATTGGAGATTAAACACATGATCCCAATGTGTTTTAAAAGTTCGACTGAAACAAGCCACATGGACACCATTCCTATTATAGGAACCGTTCCTATAATGTAACTTTGTCGGTGTATAAATTTATGTTGAATATCATGGATGGAAACCTTCAAATTACAGTCCCAAAATAGCACACCTTCACTATTTTCTGTTATTTCCTAAATGATTATTTTATAAGTTGTTCAAGTATTTGGATAATCAAATACCTCTAAATTAGTAGATTTGTTGTAAATAGAAGTTAGGAGAATTTATACATTGTAGCTAGAATATAGAAGATCTAGAACAGTTTTAGTTATGCTAGTAATTTTAGTTTTGACCATTTTTTGTATCCAAATCCCGAGAAAATAATGTAATAAAGGCTCTGCTTGGCATGCTATAATCTTTTGAAAATGCAAATTACTTTCTGAAATCAATTTTACTGGTGCATGGTTACAATGGAAATTAAATGATTTGCATGGACACTACAAAAGAAAGGGCTTTTAGAGGCCTTTTTTGGGGCGATTTAACGAAGCGTCGCCTAAACAGCAACCTCAATGGCGGTTTTAGATTAGCCACCTTCCAAGAGACTAAATCAGTGGCATTTGGTGAGAAACACCTCAAACGATCAGAAAATAGAGGTGATTTTTGGTAAAACGCCTTCAAAGAGATGATTGAGGGAGGCGATTATTGCAAAACTGCCGACGAATCTAGGTCTATTTTGGTCCAACTGTTTGATTTTTGGGGGTGATTTTCTCGCGGGAACCCTAGAAACTCTCGATCTCCCTTTTTTCCTTTGTCTCATACTCTCTCTCCATCTCTCTTACTTTGAATCCTGCAAGACTTGTGATTCCCATTAAATTATGATGGTTTTATTTTTGGGCATGATTTCCCTTTTCTCACTCTTCGATCCTCCTTCTTACAACCATCTTCCTCTCCCACTCTTTGATTTCTCTTAAATCTTCAAAGTTCAAACAACATTAAAGATTACAGGTAATTTCAAATCCTCATTGATGGTCTCTTCTTTTGTTTCGAAGATTTTTAGTTTTAATTTGAGATTGGATGTTTTAGAGATTTTATTCTAATCTTTGTTTGAAATTTTGTGGATTTAAGTAGTTCGGGATGGATTGTGAACTGTTCAGCTCTTCATCGATTGTAAGTCCACTCTTTCTCTTCTCAAATTTGGTTCTTAAAGCTTTTTTTATTTTCAAATACTCCTAAGGTGGTTCCATGGCTAGTGAAAAATATTTATGTATATCTAATTTTCTTGTTCTCATGAAATCCTAATGGTTGACTTCAAGAAGTCTCAATTACCTAATCTAACTCAGTAAAATTTCCTTAGAAGGACTAACAAACATAATTCCTTACTGGTTTAATTTTTTTTATTTCAAGACTTACAATACTGAAACTAGTTAATTAGAAGAGAATCCATCTAATATTTTAAGTTGGGTCATGAGTTTTCTAACTTTACCCTTGTATTCTTATTGGAAGATGTTTACATGAATCTGATTGATTTTTTAATGTTTATGATAGGTTTTAAGAAGATCTTGAATTTAATTTAGTTTGAATATTATTTACTTTATTTTTCTTATTCTAAAATAATGATTATGTAAACCTGATTTTAAACATTACTAAGTTGGAGCTCGCAATTTGCAACAAATGATTTAATGAGCGTTCATCAGTATGTCAATTTCATAGTTTAATTAATTATTTATTTAATTTGCAATGAATTATTCAATTAATGTTCATTTTGACTCCATACTTGTGTTCTAACATTGTTTGTAAATACAATGGTGCTCAAAAGAATCCCGTGACAATCTTGTGACATTGGAGCTCAAACGAATGTCTAGTTCAGAATTAAACCATTTTTTATATTGGTGAGTTCCCTACTTTATGCTTACATGCAATTTTTTAATTAGTTTAGATTGCACTAAGTATGAATGTCATTTACTTTTCTTATGGCAGGGAAGAAGAGAAGGATGTGAGAGATGTTATATTTGTAAGGGGTTATGATTGGCATATTGGCTTGGTCTATGTCTATTTCACCATTAATAGAGACATTTTGTTTTAGATATTAGCATTCTTTCTTCCTTTTTAGATAGGTCTATGGTAGTACAAGTAACTCTTTGTTGAAGGTGTAGTGGTTTGGGAAGCTAGATGGTAGTGGTCGACGAAGAATTATTGTTAATTAAGCTTCAGTTTTTTGTCCGTTGAGCTCCTCTTATGTTGGTAGGTTGCTAACATACCAATTGACACAAATAATTTCTGTTTTAATTATTTATTTATTTTTTTGCACTTCATAGTAAGTTAATAAGGCATATGTATAGGTAGAATTTTGTCTTTTGGAATTCAATGTGTCTTTTCATATTGGTAGTCGATAAGGCATATGTATAGGTAGATTTGCTAACATTTCTGGGAAATGTGTATCTACAACAATGTCTATGCTAAAATAAATGAATTTTTTGGGCATTCTTATTATTACTAAATCCATATTCTCATGTGTCTCATGGTACCTAGTTTAGGCATGAAAGATTCTTGGGACCTTTGAAGGCATTGGACTGCCAATGTCATAAATGGCATTACTAAATCCATATTCTCATGTGTCTCGTGGTACCTAGTTTAGGCATGAAAGATTCTTGGGGACCTTTGAAGGCATTGGTGATATTGTGTTATGTTGTTTCTTAGAATATGGCAACGTTGGCGCTGCATGGGCAACAATGGTGTCATAAGTACGTGTTCTCAATTTACCATGCTTTATGAATGGGTTACGTTTTACAAGTGTATTGTCATGTTGAGACGATGTTGCGATCAAACTTATACGTGATTCCCTTTCTTCCGATATTGTGACTAACAAGTGCCTGTTTCAGGTTGTTATAGGTTTTATGATGATTGAAGCTCTGAACAAGAAAGGGTTTAATGCTTTCTGTATATCTGTTCCATCACCAGAGGAACTTCTGCAAATTTTTTAGCTTGCAGCGCCAGTGTTCATAACAAAGATTTCTAAGGTTCATTTTATTTAGGTGGTTATTTATCTATATTCTGGTCACATGTAGTTATTTCACTATAGATAAGACCTTTATTTCAGGTGGCCTTCTATTCTCTCCTTACATGTTTTGCTACATCTATGGGTACAATGACCAGTGCAACTCATCAAGTTTCTATTTTACTCACTCTTCCAGTTTTGCAATTTTGAGTTATTTGTACCATTTTCTGTTATTTGGTTCTCATCCGTAAGGAGCTCTGTTAGATGTGTATCTGATAAAATTATTATGCCACTGAAGGTGATGATTCAAGTGTATTTCATGTGTACTGTATGGGGTGAACTCCTCTCTTAAACTGCACAGCCATTTATGCCTGAGTTGATTTCGGAGCTAATCGAAGTTTGACAAAAGTTACTATTGTTCATTCTCAATGCCGCATCCAATACCATATTTTAATGTTTTAGTACTTGCTTCTACCATTATCTATTTCTAAGACTTCCACTGGGCATTTATTTGAAAAAACATACATGCTATTGGTGGCAATATGGGTATTTCAGGTTTTCATTTCTGTTTTAAGAAGATGGATGAATTTGGTACAAATACCTTTTTCTTGAAAAGTGGTTGTAATTGCACTCTCTTTCGAGTAGTGTCTTCTTTTTGTTGAGTGCTTACTAATTGGTATACTATTTCAAACAAGCATGGATGCTTCTGAAGTCACTTGTGATAATTGGAGCCATAACTAGATCAATATTAGGAATTGTTGGAACATATGTTCCTTGGTTTTTGCCTAATATCTTTACATCTGACAATGAGATTGTCGGAGAGGTTAGTTTTGTTCTCTCAAGTTTCTTATTTTCTTGGTCATTGTAAGCAACCAAATTTTCCTCTTTTCTTATTTGTTGATATGGTGACTAGTGGAGGGATATCATAGAAGAAAAAACTGTGTGAAATTGTACTTGGAAGAAAGATTGGTTTGCTTTTAGTATTTTTTTAGTGAAAAACATAGATTGATTTCCAATTTTACACCCACAACCTTTCTCATGCTTAGAATGAAAAGCCACATTGACTTACTGTGTGATCCTCACTTTACAGGCATTACCAACATTTATATCACCATCCCACTTGCTTTCTCATGCTTAGAATGAAAAGCCTTCGCATTACTTATATCTGTGGATTATCATTTTATTACAAAGCCCCATGTGGAAGATCTAGTTTGACATAAAGGTAGCATTTCAAACAGTGTCCAGAAGTTTTCTAAATTACCACTATTAGAGGAGAACGACATTCTCAAATAAAAAATAGATGAGAATCTATTAGGAGCATTATAAACCAATGTTGAATCTATCTTGAAAATAAGGCCTACAGAAAGCTATATGAGATGATCAGTTTGATTCCTTCATATAGGGTTGAAAATTTTCAACTTTATTTATTGATGAGAATCCAAAGGAAGTATTGAATCCAACCAAGCTCACCTTTATGGTTTCTAATCAGCTCACCTTCACCTCCTATTGTTGGGTAATTACCTAGGCATGCTCCATCAACATCTTTCAAATTAGAATAACATACCTGGCAAATGTAGGGAACAAACACTGTTTTGATAGGGATTCACACTTTCAGCAAAAATAAAACATCTTGTTATCTCACAATTTTTACATCTCAATTAGCAATTCCAACTCCCTCAACCACCTAGAAATTTTTTGAATTACCACTATTAGAGGAGAACGGCATTCTCAAATCTCACTTATTTTCAGGAGTAGATATATAAGAATTGACATCAAAACATGTCTTAACTTTACGTACCATTAATGCATAGGTTCTGCTCATTTGTTAGGTTAATATCACCCTTAGACTAGAATTCTTGAACTTCTCAGTGAAAGCTAAAGCTATTCTCTTTTGATATATGGAGTGTTGGTTGTATACTTGTAGAGCTATGCTCGGTAGGCTAGTTAACTATTTGATTTTTTTTGTTTTTATTTTTTGGGTGTATTTCCAAATTGCTGGTTGGTGTGTTGTCTATCTATATGATATATGTGGTTTAGAGAGCAAAATCCTAAGTCAAACATAATGTTTATTTTTTATTGTTTTTGTTGCAGGGAGTAGCACTGTTTCAGACCCATGAGAATTTGGAACAGCTAGCCATGATGGAGAGGGTTTTAGGCCCATTGCCTATGCACATGTTGAAGAGAGTAGAGTGCGTATTTCGTTGAAGCCCCTTTTCATTCTACTAAATTTATATAAATCTGGTGGTTAGATCCCCTTATGTATATATTTATATCTATTTATTATCCAGCTGGCACGCGGAGAAGTATGTGAGAAGGGGTAGATTGGACTGGCCAGAGGGCTCCACGTCACGGGAGAGTATAAAAGCAGTTTTAAAGTTACCTCGTCTTTTTGTGTGGTGCTTGTTAATTACATTTGTTTATCTTGCATGCATACATGATGGTGAATTGTGCTTATTATTTCCTTTTATGGGTGCTGCTATATGTCAGAATCTAGTAATGCAGCATGTTGACCACTCGGCTGGGGACTTGATAGATCTACTGCAAGGTCTCCTTAGGAGGTCTTGAAAGAAAAAAAAAGGGGGAAAAATTTGCTTCTAGGAGGACCTCTCTAGAGTAGTAGCTCTCTAATGGGCTTGCTCCTGCTGCTGCTCTAGTGACAAAACTGTGTTCCTAGTGCAATTACTAAGGAGGAGGATGTTTACATTACAATGTGTTGTAGAAAAAGATCTTTTCTGGCACACAGATTACGCTGTGATTCCATCTTTGTTAATATAAAGAGGAGCTTTGACTGGCAAAGTGTGTAGCCATTACTTTATTTTTTTTGTTCTGTAAGAATTTGTATCACAGTCTAGTAATAGTAACACAATGCATTCTAGTACAGTGGGCATTTGGGTCTTTTCATATTGGTAGTTGGGGTCAAGGTCATCAATTTCAAAGCATAGGCGTATCTCCAATATTCAGCAATACTTGAGGGGGCTAGTGTAAAATTTTAAAAAAAATTCAAAAGCTTTTATAGCGACGGCCAAAACTGCAGCTGAAGAGTAATTTTTTTTTTATAAAAAGACTACCCTATAGCGACGGCCAATAACGGTTGTTGCTATATGTCATTTCTCATTTTTTTACTTGTATCTATCTTGTATAGATGATTGGAGTCTAGTTTGCAAATATGGGTTTTTAGTTTTAGATGAGAAGACTTATTATCTGAACCAGTTTCATTTTAATCAGATACTACCATATATATTTATGTTCTTTGTTTGTTAATGTAATGTCAGAGCATTATGGCTATATTTCTCTGTTTACATTGTCATTCTCTTCTGTATGAGTAACAGTCGTAAAATCGAAGTGGTACCTTTATGCAAAAACTCAAGAATGTTTTGAATGTTGATAATTGTTTATTATGTAGGGGATAAAATTAGAAAACTTATGCATAATTACTAGTAATTGCCACAATACATGCATGACTTGCAAGTGGAAAATCAGCCCTAATAAATTTATATGCAATCGCTACTGTGGGAGGCGAATAATTTGTTTCTTTTGGGATGTTATTCTAATTTGGGAACAAAAATGTACCAAATAATTCCTCTATATTTCCATCATTCGTATGGAAGTTTTAATTTAAACAGGTGTGGTCTAATAAATCAATGGATTGTTGTGGCCCTATTGGAAATATCAGCGGAAGTGACGACCTCGTTGTGAATTATATGTAGGGTCAACAAAATAGCTAGTAGAAACCAAAAGAAATTTAAATCTTCTGCAAAAAGTGCTAAAAAATTTCTCTGACCATATGCATATGGGGTTGTCATTGTTGCTAGAGTACTTGACAATATTCCCTTCTCATGTTAATAATGCTTTATGCTAAAATCTAATTTAGCAGATTGTTGTTGTGATTTAAGCCATATTCTTTGGTTATTTCATAGAGTTTGGTTGATATGTATTGGTTATTATATAGGGGGAGCCTGTGAATCAGCAATTGATATACTTTTGGTGTTATAGCTGTTTTTAAACTCTGAACTTTCAATCTGTGTATCTGTTAAGAGATACCAAAAGGGGTGGGTTGCGTTTTTATAGCATTATGAATTGTAGGAATATCTTTGATTAATCTTGTTCATTTTGTTCATGTTTTTCCACCACAGCATGGCCTAAATCCAATACATGTTGCTGCTGCAAGAGGTAATTATGGAGCTGTGGAGATTCTTCTCCCAGTGACATCTCCTATTCTCTAAGAAATCTTTGGCACATTGATCTCTATTTTGAATTATGGACTTGTTTCTGTACCATACAGTCCATTGAAGCTGTCTCGTGTAATTTTAGGTCATTCATGCCTTTTGTTCAGTGTGTTCGTAGGCAACATTAGGCTTCTCATTTGATTATCATTCGGGATAGATGGACCCAAACAAGTAGCAATGAAGCTACCTGTTTGACTTGAGGATCAAGCTGTCAGTGACGCCATCCATGAGATCATTGCAAATGACATATTCTAAGGTATGTTTTGGTTGCACATGATTTATGGATTTACTATTTTATTTTGCCAAAGTGAGCATGGAGATGGGGTGGAGCATGAGAGATGATTGGCTTCAAGTGCGCACTAAATCCAAAAAACATATAACATTTGTTTATAATTCATAGAGTTGTCTCTTTTTTTATAGTAAACATATTCATGAATGCGTAATTTGTTTTTGGATTTCGTAGATGCATGTTTAGTAGATTCTAGTTTATGTTTGGTAAAATATTTATTTATGGGTTGTGGTATCTTTTTATAAACAAGTGAAGTGATAAGTGAAATTTGTAGTGCTAATAGCACTTCTTTTTCTTTATATAATTGTAGGTTTTATTTTGGAATGAATATTTTATTAATTTTTTTTACAACATTAGAGGCGGTTTTGAATTGCCTCTAATGTTGTTTTTTTTTTTTTAAACTAATTTGTTATTAGGGGCGATTTTCAAACTGCCTCTAAAATATAAAAACCGCCCTTAAATAACAATATTTAGAGGTGGTTTTAAAACTGCCCTTAAATTATTATTATTAGAGGCAGTTTTCAAATAGCCTCTAAAATATAAGAACCGCCCTTAAATCATATTCTTTAGAAGTGGTTTTTAAACCACCATTAAATTATTATTATTAGAGGCGGTCTTCAAATAGCCTCTAAAAATATAAAAAAACGCCCTTAAATCATTATTTAGAAGCGATTTTAAAACCGCCCTTAGTTGGCCACTGAAAGGAATCAACGACGCCACTATAGTGGGCGGTTTGACTAAACCGCCCTTAAATATATTAGAGGCGGTTTAGTCGAAATTGGTGGCAGTTTAAAACCGCTTCAAAATACCTCATATTTTGTAGTGGGATCACCCAAATTCTTAAGAAATTTCAATAAATTATTTAAAGCACAATAAAATAACGTAAATCATTTGCAAAATCGCAAATGAAATTTTTTATTGCAAAGATCAACTACTCACAAATAAAAGATTTGCAAGAGATTTCCCAATGGTTACCAAGCAATAGTAAATCGGTCATTGCAAACCATTTGCCGTGCATATCAATTACATTTGTAAACGTACCAAACATGGCCTTAATATGGTTTTGTTTCTAGGGACGATTAACTATAAATACTTTAACATTACATTCACCTGGAGATTGTTGCTTGTTACTTCCCCCAAAAAATACTTAAAACTAAAATAATGCTGTAATATTAAATCTGACTAAATTACATGAAAACTTAAATGTGAAGGAAAAAAAAACTTGGCAGATTCTCATTCGATTTAATCAATTTTATCAGATTGATTTGAGATCAAATAGATCTCAGTTGTTCCAGTTTATAGATTGGCGATTTCCACTTAGTTTATAGATTGAAATCAAAATGCTCAAATCAATGATGAACTAATTAGTAAACATTAGATATGAATTAATATACTAGATTGCTATTTCAAGGCAAATTTCATAGACACCTTGATCTGTGCTTTTAAATGTGAATAATATACTAGATTACTAATTAGGTTTTGTTGATTTCACACAGATATAAAACATGGATATAGGGTCCAGCTAGCTAAAGACGAAGCTTGATTTTACATGAAGGTCAGTTCTATTTTCTGCTTTCAACCTTCAAATGTAAACATATATTTCAACACCACTGAAAACCATGATCATGTCAATCTGGATTGTTCATTGCTTTCTCTTATGGAAATTAGCACTAAAAAGGTTCAATCCATGTCTTTGTAGAGTAAATTTTCACTACAAAATTGTGAGTTTTTAGCGACAATATTATAGTGGCGACAATTTGGTTTAAATGCCATTCATTTGAATGGATTTATTAAGCAAAAGGCTTATCAGCAGATGTCTACATAAAAGTCTATTTACTAGACAACTTGGATCAACTAATTGGTTACAAAGTCTATTTACTAGACAACTTGAACACATTTCATAAAACTAGATTAATTTGATTAAAAAGTTTCTTGTATTAACAGAATTAGAATAAATATCCTATCCACAAGAAGATCATCTCCAAGAAACTGAGTTGCAATCTTGTTTAAGGCTGGCCTGTACGTCATTATTCTTTTGTCTCTGTTGGGAATCCATTTCTTTGATTGCATTTTAATCAAATGGCTTTTACATTTTTAATAATTTGTTGTCCTTTTGTTTTAACATTTTTAATGATCAGAAAATCGGGAAGTTAGTAATCCCAGGATCACTGATCTGTTTGAATGAACAAATAGAACAATTATTGGAGTGCAATGTAACTTACCTTATGGAAATTAGGAACACAAGTGAACAAGATTTTTATAGAAGCATCCATGATTTACACCAGTGTGCAGTTGTGTATCCTGATGAAAGGATAAAAGTTATATTGGCTAGCTATTCCCATTTCTTTGATTTCTTTTTAGATATGTAAATGTTTTCTAAAACATTATTTCCATAATTAAGAATAATATGATTTTGGGTATAATTCAAAATATTTCTCCATCTTGCAGATTCCAATTCGAATATTTGGGGATAGATGAAGATGTCGAAGCCTTGGAGAGGGCTATAATCTGTTTGAAGAAGCTGATAGAGGTATGAGCTACTTCTAGTTAATTTTTTATCCACTAAAATTCGCAACAAGGATCATCCAATAGACATGTTTATCTTAAGCACAAACATACATGCCAATAGACATGTTTTTATGATTTGCTGATCTCTGCCGCTTGATTTGCTTTTCTTTCTAATGGGGTTAGATGTAATGTGTGATCTTTTCTTTTCTTGCTTTGTTTCTTTTAATCTCATTTCTGACTTTGCCCAATACTTTTAATGCTACATTGCCCTTAATTAATGTATTTTTAGTGAGTGTTACCTATTTCTATTTGGTGTTGTTACTGTTTTTTTGTAATTTCAAGGCGGATATACTTTGGTTGCGGGTGACCTATGATGTTAAGGATCTAAACAATGATCTATTTATTAAAGAATGGATAAATGTGAGACTACTTTAGTGGGTATTACTATAAGCTTTCTTTTGGTTCTGTTTCCATATATGTTCCCTTTCCCCTCTAGCCTTTAGCCTAACTTTTAACTTTGGAATAATTGGTGTGGTGGATCTTTGATTCTATGAGCACTGAGTCATTTTTTTTTTTTATAACTTATTTTAGCTCCTTATTTGATTAAAGGAAAATGCAGAAGTAGAAGTAAAAGTGACATAGCTGACAAGGCTATATATGTATGTAAAATTAGATGCTTTTCCATTGAGATACGAGTGAAAAGCATCTATGGCTATGTGTGCACCTCTACATAGCTAACGAGGCTATATATGTATGTAACCCTGTTTGTAATGCTTCTCAGTTTTCTTAGGTTGGCTTTGGTTCTTAAATTTACTTCTCTTTTTGATTGGGATTATGGTTATAATGCTTATGTTTGTCTTTGCAATCTCATGTCTCCCAGCACTAGAACTTGAGTTCTTTTTCTATCTCCGGTGTCGTGACAGCAGAAACACAATGAGACAAAGAATAAAAACAGCAGCAACACCTCCTAAAACCTCTCCTGCAATGATTACAGTCTAGAAGACCCATATGACCCACAAGTATGCATAGGATCGTTTGAAAAAACAGCAAAAGAGTTCATATGGCCTTTAGCTACACCACCAATAGTGGCGGTACATGTGGCCATCACTATTAATAATAGCGGCGGTTTTTTGGTATTTGGCGGTTAGTTTCCAAGATTCAAACAATCACTAACTTGCTAACTGTGTACTCAAAAGCATTTTTCAAGTCGATGGCATTTTCATAGTTTAAGGCATAAGTCAGGGGTATTTGTACAGCTAAAACGTAGCTATGAGCCATTGAGCCTATATGGTGTTACTTATTAGTATGAACTGTGAAATGATATACTCTTTATTTATGTATTTTCTTCTATATATATTCAAATTTTGGCATGCATTTGTTGCTTGTTTGTGATAAATACAACATATGGGATGTGCTTCTCCCCTAAGTTCCATCTTTGAATAAGGCATAAATATAGTCAGTCAACTTGCCGTTTTAAACCTCTACTCTGACTTGAAGGAAAAATGATCATGGACTTGGAAACTCACTTTTGAGATCATTAGCTCGTATTCAATAAAAACAGTTGCTGTATGTATATTGCAAACAAAACTTGAAAGAATGTTGGGTGTGAGCTCTAGATTACACGACCAAGAAAATTCATGATTGAACTTCTACTCCATAGCCTTTTCTTTGATAATGTAGTTTCTCATCTATCTTCCTTCTTCTCATTTGTTCTTTTTTCCATTCATCTTTTGCCCATGTCATATCAATCTCCTTCTTTGTCTTGTTTGGTGCGGGTGGCATCTTGCTCAGTTCAGTTTTACAAGGATATTGGGGGGTGTTTCATTATCAAAGAAAGACTATGTATCTTTCTTGTTTTAACATCATTCACATGTGCACTTATTTATTAATTTATTTTTGTTGGAGTCAGTCTTTTCCTCTGAAAACTCCCCGATGGTGGATGCTTGGCAATTGTGCTACGAACTGGATTTGAGGCAAGTCAAGGAAAACTGATGCGGACAATTTTATTTTCCACTGAGAGGGTAAATGGTTTCTAATCCATATTTAAAGAATGCTTAATTGTAATAAATGAGCCTTCCATGTTTTCAAAAAATTGCTTGGCTAGTCTTTCTCAACCCTTTTTCATTTTTTGGGTTACAGCAAACAGCTGGGAAAGTGGGTTGTTTATTCTGTTCTTAGTTATATTTGCCATCATCGCTGCTGGTTATGTACTTAAAATGGTGCTATGTGACCTCCGATTTTTCTGGAACAGCTATCCAATAACTTGAAGTAATATGCGTCGACTCTGGGATTTTCTCTTGTTCTCACCGTATTTAATGATACTCCCTATGTTTCAATGTCTTCCTTATTTACACTCTACGTCTTTGTGGTAGGGGTTAGAGGATCCAACAAGGAGCAAATACAAGCTTTTCTTAAGTTGTTCATTCATTATTACCTCTGTGACCCCCCCGAGCTGCCAATGGAATTGTCAATAGCTGTTAATACATCTTTGATTGCATTAGCATGGTGTGGGATATTCTGCAGTGAGCCATTCCGAATTCCCTTTGCTAGAAAGGTCAGTCGTATCTACTTCAATAATTATAGTCGGTCATTGTCCTGTTCTGATGCTTCCTTCCTACTTCCTTCTTTGTAGTTGTGATGCTAATGCCTACAACAACATAGACTACTGGAATTGGGATTTTTTTATTTATTTTACTAATACTATAATTTAGTCACCGATGGAATATTCTGGAGCGCAGTAGATTGAATTTTTGAGTACATGTTTGTTCTTCCACTTGGCACATGTTCTGTTATTGAATGAATGGTTAACTTTCCATTTATGGGATTAACGCAAGGACACAGAGTTTGTGTGTGTGGGCGGCCCCTAAACTGTTTCAGCTTATATTATAACTTTCTTTATTTCAGGTTGACATATGTTGTTTTGACAAGACAGGAACTCTTACGTCGGATAACTTTCTTTTATGCTTCTCAGTTTTCTTAGGTTGGCTTTGGTTCTTAAATTTACTTCTCTTTTAGATTGGGATTATGGTTATAATGCTTATGTTTGTCTTTGCAATCTCATGCTTCCCAGCACTAGAACTTGAGTCCTTTTTCTATCTCCGGTGTTGTGACAGCAGAAACACAATGAGACAAAGAATAAAAACAGCAGCAACAGATTTTCATGTCCTCTTCACAGCTTCTATGTATCCATATGGTCGATGTTTTCCCCATTTCTTTGTTCACCAAAACAGATTTTTCTGATTTTCTTGGTGCACATAGAAGGTATCTTTAGCCTTAATAAGAGAAAAAACACTAACCACACTAGCCCTGAATGCATGAATACATGTATGTCAGATCACCACTGTTTTCTATAAAGAAAGGTGCAGAAAGACTGTCCATCACAGCAAACTGCATATTCTCAGTCATCTATACTATCAGCCACAACCCTGTCAGCCCCTTGGATCATTTAACACACTATTCATGCACGCGCACACACACACACACACACCACTGATTTAGTTATAAGGTTTGTTATAATCTTGAGCATCATGATTTAGTTATAAGGTTTGTTAAAAGATACGATGTGAGTAGTCCATTTGTTTGATAGGTGTAATGTATGCCACATGGATGCAAATGCTCCATACCTTTTTCTTTTCTTTCCTATTGTTCATGGTTGGTGGAATTAGGGCATCTCGATCTCTTTCTCAAATTGGGAGATTTCTTCAATAAGTTTATTCTCTGCAAAGAAATTAGATTTCTAGTTTGAAACCTACTCAAAGTTCAGTTGATTTCAACACCAAAATTCAAAGGAGGGCAATAAATGGCATTGCAGGATTCTCACCCTCATCTACTTTGAATTATCAGTAATTGAAACTCGATTTGTTGCACAAAGTACCGATATTTCCACTTACATGTAAGTTTATCAGAAAACCCTATAGATCTAGTCATGGAGGATGAGTAATACTTATGTTTACTTTTTCCTTATCATGTGTGTTATGCTTCAATTTTTGCCAACTAGGGTGCATACATTATTTATTTTAGTTTGGCATAGATTAGTCTTGGCCTATCTGAGTTAAGCTATTTACTCTTCATCACAATTGGATTCATCATGTTTCCTGGGCAGGTAAGGTGTAATGTGATACATTATAACGTTCTCATGAAAATTTAGGATAGTTCCATAGAATTCACATAGATTAGGATGAGACAAGTTAGAGTTTGAATTTATCTTTAGTTAGGCTTTCTCAAGGGCCATGTAATTGTATTCTAAGAATCAATAAAAATTCATTCAGTAATATTCTAAAATTCTAGAAATTCATTGATAGTTAGAATAAATTTGTCGACTGCATCAGCTGATATGTTTTAAAATATTCTATATCTTAATATTTCATTCATTGGGCAGTTGGTGTTTGAGTATGCCAAAGAAAGACCGATCATCTTCTCGACTTTCCAACCTAGTGCAGTAGAGCTGATTAGGAAATTGCAAAAAACTTACCCAGTGAGTGGTATTTAGGTCTTGGGTCCTGATAGACATGGTCGTGTTCATGGTGTCGGCCTGGGACCGACTCCTAGCAAATTATTTGCATCATATTCCGAAAAATCCTTTAGTGATTCTGCTGAGGTACATAAGTTGAAGAAGAAACTAGAGTCTTTGAAGCAACAACAGATTGTGAGATATGCTGAGGTGGAGAGACTCAAAGAATTGATCATTACTCTAATGAAAAAGATAAATTCTCACTGATAATATAATATGTTGTGTTTTAAAATATTTTATTAATAAATAAATATTTATTTATATGACTAATTTGATTAATGTATATGAATTGTAGGTTGATGAGCAGCAAAATCAACCCGACAATGATCAATGTCCACAACAACAACCATGATAGATAGTTTTTGTTTTTTGAGTGATAAACATGGATTTATAAGCATTGACTCTTAATTCAATCGACTTATTATTTTGTTATACTTGAATCTTAACTAATTTGATTTACTAAGTAATTGTGTTTAATTGACAGGTTGTATAAAAATATGTATTTAATTACAAATAATTTTAAAATAAAAGAAATTAAAAAAAAAAATCTTATTAGCGGTGGCCATTACCACCACGATAGGCATTCAAAATTGTATTCATAAACGTGGTAAAAAATTAATTAGTGGCTGTTTTTGATTGCCACTATAGGTCTCAAAGCGACTCACTCATATCTATAGCGACGGTAATATAATCTATTAGCGGCGGTTTTTGACCGTCACTATACACATATCTATTGCGACGGTAATACAACTATTTACCCCTCTAAAAACCTAAAATTTTGTAGTGACTTTACTATATTTCTCCTTTAACCCACTTTGTCGTCATTCCTTTTCTCCCCCTTTATTAATGATACCACTCCAACTTCATTATTTTCCACTTTTAAACCCCCCCCTTAAACCTAAAATTGTTTTAACAATACCTCTCCAATTTAATTATTTTTTCATTTTTACCTCTCTTAACCTTAAGAGGATGCCTGTGCCATAGGCATTGGCAAACTCTGATTCTCACAAATCTATCTCCATGTACTTGCACCCGAAAATCCTAAATAACTGAGAAGAAAGCAAGAGCAGCACCGGATTAATCTCACCACCAGGTGCAATAGCATTAAGTGTACCAGCTGAAGTTTTCATTCTCAAGTCAAAGCATTCAACAGCACCGTCCTCACCCCCACAAGCAACTAGTCCATGAAGTTTACTGAATTCAGAAGGAAAATTGCATCAACCTCTATATAACCATATGACTGTTATTATAGTACAAAATTTCAAATTAATGAAAAAAAATAATAGAATAAGTCCAAAATAGAAAATAGAACAATAGTAATATTCTCAACCACCTTCGAGAAGTTACATTTAATGCTGGAGATTGAGTACTCAGAGAGGGGAGAAAACAGCCCTGTGAGCTAGAAAGGTGTAAGAATTGACTGAACCAGTACATAAAATCAATTTTGAAAAGTGTCCACATTTAAAATCCAGCAAGTAGTAAGACAGAATAAAATAGGACAAAACAATAGCCACATACCAATCGCAACATGGTGAAAAAGCTAGTAAAGACGAAATGCTTCAAATAATATACCATAAAGTTAAAAAACACAATTCTTTATAAGTCATTATTTAAAAGAGTGAGAATCCTATTTATTGATAGGGAGGGGGCTAATAAAAAATCTATAATATAAGATCCCAGCTAAGACTAAATTTTTTAACCATTTTGGTGAATCTACTACATTCATGAACAAATTGACACTACGTGAACAAAGCCCATATTTGACGGTCTCAGCCCGTCAAATTTTGAGAAATTTGACGGACCAACCCGTCAAATATGCCTATCAAATATTCTCTTGTAGAATTTTTTTTTTTGACGGCCTTGAACTATCAAATTATTAAAGAATGTGCTTTAAAAAAATAAAAAAAAAAATCCATAGAGTATGGCCGTCAAATATGGAGGTTTAACAAACAATAGGACGATTCTCTAATTCACCAATCACAATAAATGAAATAGTAATAAAAAAAATCAGAAAAATAAAAAACTAAACAAAAATCATCTAACAAGTTCCAAATTAAACTAAACAACTCAAAATTCATATTATATATTGAAATTCCATTATTAAACAAGCTCTAATTAAAGCTATTGGGCACTTACAAATGAAATTACGTCACATAATTGCTTAGAAATAAAATACAATTAGAAGCAAATGGTCGTGATGCCTTTGATCTCTTCTAACTCTCTCCGCTCTATCATGTCATCTTATTTTCCTCAAGGTTCGGATTTCCCCTCCATTGTCACTGTTCTCAAAGAAATCCTAATAGCGCTCTCGTACCTACACAGAAAATGTTTGATACATCGAAACATCAACCCAAAGTAATAGAAGAACATATTAACATAGCAACAATCTCCGACATTGGTGACCGCATATTTGGGTAAGCTTGGAGGCATAAGAACGCCACTTGAATCGTTTGTAAGACATCTTTTTCTACAAACCCGTCTTCATGTAGTTTTGTATCCACCAATTCAAGTACTCTAGATTTCTCGTAGAGCTTCCATGCCTATATACAAGAAGAGAAAATTGGCAAATTGAAATTGAAGTATAATGATAGAAAAAGAAACATAATTAAAGAACATAAGAACCCGAAAAAACTTATAAGGCTATCATATTCGGGAAGATATTACATTTCTGATGGTAAAGAAAGATCTGTGTTTTTCCTACAACTAATGATCTTGAGCACTAGAACCCCAAAGCTGTAAATATCAACCTTCTCAGATAATTCTCCTCTAATGGTTTATTCAGGGGCTGTATAACCTCTACAAGAGACACAAACAACACTCCATGATTAATCTCTTACAGTCTTTCATACAAGTAGACTACATAATTGAGTTTTGTAATCTAGTACTTATAATCTTGTATAATAAGCAAGCAACTCACAAAGTTCCAGCAAATGAGGTGCTGAGATACGCTTCGTCTTCAGAGAAGTACCTAGCTAGCCCAAAATCCCCAATCTTTGGTTGGAATTTTTTGTCAAGAAGGATGTTTCTTTCCTTGATATCTCTATGAACAATCTTTAGATGTGAATCTTCATGTAGATACTGTAATCCTCAAGCGATACCAAGAATTATTTAGTATCGAGTGTTCCAGTTAAGAAAATGATCGATCTTTCCTATTTTATGGAAACAAAGATCTAATATTAAATTTTTTTTATCTAAAATGACTCAACAAGTGGAAACAAGACCATATATAATTTGATTGTTATTAGAAAATCCAAAATCTTTGTTGACAGAGCCAACCATTATGTCCCAATCACGGAGCTAGTAGGGGAAATAATCCGACACTGATGAATTGAAATTCAAATTAGATAAATGGGTTATGCAATTCGATGAAGAAAGAGATGGAGAAACAATACAAACCATATACTATCAAATCCAAGCTTCAATCCTTCACGTACTCATAAACTAGTAGTCTTTGTTTCCCGCTAGAGCAACATCCAATTAGACGAACCAAGTTCTTGTGTTGGATGCTTGTAATCAATCGCACTTCCGAGAGAAATTCGGTTTCCCCTTGGGATTTTCCTAAAGAAAGTTTCTTCACGGCAATCATCCTCCCATCATCTAACTTTCCTTGTAATTGAACAATATTTTCTCAAATCATTGTAATTAAAATCATTATCTACATTAATCAAACAAATGGATTAATGATAATTTCCATTATTCAAAAAAGCCAGTTTTCCTGAATTCTTCTTCATTACCTGATAAACGGGTCCGAATCCTCTTCCTCCAAGCTGATTCCCGGGTTGAAAATTCTTTGTCGCTCTCTTTAAAGTCAAAAAATCAAAATAGCTTATCATTCAAAGATTGCCACTAAAGAGATCTGGGGTAGCTGCAAAATTTTTAGTTACTTTTCATCTTAAGGCCTCTTTGAGCCTAACTTTTTTTTAATCTTTCTCTGAATCTTTTTGGAAGCATGTCTTAATTACCTGGCTGCCCTTTAGTAACCATGAACATCTTCTTCACCTCCATAGGTTTGATAAATTTCCAGAACACTACTAGTATAATTAAACAGATTAACAGCAACACTAGTCCTCCAAGAAGAAAAATTAGTGACGAAAAACGGTGTAGAGGTTGGGGACTCTTTAATTCAAGTATGGAGAGCGATGGCGAGATCACTGTTTATGACATTAAAATGCATCACTAAATTATAAGATTTGAGTACTAAAGTTGCATTCATTCCACTATATTTGATCTACAAATGCAAGTTAGCTAAATTCAAAAGATGAAAATATACTAAAACTTTGGAATTTGAAGATTAGCAATTCTAGTTGAATCTGTTAGAATTGAATCATGACCCATATAGCGAAAACCCAAATAATTTATTCAAAAATGTAAATTCTACTGACTTAGCCCACAATATTCCAGATTTTTTTAGCAAGTTAACATTGACTTGGGTTAGATCCATGGATGGGTGTTTGAACCCTAATAGATAAAAAAGGTCTCATTTACGGAATGGCAGCCTTTTTAGTAGCTTAAACTGCTTTAACTATCTCCATGACATATGGACGGCGATCACCCTGAAATACGATACTCAAGATTCAATCTGGGTTTTATTTCAAATCTTGGCCAATCATACTTTGCTGATTGTTGGGGTGATCTCCAAAAGATTTTCCACGATTGGTATCAACATGAAAGAACAGAAGGGCGTTAACACAAACTGGTCAAATTACAATGGATAAGAACTCAAAAAAGATGCTACCATATTTTACATTGCTCATTAGAGACATTACCTGACAGTAATATATTGTGGATGCTGTGATATGCTCACTCCAACATACTTTGGCACACTCATGTATCTCACCACCAAGTCCTGTGGTTTTCCAAAGGACAACTTGACATTTCTGTTTTGGCCCTACCTATGTCCTAACAACCCCCTGCCTTATCAAGAATCAGATATAATAAATGAAGTGAACTTCTAAGTTAAACCCAAATGGAATCGGAGAATCCATATCCAATGTGAAAGAAAACTCAAGTTCAAAACTTCTCTTTGCTCTGATAGCCATTATTGTGAGTTTTTAAGCAAAACCCAAAATCACTTATAGTGCTTATTTTTGGAATAGGAAATCAATAACTCTATTAGGATTTCAACCAAATATGCAAACTGTAGTTGAGAACTTGAGCTATTGTATTCCACTCTCTAGTAATCTACAATTGCCTTGTCAAGAATGAAGAATAATAAAGATTTTTAATCTTTTAAGCAGAACCCAAATGCAATGTCGAAGAAAACTCAATTTTCATAAATAAATAAAAATCCAAATGCACCTATAGTGCTTATTTTGGGAATAGAACATCAGTAACTCTATTTGGGTTTTGAACAAATCATAACTTTTATTCATGCATTTCTCAGTATAAACTCATGGAAACATGTAAGGATTTTTTCACACCAAAAAAATAAAGCAAAATGTAGGCTTACAACTTGAACTGTGTATTCTACTCTCTTTAGTGATCTAAACTAGTCTACTACAAGATATAATAACATATCAAACCCAAGAAGAAGATATAAAAAAAAAACAAATACCAATGTGAGAATATTATAAAGATAAATATGATTATGATACAGAAATCAAAATAAAACAGAGGACAAACAAAAGGAAACATACTTCTTCTTTTTTCATCTCTCTACTCAGTATCTGAAGGAAGATATGAGGTAGCAGATTCATCAAGCACAAGGGTCTGCAAAGGAAGATGTAAAGAAGCGGATTCACTAAGCCTAAGCTTCTGCAATCCAGGCTTCAATTCTCTATGAAGAGAATCAACAAAACAAATAATTATAAATCACAAATTGACCTTTTATGGATAATCTATAATCTGTTTTGTTTTAGTAACTTATGACCCAATTATGTGGTGTTTTATTCACTGTTTTGTTTGGAAAATACAAAATGCATCAATGCGATAAAGCTTGATTATGTCAAGGGCAACATCTCAAGAACATTTAGAGATATAAAAAGAAAAGATTTAGTACTAGTATTCACCATGTACATGGCAGTATCCACCATGTACATGGCAGTATCCACCATGTACACTATATAAGACACAATGAGTTTGGATTTGTCAATGTAACAATGACACATTACTATTATACTAAAGATTATACATCTGAAATGACAGAGTCAAAACACAACCCTTGTGTCTATGTTATTTTGTTACAACAAGGATGACAAGTAAACAATTATTTCACTTTTTTCTTCTTTCCATTGGATCTGTACATGTCATCAATTCATAGTCCATTGGTGGGTCTTACACTTAATGGGAAGATCACACGGCCAAAAAAACTATATAATAAGCTGAAATGAATGACAAATTATAAGTTTGAAAGTCTATTTAAATGATGGTGAGCGACAATGTTTAAAATATCGTATTGATTGAATTTTTCGATTAATGAAAGTTTCAATATGGTGTCAATTGATACATACCTAAAACATTCAATGTTTCATATCAGCTCAGTTGATACCGATACGTATCGATAGATACATTCTGATATTTCAAACCATGGTGAGAGATACCTTTTGCAACATCTAGACTATCAATAGAATGTTAGCTTTCTTAGAATAATTCTCTTTGTTTTCTTTGTGGATTCAAAGTTCTTTATCAAAGGTGACTAAAGTGATCTTCTTCTTCTTTTCACCATGATTCAATTGTGTATAAAATTCAATGTTAAATTTTTTAATCTAATAAGAAAAATCGTATAACCATAAGTTAAAAAAAATGTTCAATGTGAGTTTTGAATAGATAGATATACCTTTCACTTGTTCGTCTCGACAAAGCTTAGCAGCCAATGTAGTTTTCCCTAATCCACCAATTGCGCACAATCCGATCATACTCACGTTGTCTCTAAACAACTCCATCTTCAATTCTTCAATTCGCACTTCCATTCCAATAGAAAAATTAGGGATTTCAGGAATTGCACACCGATATTCGTTCTGATCCTCATTTCCACTCCCAACACTTGTTTCTATCAAATTCAATTGATCTAATTTCCTATTCACTTCTTGCAAATGGACCAAAACCTGTTTCTGATCTAAGAGATCGATCTATCAAATAGAGTGGGAGATGAGATCTATTGAAGGAGACAGATCGAAAGAGAGATCGATCGAGAAAGAGACTGTGAGAGAGAGATAGAGAGGTCAATCGATCAATGGAGTGGTCGATCGATCGAGAGAGCGAATGAAAAAATGAGGTTGATCGATGGAGAGAGCCACTATGAGAAAGCGAGAGACCGTGAGAGTTGAACGATCGATCGATGACTGTGAGAGAGAGAGACCGTGAGAGGCGATCGATCAATGAGAGAGTGAGAGAGGCAGAGAAACAGTGAGAGATGAGAGAAATAGTGAGAGAAGCAGATTATAAATTGGGTTTTAAAACGTGGTCAACGGGCCGTGGATTTTGAGTTTTTAAATTCGACGGGCCAGGCCCAACAAATTTTTTAATGCAAATTTGGGATGTTCACGTAGTGTGAGGTAGTTGCAAGTTAAGAAAATAATTGGGTCATTACAATCTCTAACTCTGTGGGTTAAGTTTACCTTCTCTCACCCCTAATGAAGTCCAAAAACGACATCACTAGTTCCATATCCAATGTGGCCTTACATTGAGATTGTATTATATCAACGTACCACTATCGCAAGATCAAAGTTAATATGTACATAGTACAAGGGGCGTGTGCAGTTGACTAATACTGAGCTATCTCTTTTGTCTGAGCAGCTACTTTATGAAGAGAGCTGTTATTGGCACCCCAACTTTTACTTGTTACACCCCAATTAAAAATAAATGAATGGTTGAGAATAAGTAAAAGTTGCTGTGTGAATAGAAGCTTTCGTTTTTTTACTAGATTTCTATTGTTTGGGTTTAGGATTTTATTTTAGCCTAATCATAATGGTAAACTATTCAAATTGTTTGAACGAGTGTTATAATGTTGAGATTGTAATTTGAGCCAAACCTCTGTAATGTTTGAAGTGAGTGGTTTAATCTTTAATTGGTGTGTGAAATAATTTAAGAAATTGGGGTGTAATAAGTAAAAGTTGGGGTGTCAATAGTAACTCTCTTTATACATCATGTCTGCAGTATGTTCTCCACCACCAGACACTATGTAATAAGTATTTTGAGTCTCCACGGTCTCAAATAATCAACCAATACAAAGATCAAGGATTTCTGATGGCCTAATTACAATAGTAGATAAAACCAGAAGTGTTTAAAAGATCAAGGATTGTTGGTGCATTGCCATGTTAACAAATATTTCTTGGCACGATCATCTATTCATTGCTGAGTTTCTGCAGATTACCAACATTATATGCACGTATATTGGACATACACACGATATAGCAACTACTGATGCATGAGGTCTTCAACCATCAAAAAATAATATATTTAGGTTTCGTTGAAAATATATATATATATATCACTACAACAAATATGGCAATTAGGAACGGTTTATTACCGTTCCTAAGCCACTATGAAACGGCTTGCAGACCGTCTTTAATCGAGGCGTCGTTAATGAGGTTAAACGGTTAAAAGCCGTTCTATATTTCATGATTTGGAACGGTTAAAAACCGTTCCAGATATCGGAATTTGGAATGGCTTAAAACCCTTCCTAATCTGCGTCTTTATATATCAGCACATAGTTACCAAAAAGATTTGAGACATCGGATTTTATAGAACTGATGTCCAACGTCTGAGACTTTAGACATCGGTCATAAACCGATATCTAAAGTTATTACAAATTAATATCTAAAATTAAATTTTTTTTTTTGCTACTTGCTTATTACCCACGGGTAAAATAGATCCAAATAGACTTAAATAAATCTTGAACAAAGGGCTTACCCACCACATAGAAAAAGGGAAGAAACAGAACAAACTAGTTTCAATCTACACAGTTAAACAACAAACATAGAATTAATATAATGATATAAAAACTTGTCTTCTTTTTTCCATTTTAAACATATAATAAGATTATTAAAAGAATATTCATGTGAAGATTCTAATGTTTTCTTTACCAGTCAAAACAAAAAAGAACTTGACTCCATTACATTACATGTAACGAAGTGGAGATCATATTTATGATTGTTCTGATACAGACTCCTCAGAGGCCACCTGCACACCAACTTCAGCATTATTAATGTGTAAGGATTAGCATTTGGTACTCAACTTAAGAGGGGGGCAAAGGAGTATACCTCATATTGTGTTTGATTTGATACGGACTCCTCCGACGATGTTGAAGATGAGGGTTCAGAACTCACATCAGAGTCTACCTGCATATGAAAGTTCACCATCTTCAGCATTATTAATGCGTAAGTAGTTGCATTTGGTACTCTACTTAAGAAGATAAGGGGGGGAGCAAAGGAGTATACCTCGAATAGTGTTTGTAGGCGAGGCTTGAGGGTTTGGTCTTCCAATTCCAGCTCCTCAAACCAATCTCCACTTCCAAAAAACACTTTTAGGTTGGTAGTGCTCTCCGGACCTATAGGAAGCCTCTTCAAATTCGGACACTTAACTACATGTAGATATTCCAATGAAGGCCAATCGGAAAGTGTGCTCGATCTATAAAAACTAGAGAGCTTTGGTAGTTGATCTAGTTCTAGTTTCTTCAATCGAGGGAGAACTTGTTCTCCTTCTTCCATTGTTTCTTCCACTGCTCCCTCTTCTGATTTTACTATTTCCACCATCCCATAGCAAGAATAAACCGAAAGATGTTCTAATTTTTCAAGTCTTTCTACCATGGTTTTTGAGAAAAGATATGTCAATACATGACAATCGGACACGTTTACCTTTTTCAGCTCCTCGAAGCTTCCGCGTGGGACAACCCCCTTCCATATAATTGAGAGCATCTCCAAATTGTCTAACTGGAGACAACTTAATGCTGGAATCGCAGAATCCTCTTCCTCAAACTCTTCTGAGTTAAAAACCTCATTCAAGTTGTCACAACTTCGTAGGGACAATTCTTCAAGATTTAGTACAATTTTCAGCAAATCACTTGATAAAGCAGTGACTAATTTTGGGCACCTACCTATAATTAGGCATTTCACTTTTTTAAGAAAATCACTTGAAAGTGGACCACTGTAAAAGGATTCCAACTTTTCCATTCCATCAAGAGACAACCTCTCCAAAGCAGCAAATGTTATATAACCTTCCACCATAAGCACAAGATACTTCATTTCGACACAGTTTAAAATAGAAAGTTCTATCAAATTGTTAAATCCTCCCCAATCAAGTTCTTCAATAGTCTCAATGCCTGTGCAATCACATAAATCAAGAAATAATGCTCTCCTCAGTAGTACCCTGACCCAATCTGAAATTGGCCCTGATGCGCCGGTGAGATTCACGTGCATCCACATTTCATAACAATCAGAAATGTCAATGTTACCAACATTTATATTGAAATTCTGCAAATTTCCACGAAAGAAAATGTCATTGGACACACAGCCAGCATCGTCTATGAATAATTGTAGACTAATCAAGTATTGTAACGAAGCCAACTCAGATAGTGTAGCCTCGGTTCCATCATCTACGTCTTCCATCTCCCATCCTCCAAAACTCTTAAACATGTTCAACTCTTCTAGGAAGGTCAATCTAGGAACTATGTTCCTTGCAACGTGGCATAGTCTACTGTTTTAGCAACATAGCATGAAAAATATCTTAAATAAACTTCTTTGCAATAAAATTTTGTGCCAAATGAATGATGGGAAACCCATCATTAGTTTGTGCTCAAAGATAAAAGTGAAATTAATGTTTAATCAGATATGAGATTTAACATACATGGAGTTAGAGATTCCTATATGAAATTGTTACATTTTTCAAATTACCTCATATAATCTTCTATAAATGTTGGTAGCCTTGGCGTGGGATAATATCACGTTGTGGAGTGCAATCAAAGGCTCTATCTCCGAATTACCATGGGAAACCAAAAGATGCAGAACAACAACCGGGCGGGTATAGGCCGTTCATGTAAGCAAATCTTCCAAAGAGGTTCGGCTCATTGATGGTAGTCCAATATTTCACCCGATCACCAAAGTTTCTAAAACAGATATCGGCAAAATATGCAAAATCTTCCCTACAAGGGACACCAACCACACCCAATCAAATTGACACATTATTAGTAATTCAGATAATAAAGCAGAGAAGAGAACGGAGTTTGCTCACCGTACTAGAGAATTGAGCCATGACCCATATCTCTCCTCGAGTTCTGGTGGTATGTCTTCATGATTTATTGTCACAAAAGGTTCGATTCCTGCTTTAAACCTTACTTAAGGTTAATGGGCTAGAAAGATCATAGATGCAGCACAACAGTTAATTTCTTATTTCTAGAAAGGCAGCATAGGGATATGTTGCAAATAAGGAATTCAAGGAAGGTAAGATCTTTTATATTCTATTTTTCGTAAGTACCCTTAATGCATATACAGTTCGAGGTACATAAGTATAATACAAGATTAGGGAAAAGAATTATCTATACTCAAAAAACTATTACCTGTTCTTCAAAATCTGGAACAGAATTCAAAAGAATTATTGATGGTCGATGTTTATTTCTCAACTCTTGTAATCTAGCTTCATTTATAGTTTGGTAACCCATGCAAGCAGTTAAGACAAGTTGGCTGCTGTCAAATGTTGAACCAGCAAGGGATTGCAACAATGTAACTGCATCTCCAGCATCTGTTGTTGTAACCAATGCAGGACCTACAAGGAAATAATTAGAATTAAGTTCCATGCTTCTAAAGTAGTGTACAGAGTATATAAAGTACGAAAATATAGTTGATATGCCTAATATAACATATCGTACCAAAACCAAATGTGATTTACCCAGTACCATATAACTCCATCAAAGCAAGAGCTGTTCGAAATAGCATAACATGATTTCCTAATCATGTACAAGTTATCAATTCCCTCTCTGGGATATATGGCGTTATGATGCATGAATGCCTCCACAAAAAATCTTGATGATGCAATGAAGTATGAAATTGGATGTCAAACAAACCGTTGCAGCCATGTAAAAAGAATACAGAGAACAACAATGTCGAAAATGATTGAATAGGACATATCTTACCACCTGAAGAAACAAAGGAAGTGTAATTTTGGAAGAGAAGTTCTAAGCCATCTGTGAGATCTTGAACTAAATCATCAGCAATGCCAATCGGGATTTCAAAGAATTCATTCACCGTTTCCTTGGCCAGCTTCATCATCTTCACAGCAGATTGAGCATACGGTTCTATTTTGGATTTCGGATTCCATGTCTGAAACACAAATTGCAATTAATGAGGTTTTGATGCATTTACGTTGTTGAGACTTGAGAGAGATGGTTTGTTGAGTAATTGAATGTACCTCAGTTTCTTTAGCTCTATCAAGACAACCCTTCACTCTTTTCAACCTCTCATCAATCCATGTTTTAACAAGTCCCAAGGTAATCGAATCAACTTCATAAGGCACAATCTCCCTTACGACTGCCTTGCCTCCATCTTCGCAATCAACAGAGTCTTCTACCACCATTTGAACTAAAATCTTTTCTAGCTTTCCTGCTCTCTGTAAGACCCCAATCACCTCATTTTTCAACATGGACACCCCCATTAAATATTGTTTCAAAACTGCTCCATAGCAGATGTGAAGAGTCATGGCGGCAACTCCAGCTGCAATTGGGTGCCATTTCTTGAGTATGGGACTGAAGCTTTCCTTTTCTTTCATGGCCAATTCTTCTGTTTCTTTAGCTAAGAGAAGGAGAGCCTCACTTGCATCTTCTTCTACTTCAATGGTCATTCTACTTGCTCCTTTTTCTAACATCTGTTGATCATAGAGACATTTAAAAAAAACAAAAAAAGCGAATGAAGAGTCCAACCATGATAACGACACTAAAATACAGACCTTGGCAAATGCATTCCTTGAGTGGATTCTACTGGGGCATACAAGACCTAGCAAGGATGGACCCCATCTAATGCATCTTAAGAGTTTCTCTCAAATATTTATTGATTTCACGTGAAATAAAGCATAGGGAAGTATTTATCAGGTAAAATTGGATATAAAATTTATTAATCCTACAATAGTTTGAGGAAACAGAAAATTCATCATCAACAAGGCCTTTTATTGCTCCTCAAAAACTGAACCAATTGATCTAGATAAAGAAACTACAAGATATTGCAAGAGACATTCAAAGTGGCCATATGAGTACCTTTCATGTGGCATGATTGAGTGTGATAGCAGCATAGCTGGAAATACCTATAGCTATAAACCACTGAACATTTCACTCTGAATCCACTCCCTTGCTCAATCAAGTTGTGCTACTGCCGAAAGTAGAACTCAAAGGAACAGACACTGGCACATGTTGGGGACTCCAGCTACAGACACCTTCCTTTGGGATGAAATCAGAACAGGCACCATCAGTGCTTGGTGAATATGGTTTTGTCACTTTCTTCTTCTGCATTGCCTGTATAATATTGTACAAGAAATGAATATGACAAAGACTTCAATCTGTTTTTATTTTTTATTTTTTTATTATAAGAAACTCTCATTACTAATCTCACTATTAATACTTCTGTATGTGAGAAGGAGAAAAAAGAGGAAGAAAAGCCATACCTGTTAGCACTTTAATACTCTTTGGACCATCATTTTCCCTCCTCCTTTATCCGGGCTTGGGACCGGCAGTGTAAAATATTAATTTTACAATGGCGGAATTAAAAAGGGGTTAGTTGACACAAAAACATAGTCAGTTATTAGTTAAACAATATAACTAAAAAAGTAAAAGTAAGATATGAGGACAAAAGAAGGACAACCAGTTCACATTGCAAGTAGTACATAAAACCACACATAAAACTATTGTGAGATAACCCTAATAAAACTTTTCGGCCACACGGTAAATCCACCTATTCCAACTTCTCCTAGAGTCCCTGCAAAACTGGTTCGTTGGGTAAGAGGGGTGTTTGCTATATGAATGATGTCAATAAGAACCTTAACGTCGTCTTCACCCAAAGGATGCCCATGTACAGTAGAAGGGGTAGTATCCATAATCGCTTTTCCAACTGCAACAACATTTCTTCCCCAATCCAATAGTTCGCATGACATTTCTTTTGTAGAAAATCGTGGTTGTGCAATTGAATACGAATCAACTGTTTGGGGTCTTGAAAGTATATGCTATAATAAAGATTGATATCAACTTCTATATATATATTTATATATGTATGACTAAACAAGAAAATGTAATAATATATACCTCAATGTTCCGAATACTTCCACGTACATCCCCAATGTCTTCCCGTAAACCTTTCACCTCAACTTTGATATTTGTTATTTCCTTAGTTTGCTCAATAATTTGCTTATCTTTCCCTAGCAACATTTCTTTCGCAGCGGCTGACCCGAGAATCCGTGTTTTCGAAACATTAGTCCCAACACCACGAACACGTCCCCTCTTATCCGGACCAAACACTTTAGTCAAGGGATCATTGAGAAGGTCTTCGAAACTATCATCTTCTGATTGGTTCTTCATGATTTCTTTTATTTTATCCTGTAATATTAAACAAACAAATATATTTATGCAAACTATATATTTTATATAACATTCAATAAACATATGTTTAAGATGGTGATTATACCAAGTAAGGGGCGACAGTACTCGAGCTAGCACCGTCATCCTTTGAATGCCCTCTAATCCACACCTCAGTCCTCGAAGGGGGATTGCTATCATCTCCTCTTTCCCGTTTCTATACTTGCATAAATTTTAAGGTATTAATTATGAAGGGTATAACTCAAAGTAAAATAATTTCAACGTATTTGTATTGAATTTAATGACACGTACTTACCATTCGCTCCTCTAATCTTGCATGGCCATGCCTACCAGTAGTATGATAGATGTTCAAATTGCTCCTATTTGTCACATTTCTCTTCCTCATTTCTACAATTTTGGGTGCAGCAGTACAATTAACAAATGCTACCCAATCTTCCTGCTTAACATTTGGAGGACAATTTTTCAATCTATCATCCATATTATTATAACAATCGATGTACTTGGTCCTCAACTTAGCCTTGTATTTTCTGAATGTCTCGGACATGCTTCTAAGGCATTGGTACTTGTAGGATGGACGGAGGATGAACTCTCCCTACATGAGAAATTAAAAAAATAAAAATAAAGATAAGTATTCATAAAGAAAAATATATAATAATTAACTAAGATTATTTCAATTGTAATATTATATTGCAACTTACAAGTAGTAATTTCCACATCTCATCCTTCTTTCTAGCTGGCACTAAACGCCAATCCTCTATCGAAATAGGAATGTGAGTACGAACAATTTCTCCACATCGTGTAGAAAGCTTTACTGAATGCTCGCCAATCGGTAGACCATTTGTATTGAAACTGATTCTTATCCTATTATCTGTCGATGAGCTTACAGATCCTAACCCATACAAAATAGTTAGTATAAAACTATTAATATTGGACAACTTAATGACAATATAATAAAATAAGGGAGAAATTAAATTTACCTAATTGTGAGCTCTGAGTACTCGTGCCAGCCATTACAATTGATCTTCCAATTTTCTTGTCTATTTAAATAATGAAATCATAAATAAACAAAATAAATTTAATCATGCAAAATCTAGAAAAATAGAAGATGTTTATCATTCAATTTCTATATCGCAAACAACACACAACTACAAAATCGTGTCTAAATCATCATCATCATAGTTTTTATCACTTTCATTTACAATATCATCTATGTATGCATTTTCATCAACAATTGAGTGGAATATAATAGGATCTTCAAGTGCATCCACTTCTTTCGTCAATCGTTTTGGGGCCGCTAGAACAACGGACCATCCAGGCCTTAGTTGATCTTTTTAGTAGAATACTTGACTAGCTTGAGATGAAAGAATGAAAGGCTCATTCTCTTCTTTGTCAATTCCTTTGAATTTGTCCATGTTACACAATATCAAATTTGTGTCATGATCAACTTTACATCCGTTAGTCCTATCTTCTACTCTAACCCAATTACAATAAAATACAGTTTGACGAAAATCAGTGTAATCCAAATCAATGATCTTCCTCACAACTCCATAATAAGTGGTCTCTTCTTCCTTATAATTTTTGTCTTTGGCACTTGCTCTGTATTTAGTGATGGCTTTCATGGAGACCCCACTATTTTGTGTCGTCTTGTTGATCTCATACTCACTTGGAGTGAATAAAAAACCATTTACACGATATTTATTGTAACTTTTTGCTTTGAATGTTGGTCCATCTGCTAATCGCTTCAATATTGACTCACCATCAATATGTTCCAACTACAAAAGATTAAATAATTTGATATTAGTATCATAATTATAAATAAATATATCACTCTATGTTTTAGAAAAAATAGTAATAATTAAAGTGATTACCTCCTTCCTTAACCAAGGAATGAAACCTCCATCTCTATCCTTCGACTCAGATCCCTTTTTTTTTAGGCCTTTTGTACTGATTGATTTCAGATATGTTTCATATTTCCTATGTTAACAATAGACATATTTCATTGTAATTAAATGCTCATCTAATTATTCAAATTGATAATGCTAAGAAAAATTTATGTACTTACTCTTTCCACTCGTAAACTCTACCATAGCAATGTAGAACCCATCTACGTACTTGTTGATATTGTACTTGAGTTAGACATATGTCTTTGCCTTTTCCTAAAGGTCCTTCATCGATGAATTCATCATCCTCGTCTAAGAATCTTTTACATGTATACTTATGATTTCCTTTTTCACTATTTGGCATGTATTCCATACAATATAAAATAGACTCCTCTACGATATAACGCTCAGCAATACATCCTTCAGGGCGTGCAAAATTTCTCACGTATCCTTTATAAGTTTTCATTAACCTGTTCAAAAAATGTCCAATTATGAATATACTTCTCAATTTATGCATAATTGATACATCTTTAATAAAATTATAAAATATACCGTTCAAAAGGATACATCCAACGAAATCTGACTGGACCGCACGATAATGCTTCATCAGCTAGATGTATCATAAGGTGAATGCTGATAACAAAAAATGAAGGTGGAAAAAACTTCTCCAAAACACACATTGCTTCCACAAGACTGTGTTTGATAGCAATAATATCATTTACTCGGATCACCTTTGAGCATAACACATTGAAGAACATACATATCCGTCGAATAGCGGTATGCAGTATCTTATGCTTCGAAAATGCATGTTGTATCAACACAGGAAATAATTGTTGCATAATTACATGATAGTCATGCGACTTGAGTCCCTTTATTTCAAGATTCTCTAGGTTCACATGATGCTTCAATCTGGAACTATACCCTATAGGGACCTTCAAATCATGTAAAGTACGGCATAACAACTCTTTCTCCTTGCGGCTTAGAGTAAAGGGAGCCTTGGGTTTAACTATTTTTCCATCTATTTCTTTCATCCACAAGTTTTTTCTTATGTTCATCACTTTTAGATCATCACGTGCACTTATGTCGTCCTTCGTTTTTTCTTTGACTTCAAGAATTGTCGATAAAAGATGGTCAATAACATTCTTCTCAATGTGCATGACATCTAGGTTATGACGAACATTAAATTCCTGTAAAAAATATTTATGATGTAATATTAAGTTCTAATTCATCAACATAAATGTAAATGATCATTAATTTATAATTTAAGGAAATTACCTTCCAATATGGCAAATCGAATAGCTTTGATCTTCTATACCATGCTGTTAAATCTTTTGTCTCATCGTCATAACTTTTTTGTTTTTTCCTTTTTGATTTACCGATTTTCATCTTAATACCAATTACTTTCTTCTCAACTTCTGCACCACTCAACCGTTCAGGACATCTGCTATCCTCTACTTTATTATTGAAAGGTGCCTTTTGGGTCCTGAATACATGATTAGTAGGAAGGAATCTTCGATGACCCTGATAAGAGTACTTCTTACTACTTTTAAGACGTTCAGCAAAAGTTCCCTCAGCACAAACAGGGCATGCATATAAACCATGTGTTACACAACCTGATAAACTCCCATATGCAGGAAAGTCATGAATTGCCCACATCAAGATAGCTTTCAAATTGAAAGTTGTCTTAGATTGAGAATCATATGTTGACACCCCATTAGCCCACAACTCATTCAACTCTACAATCAAAGGTTCTAAATAGACATCAATATTCTTACTTGGTCCTTTCGGCCCTGGTATTAATAAGGTCAACATTGAGAATTCTCTTTTCATGCACAAAAAAGGAGGAAGATTATAGGGTACTATAATCACAGGCCAACAACTATAAGCACTGCTAAGATGACCAAAAGGATTAAAGCCATCAGTTGCAAGCCCTAAACGCACATTGCGTGCTTCCTCGGCAAAATGTGGCCATGTGACATCTATTGCCCTCCAACTTGATGAATCAACGGGATGCCGCATTACACCAGTAGATTCTTTCGATCTAGCATGCCAGGTCATTTGCTCAGCTATCCATGGTACACTACAAAAGTAAATTTTACGATTCATAGTTATGTATCATAAATATCTATTATTTAGTGAGATATTAAAAAATGTTGAAACTTGATTATTACTAACCTGTAAAGCCTCTTTAGTCTTGGTGTGAGAGGAAAGTATCTTAACACCTTCGCAGGGATTCGTTTACCTTTTCTCTGTGCCAAATAATCTGATTTCCATCTAGACACATGACAGATTGGACAATTATTTCTATATTCATTCTCTTTCCAATAAAGGATACAATCATTTGGACACGCGTGTATCTGCTCATAATCCATTCCCAAGTCTTTGATCATTTTCTTCGCTTGATAAGATTTATCAGGTAATGTGTTTCCATCCGGTAAAATTTTCTTAATCAATTCAAGTAGTTCATTAAAACTATTATCTGACCAACCATGTCGTACCTTTAAGTTGTATAACTCAACAATAACTGACAACTTTGTTAATTCCTTTGGACATGAAGGGTACAATGGTTGTCTTGCATTGTCACATAAAGTCTTGTATCGTCTTACTTCATGGTCTTCATGGTTATGAGATTCTACTGAACATAACCCACACTCATCTTCATTTTTTCCCATATCTTCCATAACAACATCAGCATTTCCACCTATTTTTTCAAATGCATCATTAACGAGTTCACCCATTCTTGGATAGTTATCGTTATGTTGATCAAGAGAGTCATTTACAGAATTTGTTGTTGATGGTTGTTCTTCATTTAATGATTCATGTTCTCCATGAATAAACCATACAATATATGTTTGATCAATACCATTTATGATCAAATGCTTCGAAATCATTTCAATAGAGATTTTTCCCTTTCTATTACGACATTTCGTACATGGACATGAAAATAATGTATCTCCACCAGAATTTTTTATAACAAAATCCAAAAATGATTGAACCCCATCAAAGTACTCTGCACTTGTCCTAGGTTTAGTCATCCATGCTTTGCTACTTGATATCATTATTCTACAAAGTTGAGATAACATATCAGTGTGAATAAGATTCACCTATGACTCAAAAAAGATATACTTTATAAATAAATGCAACTCCTCTACAAGAATACTACAAGTACTTACAAATATCAAGATTCAAGCATATAACAAACCCAACATTTAAAACACTGAAATGTTGTTCACAGTCTGAAAGAAATTGAAATTAAGTCGAGGTACTCCAGACAATAAATTACCTACTAGATATTTGGGTATGTGATGTAGGACCATGATGGTTAACTAAATGGAAGGTCTGAGATTAAGAATAGATTACTTAAATCTTGCTATCAGACCTCTAAAGTCTTTCTGACGGCCAATCGGGTTCAATTGACGAATTGAACTAAGTAATAAGTAGATTCTATAGTTCAAAGTATGGATTGGTTTCAAACTATTATTTGTTCCTACCCCCATCAGTTTGCATTCACTTAGGTGCTCTGTAGTTTAGAAAATGGGTACACACCTTAATTTTATTTCCTAATAGATTAAAGATTGGTGTCAACATTTTCATCATAATTGGTCAAAAAGCTAAGATAATTTTTGTTGGTAAGCAATCCATATAATATTCAATAATCATATCTTGACTATTTCGAATTAGATGTTTAGAGTCTCCAATAGCTTTATGGCCTTCCTTCTATGCAATTACTTAGACATGAGTGAAGTGAACCTCAATAAGGCATTCGATAATATGCTTCATTCTTTATTAGCGTTAACATTGCACCTTGTATACTCAATGGCATTAGTTATGTAGCTTTCATATGTGAATTTTACATCTCTTGTGATCCTTAATCTTTCTTTGAGCAATTTTGCTCCTTTGATAACTACTATTTTTTTCTGCTAAATAATGGCATGTTTGGTCTCTGTCTTGAACCACCCAACTGATTTTTTCTAATGTAACCACTTAGCCCTTTTGCTAATATTTTTTCCACGCACAAATGACACTTTCTTTGTATTTTTTATGCAAAATTGCTTGGTATTTATGGTTTCACAGTTGTAAATCAGCTATATTTTTTTCTTTCCTTTTCTCATAACTGTGAGATAATAGAACAAACAAAACTATGTTTAATCACATCTAAAAACCTAAATCTTCAATCCAAATCCCTAATATAATCTATATAAATAAAAGAGAGATTAGAGATAGTACCTAGCCCGAGAGATCGATTGAGCGAGCGACTGAGCAAGAGAGAGATGAGATCGAGCGAGAACGACTGAGATCAAGCGAGCGACTGAGCGAGAGAGGCGACCGAGCTAGCGACTGAGCGAGAGAGAGATGAGATCGAGGGAGAGCGACTGAGATCGAGAGAGAGAGACGAGAGAGCGACTGAGATCAGAGAGACGATATCGATTAAAACCAGAAAATTAGAAAACATTAGAACAACAGGAAATCGAAACGACAGAGAGAGAAGAAAAACTAGAAATCGAAACATTAGAAGAACAGGAAGCAGATCTTACGCTGGATTAAGCTTCTTGTGAGCGATAGAGCCTTTCGGAGGTCCTCTCATGGCGTCTTCGCTTGAAAGTTGAAACAGAGAGACAATCGATTGAAAGAAACACGATCGATTGAGAGAGACGAGAGAACGACGAGAGAGCTGAGATCAGAGACAAGAGAGTGAGAGAGAGACGAGAGAGAGAGTGAGAGAGACGGCTGAGAGAGATGGAAAAGAGATGGATCAGACTTTCGTTCCATCTAAATAAACGAATATGGGTCGGATAAAACGGTTTAATACCGTTTTTTAATAAAAACGGCTTAATACCATTTTACCCTTCTGTTCTAATTTTACATTTTTTTTGTAGTGTATATATATATATGAGTAAAACCTGATCAAAATTAATTCTGTATAGATCTGGAGAAGAGGCAGCACAAAGTAAGTCACAAGACCAACAATCATATGTCATATCCCTTCCAATCTTGTTACATAGATCATAAGTTAGATAAATCCCCAGTCAAAAACGTATGCACAACAAATAAACAAAAATTAACGAATTTTATTTATATATTTATTTGTAGGTGCAATCATCAAGCATTAAAATAGAAAATCAAGTACAAAAGGAGGTCAAGATGACAACCTTGATTTAAAAATACAAACAAAACAAAACAAAAGAGAGAAGAACAACAAAGTATGAGAAGGTACATCAAAGCCAAAATTAGCACCCAAAATACCTTGATCCCATCCAAATACAAAGTACTCAAAGAAGTGTAACCTTAATCCTTTAAATAGATTCACCCGGAAAATAAAAATAAAAAATTAAACAAGGAATTTTCAATAATGCACTGCCAAAACAATTGCAATTCACTATACAAAGTTGGCAAGGATAAATGCATACTTTCATGGCTGTTATTTAATCCTAACCGAGCATAATGAAGCAGAATCAAATAATCAACCAAAGAACAAATTTATGACTAATTTAAAAAAAATTGATAAGTAAATTTTGTATTAATCGAAGAAAGGGAAGTTGAGAAGACCAGACCAAATACAAGGACCCATACAACATTGGCCCACTACGCCAAGGAAAAATTACAAACCCACTCCCATGTAACTAAAAAATATTCAAAGAACTCCTCTTTGAATTCTTTACCTTAGAAATACAATCGATCCATGATTGAAATTATGATATTTTGTAGGGAAAGCTCCTTGTCCTAAAAAATACGATTGCTCCTCTCCTTCTAAAAAACCGCAGCAAATTGCAAATGATGCAAGACTCCACAGAATCCTCTTGGACACTGCAAACGAAGACCCACAATCCAGCCATGAATGAAACAAAGCCCACGTAGATAAAGCAAAACATCTAGTGTAATTTACACTTCTATCTTCTAGGAAATTAAGCAATATATAAAAATGTGATCTCTGATACCCCGCCAAACGCTAATACAAAGTCCCATGTCAGATCTCGAAGCACTAGGTAACGTCTCGAAATTTCGGCATGGTCTCTTCTATTTATATTAGTAATCCAAAGCGTTCAACATGCACCTGATAAACGACATACAATCCTACATATATACATATAAAATATAATACTAGCGGAAGCCTATATACATCTAATAACGTACGATAGATCAGAGTGCGGAAGAAGAAATTTATATACAGGATTATACAGAAATTCCTCATTCTAACAAAATTCCTAACACTCATTACAAAATCCAAAATTCCTCTAAACAAACTGACACCATTAGGGGATATAACCCCAATACTTACTAAGTAACGGACTCTAGTCGTCTATCTAATCCATCAGATGGTCCCCACTCGCTGGTTCTACACCCGCCTTGTCAACTGCAGGCTCTGAAGTTAAAAAAAAAAAAGGAAGGAACGGATGAGTAACAGTGGTTACCCAGTAAGGAAACAAATAATTTCTGCCAATAACTCCTCCTAACATGAACGAATAAGCATACTGAATCATTTTAACAATACAAAGTTTTACAGAAGAAACTATGATAAACTGGTACATATAGCCAGGGATGAGCAACTAAATATTTTAAAACTGACATTACATCAAGCAACAGTACCTTACTATATCATTTTCTTTATATACAAATCTAATTGATCAAATGAAAACATTAAACATGTATTTCATTTTATATATCAAAATAAGGCAATATATACATATACACAATGGTGGAGTACTGAAATTAGAGAATTGAGATTCATGATTGGATTACTCCCAGTCGGGACATGATGTTTCATATTCTTTACTGGCTTTTAGGTCTTGATTTTGTAGTCGATCGTTGCACTTACCACACTTGGTTGACCATTTATTCGGCTCAGGTTGGCTGTTTGACGTAATTGTAAGCAATAGATCTTTTTTCGATGTGTCAAAACGTTCGACTACTATAAATTGTTAGTGATCACTGACTAATTATCTTCGTCTATGCCTATCAAGCGTGCATGTGATTCTCAAATATACAAATCATTCGTATACGACCACCTTTACATAAGAAGTTCACTAGTAAATATAGAGAGAAATAAACCCGGATTCCAATTGTTACTCCACTCTTATACGTGTCCCATATCATGTATGAACTTAGTGGTCCCTACCGTACATCACAGGATAGTACACCACTCCGGATGATATGATGCATTATCCCTTCAGACATTCACAGACTCTTTAACAGCTCAAAAAATCATTTTATATATATATATATATATATATATAATTTTCATTTGAAAACAAAAGAGAAATTAACAATACAAAATTGAGAATGAATATCTAGTTTTCTACCATGCAACTGTGGCCACCTGGCTCAAAATAAATAACTGAACGGAAAAGTAAACAGCGCCTCGCGCTAATAAAAAGTAAATAAATACGCAACCAGTAATGTTATCCTTAGATACCCATTCACCAACCTACACACAACATAACAATGTAAAATGCAGACATTACCCCTCGGATGTGATTCTGACATTTTATTGTTTCCAAACCCTTTTTCCCTTTTTCTGAATTTTACAATTTTCAATCTCTCAAACAAATATCCACTTTTTGATATTCATGAAATCAATATGAGTTATTTGAATATTAAATCATTTTTTTCAATTATGAAATTCATTTTATCAATACAAAACTTATATCAAAATAGGGTCCAAGCGGTGCACTCCCCAATTGACAGAAATAACCCGTTAAAATATCCTACCCACGTATAATTTGTTATAAAATACAATTAAACATATCAAATATGCAAGTTTTGGTGTGAATTTGAACTAACCAATTGAATTCTATATTTTTAAAAATTTATCACAAAATTTTAATAAAATCCTAAATGAAATTTTCACAATGTACGATTACTAATAGAAATTGAGAGTTCCTTACAATCTTTATGAGAAAGGATCGAAGTGTGTGTGTGAAAATCAAGATGATTAGAATTTCAAGATGACTAATTTTTTAGTCTAACCCGATGATTTCAAAGATCTCGAAGCCGTCGTCCTTTCTTCCTTCTACTACGGAGAACGATTTGATCTCGAAACGGATAAAATTCGAGGTCGAAGTTGCGAAATCCCCGTATATATATACGAATGATTTTTTACGATACGGGGTGAAAAAGAAGGTGAAATGAAAAGAAATTAGGTGAGCTTTATAGATAACGATGCTACGGACGTTTCTCCCTTCTGTGTTTGAAGTCGACAGCAAGCCATTCGCAAAGAATCCGAGGTTGAAAATCGGAGAAAAATGAATTTTTTTTAAAATCGTTGGCTGGTTTTAGATGACTTTGGAAGATAAATAGTGAAAAAAAATTAAAAAAATATATATATATATATATATATATATATATATATATATATATATATATATATATATATAAAGTCTTGGGACGAAATCAGTATTTCACCTATTGTTTCGATCGACGATAACTTGACCGTTCGGACTTCAAAAGTGACAAATGAATACTTTATTTTATCTAATTTTTATTCCAGATCTAATGGTGTTGTTAATTTCTATAAATTTTATCTCTAATAAATTTTATCTTTAAAATTTAACGTCGTTTTCGTTTTTGACGATATTTTTATTTTTTGGACTTCAAAAATGACAAGTAAATGGTCCATGTTCATTAATTTTTCGTTATGAATCCAATGGTATAATTAAATCTTAATAATTCTTACTTAATAAAAGTCATTATTTTAACCTGGTCTGACTTGGTAATCGAGGATTTATAACTTTTCTGTTCGGATATCTATAGACACCCCATTTTTGCAATCGTCTGCTTAATCAATTCGTCAACCCTATTGTGACGGTTCCCAATGATGGATGATTATTCAAATGCTATGTTTTGTTACTAGATATGTTTCAGAAATCCGGATGAGGTATCTCAAACTAACAAAATCTTAGAAACCATGCTACGCTAGGAAAATATGACCCCAAAACATTGAAATCATCATTTTTCAGACAAAAAAATGTTTTACAATAAAAATCACAAAATTCAACAGAATTACTAAAATGACCCTCATAAAGTTCACGATCATTTCGCACAAAAAAAATCAGAAATGACATAAACCAATATTCCCATTAAATTCCTTACGAAAAATCGATTCCAAAACATCCTAGAACATCAAAAATCGACTTAAAACGCAAAAAGTCATCTCCGAGGGCAAAACGATAATTTCATAATTTTAATAATTAAAATTTTGAAATTAATAAGTAAAAAAATTAATTAATGTAAAGTGAAATCCTAATTAAAATTAAAGTCAATCAAGTAAGACTAAAGTCAATCAAGTAAGACTCAAGTCAAAATCCTAAAGTCAAATCAATCAAGTGAGACTAAAAGTCAAACCCTAAAAGAATTCTAATAAACTAGAAAACTATTTAAAACAATTCTAATTAAATAATAACTCTATTAAGATAATTCTAATTAAACAATAACTCTATTTAAAATCATTCTAATTAAACAATAATTCTATTTAAAACAATTCTAATTAAACAATAACTCTACTTAAAACAGTTCTAATCAAACAATAACTCTCTGAAAACAATTCTAATTAAACACTAACTCTATAATTCTAATTAAACATTAACTCTATCAAAACAAGCATATAAAAAAATCTATAAATAGGGGTCTTTACAACCTATTTTAGTATGAAAAAATAAACCCTAGGAAAAGTAGGTCAAAAAACTTCCCTAGCCTCCCATAAACCCTAATTTTGAAGTCCTAACTCCTTACCTAACATCCATACCCCAACTTTTGCTCAAAAAACACCTAGAAGCTCTTAAAAAATACTCAGAAATAAAAAAAAAATTAAAAAATTCAAATCTAAGAAGAAAATACCTCATCTTGGAGATCTAAAGTAAATACGGTAATAGAACGAAGTGAGGAGTGTTGTACGAAAAGCTGTTCTACCAGATCTGAGGGAACAAAACCGTTGCGTTCGTAAAAGTAATTTTTTTTTTATTTCGAATTTTTTAGCAATGTAATTTTATTTGGTAATTTTTTAGTAGATTACTTATTTTTATTCGTTTCGAGTCGATATCCGGTTCTTAGTCCGTAATAACTAGGTGGTGACTCCCAAACCTCAAAGGTCAAAAGTGGATCCGCGCACCCCGCGGATCTAGGGCGCTTTCAGTGGCGTCTCCACTGGGAATTATTGAGGATCAAACTTGAAAAGCCCCAAGTATGGGAAGCATTGCCAGTAGGACCTTTTATTTTAATTTATTTTTAGTTATTTGTTTATCTGTTTATTTTATTTTTTTATCATTCTTTTTGGCTTAATTATTAATCATTTGTTTGGATTTTGAATACTTTAGCACATTTTTATGGTTCAATCTAGGATCATCCGGACTGACCCTAAATAATGCAGGATGTCAAGAGGATAATATTGTGAAAAAAATGATTGTTGAACCACTTTCATTATTTGGTTTATTTTATATTTTTGGGTTGTATTATTATTATTATTATTATTTTGACATTATTTGAATTGATTTTGGGTATGTCATTTTGGAATATCACTTTTTATGATTCAATCTAGGGTCATTTTGGGATGACCTTAAATAATGAAATATTCAAATTGACATAAATTGAGGACGGAACGATGGTTGTTGGGATGAGAGTTATGATTTTTTTTTTTTTTTTTAAAAACTTGAATGAATTTTTTTTAGTGCGTTACTAGGCATATGCGGCGAGTTGTGAAAATAAATTATTTGTGAGTAATGCACTAAGAAACAAAAAAAGTGTCTTTTTAATGTTGTTCTTGATGAGGAGAGAATTCCAAGAAAAAAAATCATAAATTTTTTTTTTACGCGTGGTGTGCCATTAGCAGAAATCTGTTTCTATTGTTTTTCTCTCCTTCTCCAATAGAAAAAAAGGAAAAACAGCAATGTAAAAACGTCCTCTCTCTCTCCTTCCTCCTTCCTCCTCTCTCTTTCCTCTCTCTTTCTCTCTCTCTCTCTGGTTTCTTTCTTCAAGATGAAACCCACACCATATGACCTAATTTTAATGGAAGACGTTGGGGGAAGATGGAGCATCTGCAGTGTTACTATTAACGAAATGGAGAAATTGTTTCTTGAGAGCGTTTCAGTGTTATCCCAAGAAATCTACTCCTCATACAGTCCAAAGATGGCTGGGAACCTTATTTGTTGCATCAATTTACGTTTTACATGTTTATTTCAAGGGTTTCACATAATCTCAAAATTTGCTTGCTATGAAACATCGATCTGACAATGGAGATAATAACGATGATGTCTCTAATATTGTTAATGGTGACAATGAGTTGCAGCAGAGAGGAGAAGAAAATAAGATAAAATAAAAGGGTTTGATTTTCTTATTTTTTTCTTTGAACTTTATTTCACGATTACTCTTCTAATTTTTGTGAGAAACTCAGATCAATTTGAATTTTTTAAAATACAGAGAATTGAAAGTGGCGGTTGATCTCTCTCTCTCTCTATCTATATAGTCATGATTCTTCATTCTACTTCGACAAAAGAAACCTTTTCTAGTTTTTCATCACCTTATCTCTTCGTTGATTATGTTCTCGTGGTGGAAATCCATGAGTGAAGTTTTATTGACTTAGTAATCTGATTGCAACTGTGGCTAGAATATGAGATAATCAAAATTGGGGAAAGCATATGGCTTTTGTCTGAAACTAAGCATTCGGTCGGAGCTCGATTATTCAATTCTAAATATCAAAGTTTTGGATGGAAATTGATTGTATCATAATTAAAAGCGTTTATTTGATTTCTTGGTTTTAAGGTTGGAAATTGAGATGAGAGAGGCATATTGTTTTCTCCATAATTATCATTATGTCCTCAATTCAATATTTGTGAAAATCTCAATTTGTTTAGGGTTGCCCAAAGTAATCTTTGATTGGATCATATGAAAAAAAAAAAGTTTGTTCTTGTGATTGGTTAATGTGGTGCTATCTTTGGTGATTGTCTATCTAATATGCCATGATTTGATTGATATATCTCTATGATGTGCATGCTTTGATCTCAAACTGAATGTTATGGATTTTGTTTTTCTTGATCAATATGTGAAATCCATACTTGTGTAATTTGATCTGGCCCATGGGCTCATTTATCAAAAAAAAGCCCCAGGCACACCTCACCCTATTTTGCACACACCACTAGCACGGTTATTTTATTGCATTACACGTTCCATGTCCTTTGTACCCAATGTGGCACTAGTGCGTGACCAGTCTCCTTGGAGATGCGACGTCATTCATGAAAATCACAACTCCAGTCATGTACCTTAGGGTATATAAAACTGGTGCATCAGTACCGTCTGATCAGGTGACTTTGAAAGGTATATCGATGCACCCAAGCTGGAGCGACCTAAGCCTTTGACCTATTGTGAGCCACACAGTCACATGTCCCGATTGCCAACGTAGTACTAATACGTGGTCGATCCCCTCATGTGATGCCAAACCATTTATGAAAGCTACAACTCTTGACTCGTACCCATAGGTATATCATAGATAATATAAGTACATCAATTACATTTTTTGATCAAAACTAGTGCCTAAACGAGATCCTGTTTCGATGTACTACGGTACTAGGAGGATAGACTACGTCTATTCTATAAAAGAGGTGATTTAAGAGTGTCTTTGTTCAAGCATCGTGCGCCACCTCTAATCTGGGGATTAAACTGGCTGCTTTTGGCTTCAAACAAGTGGGTTGAAGTTTTAGATTATCATCTATACGGTATATCAAACCAAGTCATCACGTACCGTCTGATTGAATACGCTCGAAATGTATACAGGTACACTTGGCCAAGGGTGGCCAGATAAATTGCATTGCATGTAGTAAACCTAGAGTCTAAAAGCCTTCCTATAAGTCACAACCTGAACTGACTATAGGTATTCCTAGGTTGCTCTATTTGATCCAACCAATAGATAAGTGGGTGGACTGATCCAGACTGTTCAAACTAAATCCACTATATCAGTCCAACCAAATCGGTGAAATGTACCGATCAATTTGAACTAATTAAACTAGTTGGCCAAATTGACAAATGGATCAAACTGATCAATACCAAATCAATTAGATTAATTGGTTTCACTTTTAAAGATCCAAACCACTTTATATAGAAAGATTCGATCTTAGGATCAAATTAATTTGTCTGATCAAAGGCTCAATCCCAATCAGGGGTAGACCCGCGTCTAACATTTCTCACTTTCTTGGTCACCATAAACTGATAGTGCATTTGGATTCGATATTTCCCACCGGACTTGGGCTATTCTATATCTAAACTTTAATCATGTGGTTAAGAGTCAAACCTTTTGAGTCAATAGTTAACCTTGGTTTATTTCCAATCAGGTGATAATTGGTCTCAAACGTTCTAAACCTCCATCTATACCACATTGGGTCCGTGAAAAGAGTAGTCTTTCCAGAGTACCATTTCCAACTAATCAGTTTTTGCCACAAGAAGAAACGAGTACCATAGATGAAGTTGCGCTCTTTTAGATTTTAGAATCTTTTCGAGCACAGATTATTACTTCCATCCAAACACAAATTGAATCTCTGAAAATTGAAAAGGAAAAATATAAAGCTATAGAACCTCAGGATGTGTTTGACCTCGTCGAAAACCAAGAAAATGATCAATTATACGTCGACCCTGTCTTAGTTCATCGAATAACTCAGGTTAAAACTGCTTTGAAGAATATCAAAGACCCTGATGATCTTACTCTTGGATTAGGGGCAATGACGTTATTTCCCATAGTCCGTCTGCCAAAGAAGTTCACAATGCCAGATATGAAGAAATTTGATGGGATTGGATGCCCTAGGATTCACTTGAAAGTATATATTGGCATCATACAATTTCAGGGTTTGAGTGAAGAACATATGACATAACTTTTTCAAAGAACCCTTACAGGTCCTGCCCTACGCTTGCTAATGTCATTGGATTCATCTCGGGCAAGAACATGGCATGAATTAATGAAGGAGTTTATTGGTCGGTATTCATTCAACACGGATATTAAACTCACAAGAAGAGACATAGAAAGTACTAAACAGAAACTTGGGGAAACTTTCATTGAGTTCATTGCTCGATGGAAAGTTAAAGCCACTCAATTGTGGGACCGACCTCAAGAGAAGGAACAAGTCAAGATCATCCCCAGGAATCTCACTCCAAATTATGCCAAGTACTTGATGCCTCAGTACCTTCCCATTTTTTAATCCCTCATTGAGGTTGGAAATCAAGTTGATGATGCCTACTCTTTGGGACTTTTTGGTAATCCATCTAAGTCAAAACCTAAATATTTTAAACCTAATGTCAATTCCTTACAAGTGGCTAACACCTCTTTCGTACTATCTCATCAAATTACTCAGCCCTTATAAGCCAAGCCTAGAAGATAATTTGCCAATCTTGGAATGTCCCTTAGTATTGCTTATCAAAAATTGATGATAAAGGGATTGCTGACACCTTTACAACCTAAGCCTTTGCCTAATCCTCTTCCTCAAAGCATTGATAATGGGCAATTCTGTGAATTCCATCAGATGCCTGGTCATGTTCTTGACAGGTGTATTACTCTCCGTCATGCTATCCAAGACTTGATTGAATAAGGAAAGGTCACTATACCCACTCCTACTGCACCTAATGTTAAAACTAATCATTTACCTACCTTTCAAAATCAACATCCCCCTATTTTAAACCTGATATCCCTATTTAAATCCGAGTTGGTTGACTCAATTTTTTTCATTTATTCAGTCGGTCCTAACAGTGTACCCCCACCATGCTGAGATAAGCATATCTACCCCAAGGCAGTACTAGAACTAAAGAACAGAGAGATTATTGAAGCAACGGGCTATCTAGCATATGACAGGCTTGAATCAGAATATAAAGAGATAGTAAAAGTAGGCAAGTTCAAGTCATCCATCGTAGATAATCGAAGTGGCATAGACCCTAGAATTATGTCCCTTCATTCAGAATGATGTCATTTTTTAAGTCTTCTTAATTTTTTTAGCTTCAGTTGCGTCAATCTTTGAGTTCAAATAGTCATTTTTAATTTTGAGCTTTAGTCAGGTTTTTCAGTCTATGTTCTTTTCTATTCTAATAAATAAAGAAGCGTTTGATTATCATGTGTGCAATGATCATATGAACATAAAATCTAACATGAGAAATGACTTAAAGCTCACTAATAAAATTTGATAAATATTGGAATTAAAGAGTACACTCAAAAAGTGCAAATGGATACTATATTATCCTTAGGAAAATATGAGAGAATAATAAACTTACTTGGGAAACTCAATAACGTTCATGCATAGTCTCATGAAGATATAAAGTCAATTGTGATTTTCAAAGTCAAAGTTCATCGATCGAAAATGATGCAGTTGAAACCATCGACAAAGGTGCTAAAATCCATAAGAATGGATCCATCATGTTTCTGTAGACACCCCATTTTTGCACTCGCCTGATTAATCAACTCGTCAATCCGATCGCAAAGGTTCCCAATGATGGATGTTTATTCCAATGCTTCATTTTGTTACCAGATATGTTTCAGAAATCCGGATGAGGTATCTCGAACTGACAAAACTTAGAAACCACGCTACGCTAGGAAAATATGACCCCAGAAACATAGAAATCATCATCTTGCAGACCAAAAAGAAGTTTCACGATAAAAATTATTAAAAATGACAAAATTACCAAAATACCCCTAACATCAAAACAACCCTAGAGCCTACATTACGCTTAGGAAAACCCATTCAAACACATAAAACAACAAATCGAAACCAAATAAATCATTTCACCAATTTTCACAAAATTTGATATAATTACGAAAATACCCCTCATAAAATTCACTATCATTTCACACAAAAAATTTCATAAACGACAAAAACCAACATTCCCATTGAATTCCTTACGAAAAATTGATTCCAAAACATCCTGAAACATTGAAAAATGACTTAAAACGTAAAAATTCCTCTCCGAGGACAAAACGATAATTTTACAACTTTAATAATTAAAATTTTTGAAATTAATAAATAAATCATTAAAAAATGTAAAAAGAAACATTAAGGTTAATCAAGTAAGACTAAAGTCAAGTAAGGCTAAAGTCAAAACATTAAAGTCAACCAAGAAAGACTAAAGTCAAAGTATTAAAGTCAATATCATAAGACTAAAGTCAAAACCCTAAATCAAAACACTAATCAAGTCAATCTCATAAGACTAAAAGTCAAAACCCTAAATCAAAACCCTAATCTAAACTAATCAAGTCAATTTCATAAGACTAAAAGTCAAAATCCTAAATTAAAACCCTAAAGACTAAGTCCATCTCATGAGACCAAAGTCTAAACCCTAATTGAAACCCTAAAAGAAACCCTAATGAAACCCTAATTCTCCTAAAAAGCTTTATAAATAGGAGCCTCCACACCCTATTTTCGTATCAAAGAAAAAACCCTAGAAAAAGTAGGTGAAGAAGCCTCCATAACCTCCCCAAAACCCTAATTTTGGAGCCCCAACTCCTTCCCTAACACCCCTACTCCGATTTTAGCCTAAAAAACACCCAAAAACCTCTCAAAAACATCTCAAAAATCCATAATAAATTTGAAGCACTCAGATCCAAGAAGGAGATACCTTACCTCGGAGATCAGAAATCAGATCCGGAGATAGAACGAAGTAAGGAATACGATACAAGGAGTCATTTTCACCAGATCTGAAGGAATAACACTTTTGCAGATCAAAGGTAAGCTTTTTTTTATTATTTTTTAATCTAGATTTGTCATTAGCGATGTAGATTTATTTGGGATAAGTAGAGAACGGCAATGGCCGGGCGGGGTTGGTGCCTAACACCTTCCAACCCCGTAACATGATCCCCAGATTCAGATTTCTATAGTAGATTAGTTTTTATCCATTTTAGAGTCAGTTTGGTTCCTAGACCACAATAACTAGGTGGCGACTCTCAAACCTCAAGGGTCAAAAGCGGATCCGCGCACCCCACGGATCGAGGGCGCTTTCAGTGGCGACTCCACTAGGGACATTGAGGATCAAACTTGAAAAACCCCAAGTATGGGAACATTGCTAAAGCGATCTAATTTTTTTGCAGTTGATTAGCTTATCTGTTTATTTATTTATTCTTGTTTATTTTTATTTTTTATCATCCTGTTGTTCAACGTTTGATCATGTGTTTGGATCCTGAATATTCTGCCCTTATGTGTTCGTTTTATTTTATTATTGTGGTTCAATCGAAGGGTATTTAGAATGATCCTAAATAATTAAAAAAATCAAGAAGTTTAGTTGAAGATGGAGTGATGATTAGTGAACCATGTGGGTTTGATTTTTTTTGAAAAAATGGAGTTTTTTTTGTCGATGATATATCCTTCGATGTTTTTGTTATTATTTTTTTTTATTTTGTTTTATTTTTATTGTTATTATTATTATTTTTTTTTGTTAAAGTTTTTTTAGTTTTTCCATTAACAATGATAATGGGCCGAGGGTATTGATGAAAGATAGTCATTTTAGCAACTCCCATTTTCTGTTTTTGTTTTTTCTTTTAAAATTTTTTTATTTTTCTTAAAAAAAAAAAAAGGGTGCTGTCTAGAGTAATGAAGGGGTTGGTGTGTAATAAGAATAAAACTGATTTTTTAAAGAAAAAATTGTTGTTTTTAAGTTCTGTTGACAGCGTTTTTTAGTGGGTGTGCACAAGTAAAAATCATTTTTTTAAGGCCGCACATCATCTTCCTTAAAAGAACGACCTGTTTCAGCGTTATTTAATAAACCAAAAAAAAAAAAAAGCTGAACATCCCTTTGTCCGATCGGCTGAAATCTCAGCCCGATCGTTTTAGTTTTTGCTCGAAAATGCTAATTCCTTTTGATTCAAAGTAGTTTTCCTTAAAACCAACTCGAATTAAAGGAGTTCATCATGAATAAACCATTTTTTTTTGTCGAAGGAAACCTCCATGGTCACTGGTTCAAGCCGCGATGGGTTCAAACTTCGAACTAGATCGAGATATGAGCCATCCTGATCGAACCCGATATGGATCGGTCTCTAAAAGATTTGATGGTAGAAATTTCCTGTTTTCTTGTGTTCGATCTAATGTTCTGATTCTTCTTGAGAACGTTTATTTATTTTGATTTGAAAATGGATAGATCTGTTTAAAACGAAAAATCAGATTTTTAAAGTTCGAAGTTTTTTTCTTTACTCTCGGTTTTTCTGGTTTAGCTTGATATTGTTGGATCTAGTTCTTGCTCTCGGTTTTTGGATAGTTAAAAATGATTATCAAACAGAGATTGATAATCGGGGTGAACATGAAGTGTTACCGTTCCATTACGATTGCATTACAGTAACAATTATTGTAACGCATGACAACGGGGATGGCTGTTAAGCACCCAGGGATTCCAAAGAAAACAATCACATGACGTTGATGTATCAAGCCGCGCCGATCTATTCTTCTATTTTTGCAGGTTTTTATCAGTCGAAAAATTTCGATCTAACAATTTTGATTTAAAATCAAATTCCGCAAAAATATCACAATTCTCGGACGATTTTCTATCAATTAAGGGTTCACCTACATTGAATTATATCTATCAAATCTCCAAATCGGTAAGAAAGTTTTCAAAAAAAAAAAAAAGAGAAAGAAATCGAGTCTTGAATGTCACTAACAGCAACATAGGGGTATATCTTTTAGCCTTGTTTGGTTTCATAAAATGCTTTTGATTGAGATCAACTTGTTTTCTTAAAAAAATAAAAAAAAAATATATCCTCTCTATCTCATCAATCATTGTTATATCCTCAATTTGATATCTCTTGAAATCTTGAATTATTTTAGGATCACTCAAAATAATTCCGATTGGACCATATAAAAAAAAAGTGAGCAAATCCATTGGATAGAGAAATAAAGTATTTTGTTGTGTGCATGTTTCAATATTGGACTCAGTTAGGGTCACCCCGAAATAACCTTTTGATTGGATCATGAAAATCACAAAATTTGTGCCTATTGCGATGATTAGATCTAATTAATTATTATAGGCCCTTATTTATTAATTGATTTGTTGATTGATGAATGCTAGAGATGTGCATGTTTAAAGTTTAAATTAAATCATATGAGTATGTTTCTGATCGATGTATGCTTGCACTTGTATGATTTAATATCCTCTCTTGATTGGCTTGATTGGACCTATGAGCCCATTTGTTTGAAAAGGCCCCGGGCACACTCCACCCTGTTTTGCACACACCACATGCACGTTTACTGTTTTGAGCACTTACACGTCCCATTTAGCCAACGTGGCACTAGTGCGTGGCCTGGTCTCTTCGGAGATGTGACGTCATTCATGAAACCCACAACTCCAGTCACGTACCTTAGGGTATATCAAACTGGGGGCATCGATACCATCTGATCAGGTGATTCTGAAAAGTATATTGATGCACCCAGGCTGGAGAGACCTGAGCCTTTGACCTATTGTAAGCCACACAGTCACATGTCTCGATTGCCAACGTAGTACTAGTACGTGGTCGGTCCCCTCGTGGGATGCCAAACCATTTATGAAAGCTACAACCCCTGACTTGTACCCGTAGGTATAAAAGATAATCTAAGTATATCAATTGCACTTCTTGGTCAAAACCGGTGCCTAAGCAGATCTTGCCCCGCTGTACCCTACTGTACGAGGGGGATAGACTACGTCTATTCTAGACGAGAGGTATTTAAGTGGGCCCTTGCTCAGCATTGTGCGCCACCTCTCAACTAGAGATCAAACTGGCTGTTTTTGGCTTCAGAGAAGTGAATTGAGGTTTTAGATTATCACCTATACGGTATATCAAACCAAGTCACCATGTATCGAAAGGTATATAGGTGTTCTTGGGCAAGGGTGGCCAGATAAAAATGCATTGTACGTAGTAAGCTTAGAGTCTAGAAACCTTCCTAGTAGGTCACGACTCAAACTTATCGTGGGTGTTCCCGGGTTGTTTATTGAATGGAGCCTGTTGATTGATGAATGTATGTGAGTGATGTGAATGGTGTAGATCAAAGTGTATGATTGTCCTCAAGGATCAAATGTTGTTTTTAAAAATTAAAATGGGTGCACCGACCCAATAAAGAATCCATTCTTTTACAATAATGACTCAGTCCATCCCGATCCAACAATCATGGTGGGCCGAGTCATTTAAATTGAAAATGGAAATCAAATTTTTAAATAATTTACAGAAAGTGTTTTCCAAAAGAAGTGTTCTCTAGAAAAAATATTTTTCGAGAAATAAAATTTTCCAAAAGAAAATAAAAAATTGATCTTTTACATGGACCATTGGAAGAGTACTAAAATACCCTTTTGTGTTAAACCAGGATGCTAGTCGCAGGTGATAACCCAATCGATCAGTTAGTCAAAACGACCGTCATAGGAATGCACCCTGTAGAGAAGATCAATTTTTGGAGATTCATGTTGAGGAGTGCTATTTACTTTCATGAGTTTGAGATAGACTGGAACCTCTTGCATGCTATGGCTAAGCGATGGAACCCCTACCTTCACATATTCCACATTGGGCGTATGCATTTGTGCCCCACTCACGAGGATTATTGCAGCATCATGGGGATATCCACTTCAGGACCTTTAGTCAGGCCCTCGTTGAAGACCGGGTATTCTGGTGACCTCGTCACAGGATTAAACATTTCCAAGGAAGAAGCTAAGGCCTTAGTTCATAACGGAAGACTAGACTTAGTACCTTTACTAGGTCCGTATCGCTCCCGCAGTCACCCTATCAATGTAAAACCCGAAGCCTGGCGAGCCACTAGAGATTATCGATTATGCCTAGGAATCCTAGCCCAATACATACTGACCTCTAATAGTGATGGCCAAACTATCCCTGAGTCTTTCATAGATATAGCCTCTCAACTCTCTAAGAAAGTGAACCCGGTACCTCTCATCCTAGCTGATACTTTCTCAGGTTTAGATGCCATAAAAAATGGTGAGCGGGAAAGCTTCAAAGGAAGCCCCCACTTACTCTATATGTGGCTTTGTGATCGTCTCAAAATCGTAGATGTTCCCTCAAACCTCGAATATAGGCCAGAACATTTTTCCAAGAGAAACTTGTTAGTGCGTCACAACTCGGTCAAAGCTTGGAGCAAATGGTTAGACTCTCGCCTTGCTCGTCATATCGGTTTAAGGTGCCCTTGGTGGATAACTGATCCCCCGGTTCTAAGAACCAAAGGATCCTACTATGTCCGTCTGATCGGTTTAGAAGAAACATCTTTTTACCATCCTAATTTGATCCCAGAACAGTACGAGGTACCCATAGAGTTATCTTTACCTCAACCCAAAGCTTTCATTCCCCCCGAGCCTTTGACTGAAAAGTTAATACACCTCATTGAGAAAGCTTGGAACAAGCGCACTTTAGGGTATCCAAACGGACCAGCAGAATTCAAGGAGCCAGTTGTTAGAGCCAAGAGGGTCAAGCCTGACAGCAATCCTGATGACCGTCAAGACAAAGCCAAGCATCCATGTAAAAATAACTCAAGTCAAATTTGTTGAAAGATATTTTTAATGGGAACACTATTTGTCAATCATTTTCAATAAAGTCATTTTTCTTTCATATAAATATTGATTTCTTTTTCGAATGTTCATTATGTGAATGGATTAATTAATGGATTGGTGCACAAACCTCAATGAAATGATTCTTTAAAATGTTATCAAGAGGGTAATACTGAAATTGACTAAATTTACCTTTGATGGGGTCATATAGGACTATCATTGTGCCCAAACTCAAGCGTCCACCTCCTAGTTGGAGTCGTAAGTCCAGTCGGTTAGAACGAGCTACGGTACCAAGTCAACAAGAAGAGATGGCTTCAGAATCTGAACTCACAGAGATCCGTAAAATCTTGGCAGCCTTTGCCAACGATATCAACAGTATAAAAGGCAAAGTGGAAGTGTTAGAACAGACCTCGGAGTCAACAGGCAATCCCCTAAATGATCCAAAAGGAAAGAAGGTAGAAGAGAGACGTCCGCGTGAAGTCTTTGAACTCGACGGAGACGAAGAATATGTTGATGAGAATCCAATGTTAGCTAACATAATGTCTCAGTTAGAATCAGCAATGAAGAGTATAAAGGGTATCGATGAAATTGCAGCAGGCATTGAAGCTTTGAATCGCATCCCCAGAATCCATTTGCCAGAGAAGTTTGTAATGCCGGAAATGGATAAGTTTAGTGGTATAGGGTGTGCAAAAACACATCTTAAGGTGTATGTTACTAACATGCGCACTATGGGACTTAGCGATGAACATATGACGTTGTTGTTTTAGAGAACTTTATCAGGATCAGCACTACGCTGGCTAATGTCTCAAGATCCAGTTACTGTGGGCACCTGGGAGAGTATGTCAAAGGCTTTCTGGCATCAGTACAAGTACAGTATGAGATTGAGACCTCAAGAAGGGATTTGGAAGCAACTAAGCAGAGGAATGGGGAAACATTTACTGATTTCATTGGTCGTTGGAGGGCCAAGGCTGCCCAAATGTGGGACAGACCTTCGGAAAAGGAACAAGTAGCGATCATCTTAAAGAACCTCTCACAAGGATATGCTCAGCACTTAGTAGCCCAATATCTCCCTACCTTCGAGTCTTTGTTACAAGCCGGAAGTCAACTTGAAGACGCTTTTGCCTCTAGGATCCTTTCTAACTCTTCAGATAACAAGCTTAAGAAACCCTATATTTCTAAACCTAGTACCAACCATGTCTACATAGCCAATACATCATCTACCCCAGCTCAACCCCCAGTCCGAACTAATAACCAGGCTCACCCAAGTCAACCTCGAACCCTGCGTCAATTTACCAATATAGGGATGAGTCTCACTGTAGCTTTTCACAAATTGGTGAAAAAATGGCTTCTTACCCCTATCCAACCCCGACCTCTACCTAATCCCTTGCCAGCTGGACACAATTCTAACTTATTCTGCGAGTTCCATCAAAACCCTGGCCATCACACGGATCGATGTATTACCCTACGTCATGCCATTCAAAACTTGATTGACAACAAGAAAGTCACAATCCCTAGCCCACCGAATGTCACCACTAATCCATTACCTACCTATCAACCTCCACCAACCTTGAACATGGTTTCTCACACACCATTGCCATTCGATCCTGTCTCTCTCATCCATCCCATTCAAGTCAAACCGCCTAGTTACCCCCTTGTCGGGATAGCCTTCACTGATGAGGTTTTCACCACAAACTACGAACCATTCGATTTAACCTCAGATGATACGTATTGTTTATCCCCACCTCGATACAGTAGCCCCACATTCACTAGTTACCTGTTGGCCCAGATGAACTTAAAACGCCCTGTACCTTTAACGGATGAAGATCCATACTTGCTGACTGAAGATGATGAGCCTTTCTCCCTCTCTTGTGATGAAGTTAGACATATGACTCGAGGGGAAATAGTCTTTAAGCCACAAGAACTCTGTGTTGATAATTCGACAACCCTGGCAAGAAGAGAAAGAGAAGATCCTATTAAAGAAAACATTGAAGAAGATGACTCCGTGATCAAGCAATTGAAGAAATCAGGAGCCAATATCTCAGTTTGGGGGTTACTTATGGCTTCCACTGCCCATAGGGAGGATGTTCTCAAAGCATTAAATACAGCCCAAGTCTCCCTTGATACTTCTCCAGATCAGCTGGCCAACATATTAGGGGCAACTTATGTGGAGAACATCTTATCCTTCTCAAACTCCGATCTCCCAAAGGAAGGAGCAAGTCACACTAAACCATTGCACATCACAGTTGACTGTAATGGGATGAGGGTACCTCTGGTATTGATCGACAATGGGAGTGCATTAAATGTTTGCCCTTTGAAGACCGCCACTTGCCTTGGGTTTAAAACTAAAGATCTCAAGCCCACTAATCAAGGGGTTAGGGCCTATGATAACACTAAAATGGACGTACTGGGAATTCTGCACCTTCGATTGTCCACAGGCATAGCTAAATTTCTGGTAGAATTTTAGGTCATAGACATCCAGTCCTCCTTTAATCTGTTATTAGGAAGACCGTGGCTACACCAAATTAAAGCCATACCTTCCACGCTACACCAGAAGGTCAAGTTTATTAGAGATGGGCTAGTGATCACTCTCCATGGAGATGCTGAAATCGTAGGGATCATAAATAGTACTGAAGCTAAGGATGAACCGTTGCTTGAGATTCAGCCAGAACAACAAGGAGTAGAGCTCAGTGGGTTCGAGTTTGAGAAAATATGCTCAGTCCAATGGGATCAAGCCATGAAAGAATATTTTTCAATGAAAAATACTTCTAACTGCAATATGGCCAATATATTCAAGAAAATGAGATTTTTCCCTGGTATGGGCTTAGGCCGCAAGCAGCAAGGTATTAAAGAGGCACCAATGATTAGAGAGGCCATTGGAACATTCGGGCTAGGATATAAGCCTACTAATGAAGATTGGGCCCAATACTGGAAGACAAAGCGGGACAAGGCAATTGCGAAAAGGCAAAAACGCACCACGGATCTCATCAAAATGAAGCCTTATCGTAAGACCCTTAATGGCTATTTTGTGAAGGAAGGAGAAGATTTCCGTTACTGTGGGTTCCCCGAGCCATTCATTGACCACATCACAGGTACTCGTCTGCCGGGGTTTGAGATCTTCTTTGGTATGGATTGGCCTGAAGAGGAAGCAAGCATAGAAGTTGAAGAGAAGAAAATTGAAGATTGGCAGTTCAATCTAGACTCCCTCAACATCGACCAGCTATTCATTGAAGATCACGGTATCTTAGTGTTGTCAGTTCAGAAAGGGATCCCAAATCCTCAGTCTGTAATCAAACCCGCTGTTGGGTCTTTATCAAATTACTATGTAATCAGTCCTGTGTTGCATGTTAAGGCTGGGTCTATCGGTCCCATTAGTCCTGTTCAGTCTGACATGCAAGTCGAGTCCTTTATTTTTGTTGAGTCAAATAAGTTAGTTGTTTCTGCCGAGTCTACTTTTTCTAGTGAGTGTGTTTTTCCTGCTGAGTCAAGTGAGTCTGTCAAGTTGGGAATGAGTCCTGTTACCCCATCTTATTTTAATGAAATGAAAGAAATTTTTGATTACCCCGAGCGCAATAATAATTCAACTAATAATCTGACTTCGGAGGGAGAATCTTCTGATGAAGAACCTCCCCCTGAAATAATCAAATTACTTGACCAAGAAAATGAACGTCGGGCTCAACCTCCAATGGAGGAAGTAGAGGTTATCAATCTCGGAACAAAAGAAAATCCTCAAGAGATTCGGATTGGGATCACATTATCCCCTGATGAACGCAAAGGGATAGTAGACTTGCTCAGAAAGTTCAAAGACGTGTTTGCGTGGTCTTACGAGGATATGCCGGGAATAAGCACAGACATTGTTCAACATCGGATTCCGTTATATCCAGATGCTCGACCCATTAAACAGAAACTTCGACGTATGAAGCCGGAATGGACTCTGAAAATTAAAGAAGAAGTTACGAAGCAGATTAACGTGAGATTTTTGGAAGTAGTAGAATACCCAGAGTGGATTGCCAATGTCGTCCCTGTGCCGAAAAAAGATGGAAAAGTAAGGATGTGTGTGGACTTTAGAGACCTAAACAAAGCAAGCCCAAAGGATAGTTTTCCTTTACCATACATAAACGTTCTAGTAGATAGTACAGCAGGACACGCTTTATTGTCATTCGTGGATGGTTTTCCGGAGTACAATCAGATAAAACTGGATCCTCTGGATATGCAAAAGACGTCGTTCATCACACAGTGGGGAACCTTTTGCTACAAGGTTATGCCTTTTGGTTTGAAGAATGCCGGAGCCACCTATCAAAGAGCAGCCACGACTCTATTACATGACATGATACACAAGGAAGTCGAAGTCTATGTAGATGATATGATAGTCAAATCAAAAGAACGACTGGGGCATGTTGCCGCGTTAGAAAAATTTCTCACAAGAATTCAAAAGTACAAACTCCGCCTCAACCCGTAGAAATGTGTGTTTGGAGTAACTTCTGAAAAATTATTGGGATTTGTGGTCAGTCAAAGAGGGATCGAAGTAGACCCTATGAAGATTAAAGCTATCCAAGAGATGTCACCGCCATAAATTGAAAAGCAAATTCGAGGTTTTTTAGGCAGAATCCAGTATGTCAGTAGATTCATCGCTCAACTCACCAACGTCTGCGAACCTATTTTCAAGCTCCTCAAGAAGAATGAACCAACAGTTTGGAATGAGCAATGTCAAAAGGCCTTCGACCAAGTCAAAGAGTATCTCCTGAACCCACCTATTTTGGTTCCACCCACACCGGGTGAACCACTTCTTCTTTATCTGTCAGTCACAGAAGAAGCTATGGGATGCATGCTGGCACAGTATGACAAAGATACTCGAAAAGAAAGGGCTATCTACTACATCAGTAAGAAGATGTTAGAGTATGAACGAAAGTATTCAGCCTTGGAAAAAACTTGCTTGGAACTAGTATGGGCTACTCAGAGACTCCGACACTATATGCTATCTCACTCAATTATCTTGTTATCTCGGATGGATCCTCTCAAGTATCTTTTCGAGAAACCGGCATTAACAGGGAGAACTGCACGATGATTATTGTTGTTATCAGAGTTTGACATCACGCATGCTACACAGAAATCCATCAAGGGGAGAGCTGTAGCAGAATACTTGGCAGATCACCCAGTAGCAGAAGGAATAAGGCCTATTGATCAGTTCCCAGATGAGAACATCTTACATGTTGAAGAAGAGCCTCAGAATCAAACATGACAGTTGTATTTCGATCGAGCTGCCAATCCGAATGGGTATGGAATAGGGGCAGTCCTATTTTCTCCGGAAGGATGCCACATTCCGGTCGCTATTAAGTTAGTCTTCTCTAATACCAATAATACAGCTGAATATGAGGCATGCATCGCTGGACTTGAAGCTGCTTTGAATCTGGGCATTACAGAAATCGAAGTCTTTGGGGATTCAGCCTTGGTCATACACCAGTCATTGGAAGAATGGAAGACTAGGGACGAAAAGCTGAAGCCTTATCATGAATATTTGTTAAACTTAGTGAGTAAATTTGAAGCTATTCTGTTCCAACACGTGTCATGGGAAGATAATAGATTTGCTGACTCGTTAGCCACTTTATCTTCAATGATCCATTTACCCCCTTGCATGGAATTGAGGCCGATCACTGTTGAAGTCAAAGACAAACCTGCATATTGTTGTCAGATCAATATTGCTACTCAACTACCCGATGGAAAGTCGTGGTACATTGATATTACAAAGGTGTTGGAAAAACAAGAATTTCCAGAAGAAGCATCGAGGAAGGAACGATAAACCCTTTTAAGATTAGCATCTCAATTCATCCTGTGCGCAGGAAGTTTGTACAAAAGGTCTTATGATGGGATTCATTTGTCGTGCGTCGATGAAGATCAAGCTGAACTAGAAAATGGTTGAACTACATTCAGGAGAATGCGGCCCTCACATGAGTGGGAAAATGTTAGCTAAGAAAATTATGAGACAAGGGTACTACTGGCCTACGATGGAAACAGATTGTTATCACATGGTCAAGACCTGCCACAAATGCCAAATACATGCAAATCTCATACATATGCCACCTTCTCGATTAGTTGGTCTAACTTCACCATGGCCATTCTCAGTTTGGGGAATCGACATTATTGGTAAAATATCGCCTAAAGCATCAAATGGGCATGAATACATTTTAGTTGCTATCGATTATTTTACTAAGTGGGTCGAAGCTGCCTCTTATGCTGTCCTCACTGCATCTCGAGTTGCAAAATTTATCCAAACGAACATCATTAGCCGGTACGGGGTACCTTCGGAACTGATTTCTGACAACGGGTCACATTTCAAAGCTGAGGTTATTACTTTGTGTTCAAAGTTTAAAATCTCACACCACAAATCATCTCCTTACCGCCCTCAAACTAATGGAGCAGTCGAAGCAGCTAATAAGAATCTTAAAACTATCATAAGGAAAATGTGTCAATCACATCGAGATTGGTCTGAAAAACTGCCATTTGCACTATGGGCATATCGAACTTCAATTCGATCCTCTACTGGAGCTACTCCATATTCCTTAGTGTATGGCATGGAAGCAGTCTTGCCAGTTGAAATGGAAATTCCATCTCTGAGGGTCTTGTTGGAAAGTCAATTGTCAAAAACAGATTGGGTTCGCCAGCGGTATGAAGAATTGAATTTGATTGAAGAAAAATGACTAAGAGCTTTGTATCACATGCAAGCTTATCAAAGAAGAGTTGCCCGTGCATTTGATAAAAAGATCAAGGTTCGTCACTTACAAGTCGGGGATTTAGTACTCAAAGAGAATCAGGCACCTATCTTTGACCCTAGAGGGAAGTTCAAACCAAATTGGGGAGGTCCGTACATCATCAAGGAGATACTACCAGGAAAAGCTGTCAGGCTTCAAGATCATGATGGAATCGAGTTACCAGAACCAACCAACCTTGACCAAATCAAACGGTACTACATTTAAGGAGGCCATTTTTGGCCGAATCAATTTTCCTATTACCTAATTCTTTATCTCCCTTCTCAACCCCTTTGCAGCCTGTTCAAAAAGAGGAAAATTGTGCCTTTTATTTCTTAGCCTGATCACCTAACCTAGGGGAGGGAAAAATCCGAACTACGTTTTGGTCTGATCCCAAAAATTTGGGGTACGTAGGCAACCTGAGAAGTTACTTCAGGCCCGACCACACCAAAATAAAAAAATAGATTCCCCGATGAAGAAAAAATCTAAAAAGAAAAAAAATTCAAAAGAATGGGGAAGAAAATTCAAGAAAAAGTTTAAATGAAATGCCACACAAGGGGCATTTGGGTTTTTGAGCCTCAAAATCCCTTTCATTTTATGCCTAGTCCCAAGCCCACCTATAAAAGTCCTCCTAAGAACCGTGTGAAAAGGTCAAGGAGGGTAGTAGAACATGATCAGACAATAATTCTAGAAGGTCAGAGGAAAAGAAAAAGATAAAAAAAAAATGATGAAGCCTGCTAAGTTGAAAATCCGAAAAGGGCGACTTAGGCAAAAATTAAGGCACGCTCGCAAAGTTGAAAATCTGAAAGGACAACTTTGGCAACAATCAGAGCCAAGAGAAAAGAAAAAGCTCGCTAGATTGAAAACCTGAAAAGGCGATCTAGGCAAAAGTTAGAGCAAACTCGATAGATTAAAAACCTGGAAAGGCGATCTAGGCAAAAGTTAGAGCAAAAAAAAAAAAAAAAAACAGAAGAAAATCCCAAGCTGAGAGCAGTTCGAGCTGAAATATCAGAAATCCGAATAATCAAGTTCAGTACTCAGCTTAAACCAGACATAAATTTAGAAGCCACAAGTATCTTGTCTACGATCGATCTGAAAATTCTTACTTCCCCAAGTGAATCAATGGAGAGAATGGTGAATTCTATGATGAGTCTCAAAAGGAAATATTTTGTTCTCTTGAGCCTGACTCAAAATCTTTAATCAAAATTAAAAGTTAGATCTTTATTGCGCTTGTGGTAATCAAATATTTCAAACCTTCATACAAGGAGCATTTTTTCTTTTTCCTCTAGATATGTAATTTCCCCCCTTATACTAGGGGCATTTTTTAATGATGTGTTCAATTATTTTCAATGCCATGTTTATTGTCAAACTAGGGACATTTTGTTTTTGAGCAATGTTAATCCTAAAAAAATAATAAGAACTCCAAACTTAAGGTTACCCTCTTGATAGCAGTTTTTCAAAAAACTCTTGAGGTTTAAACTCAGGTTTTCACTTTACAAAACTTTTTTTGATAAAACCTTGTGGTTCAAACAAATGCATTCTGAATCTCACATAGGAGATAGGACATCCATTCTGTCTCAGATCTATTCATTCCCAGATTCTACCACTCTTTTCCAGATTCATTTTCAATCGTTTCACTCCCAGATTTATTTCTTTGTTCTCAGTTTTACTCAGCCAGATGCCGCCAAGGGTTTTCTTGGAATTATGCTCAGATGCCGTCGAGGGTTTTCTCGGAACTATGCTCAAATGCCGCCAAGGGTTTTCTTGGAATTATGCTCAGATGCCGCCGAGGGTTTTCTTGGAACTATGCTCAGATGCCGCCAAGGGTTTTCTTGGAATTATGCTCAGATACCGTCGAGGGTTTTCTCGGAACTATGCTCAGATGCCGCCGAGGGTTTTCTTGGAATTATGCTCAGATGCTGCCGAGGGTTTTCTCGGAACTATGCTCAGATGCCGCCAAGGGTTTTCTTGGAATTATGCTCAGATGCCGCCGAGGGTTTTCTCGAAACTATGCTCAGATGCCGCCAAGGGTTTTCTTGGAATTATGCTCAGATACCGCCGAGGGTTTTCTCGGAACTATGCTCAGATGCCGCCAAGGGTTTTCTTGGAATTATGCTCAGATGCCGCCAAGGGTTTCCTTGGAATTATGCTCAGATGCCGCCGAGGGTTTTCTCTGAACTATGCTCAGATGCCGCCAAGGGTTTTCTTGGAATTATGCTCAGATGCCGCCGAGGGTTTTCTCGGAACTATGCTCAGATGCCGCCAAGGGTTTTCTTGGAATTATACTCAGATACTGCCGAGGGTTTTCTCGGAACTATGCTCAGATGCTGCCAAGGGTTTTCTTGGAATTATGCTCAGATGCCACCGAGGGTTTTCTTGGAACTATGCTCAGATGCCGCCGAGGGTTTTCTCGGAACTATGCTCAGATGCCGCCAAGGGTTTTCTTGGAATTATGCTCAGTTGCCGCCGAGGGCTTTCTCGGAATTATGCTCAGATACCGCCCAGGGTTTTCTTGAAATTATGCTTAGATGCCGCCGAGGGTTTTCTCGGAATTATGCTCAAATGCCGTCGAGGGCTTTCTCGAAATTATGCTCAGATACCGCCAAGGGTTCTCTTGGAATTATGCTCAGTTTATATTTACTTCATGCTCAGATTTGACTCATTTCCAACTCAAATTCTTTGAAACCTATCTCATATTTTGAGTCCACACACTTGCATAGTTGTTACGTCAGTCAAGGAGAATTTTCTAAAAAATCAAGGCTTTGACGCTGCCAGTGAGAGTTCGCGCTCAAGGACCTGACAACCTTTTAATTCGGGGAGAGTTTACGCTCAATGATCCGAATACCCCGACGAATTGCTAAATCAGACTGCAAAATGAACTGTCACTAGCTTTGGCATTCGGATATCGCACTATCTACCGAAATAGATTTGCTATCTAGTTTGCTTCAACCCTCTGCCAAAGAGGGGCATTTGTAGACACCCCATTTTTGCACTCGCCTGATTAATCAACTCGTCAATCCGATCGCAAAGGTTCCCAATGATGGATGTTTATTCCAATGCTTCATTTTGTTACCAGATATGTTTCAGAAATCCGGATGAGGTATCTCGAACTGACAAAACTTAGAAACCACGCTACGCTAGGAAAATACGACCCCAGAAACATAGAAATCATCATCTTACAGACCAAAAAGAAGTTTCACGATAAAAATCACTAAAAATGACCAAATTATCAAAATACCCCTAACATCAAAACAACCCTAGAGCCTACATTACGCTTAGGAAAACCCATTCAAACACATAAAACAACAAATCGAAACCAAATAAATCATTTCACCAATTTTCACAAAATTCGACAAAATTACGAAAATACCCCTCATAAAATTCACGATCATTTCACACAAAAAATTTCATAAACGACAAAAACCAACATTCCCATTGAATTCCTTACAAAAAACTGATTCCAAAACATCCTAAAACATTGAAAAACGACTTAAAACGTAAAAAATCCTCTCCGAAGGCAAAACGGTAATTTTACAACTTTAATAATTAAAAATTTCAAAATTAATAAATAAATCATTAAAAAATGTAAAAAGAAACATTAAGGTCAATCAAGTAAGACTAAAGTCAAGTAAGGCTAAAGTCAAAACATTAAAGTCAACCAAGAAAGACTAAAGTCAAAGTATTAAAGTCAATATCATAAGACTAAAGTCAAAACCCTAAATCAAAACACTAATCAAGTCAATCTCATAAGACTAAAAGTCAAAACCCTAAATCAAAACCCTAATCTAAACTAATCAAGTCAATTTCATAAGACTAAAAGTCAAAATCCTAAATTAAAACCCTAAAGACTAAGTCCATCTCATGAGACCAAAGTCTAAACCCTAATTGAAACCCTAAAAGAAACCCTAATGAAACCCTAATTCTCCTAAAAAACTTTATAAATAGGAGCCTCCACACCCTATTTTCGTATCAAAGAAAAAACCCTAGAAAAAGTAGGTGAAGAAGCCTCTATAACCTCCCCAAAACCCTAATTTTGGAGCCCCAACTCCTTCCCTAACACCCCTACTCCGATTTTAGCCTAAAAAACACCCAAAAATCTCTCAAAAACATCCCAAAAATCCACAATAAATTTGAAGCACTCAGATCCAAGAAGGAGATACCTTACCTCGGAGATCAGAAATCAGATCCGGAGATAGAACGAAGTAAGGAATACGATACAAGGAGTCATTTTCACCAGATCTGAGGGAATAGCACTTTTGCAGATCAAAGGTAAGCTTTTTTTTATTATTTTTTAATCTAGGTTTGTCATTAGCGATGTAGATTTATTTGGGATAAGTAGAGACCGACAATGGCCGGGCGGGGTTGGTGCCTAACACCTTCCAACCCCGTAACATGATCCCCGGATTCAGATTTCTATAGTAGATTAGTTTTTATCCATTTTAGAGTCAGTTTGGTTCCTAAACCACAATAACTAGGTGGCGACTCCCAAACCTCAAGGGTCAAAAGCGGATCTGCGCACCCCGCGGATCTAGGGAGCTTTCAGTTTCTTACTTGAGAGAGAAGAGTTCTCATTCGCAAAAGAATATGATATTTTTTCGAAGTTCAGAAAGGGTTGAACAAGTCAATGTCAAATATAAAAAATTTAATCACATTCAATTTTGTAGTAGAAGATTGAAGATTACTCCTTCTCAAAAGAAGATTTTACCTGACAAAGCAATCTAGATATCGAATTCCCGAAACTCTGACCAAGTCAAGCAGCATTCACCAAAGGAGGCCTTCTTTGGTCGAACCATTTTCCTATCTTACAAAAAAAAAAAACTAATCTTCTTTAGCCTCTCGTAACTTCTAAAAAAATCAATAGCCTATTTTTTCTAAATCACACCGACCAACCTTTGGAGGGAAGTCTAGTATGAACTACGTTTTGACCTGATCCCAAAAGAAAAAAAAATATTTGGGGTACGTAGGCAACCTGAAAAGTTACTTCAGGCCTGGTCACGCAAAGAATATGTGTATTCTCTTCAGAAAAGTATCATTTAAAAGGAAAATCCCCTATTGAAAGGTTCAAAAGAAAAGAATGCCAAACTAGGGGCATTAGAAAAAAGAATCAAAAGAATTGATAAAAAAAAAAGAATACCAAACTAGGGGCATTTAGAAAAAAAATCAAAATAATTGACAAAAAAATAAAATATCAAACTAGGGGCATTTTGGGAAGTTGAGCCTTATATCATTTCTTTATAAACCATGTCCTAAGCCTACCTATTAAGTCCTCCTGAATGCTAATTAACACGATTAAGGTGTAGGGAACCATCAAGCTGTCGAGTTGAATATTCAAGATCATCGAAAAAAAAGATAAGCCCGCTAAGTCGAAAACCCAAAAAGGTGACTTAGGCAAAAGTTAGGGCATAACCATAAAAAAGAAAGCCTATTAAGTTGAAAACCTGAAAATGCAACCTAGGCAAAAATCAAGGCATCTTTAAAAAAAGAAAAGACAAAGCCCGCTAGATTGAAAACCTGAAGAGGCGATGTAGGCAAAAATTAGGGTATCATCAAATAGGAGGAAAGTTCCCATCAAGAAGAAAAATTCAGAAGGAAGCTTGTACAGAAACTAGGAAATGCAGAAACATTTAAGCCATAACATTCATTTTTCAGCCAAGAACTCACATCCGACAAAAACAATGTTGAAGTAAAAAAAAACATAAGTCATATTGAACATTGTAAGATCGTCAAGAGTAAGTTTACTTGTTCAAGTGTTCGCTATTAGAAGATGTAGAATCATCAACCACTTTGAAGAGAAATATCTTCTATTCTAATATTTATCAAGATTTTTTTTTAGTCTAGCTCAAGCATTTTTCAAAAGAAATTCGAAAGAAAATTATCAATCCCTTATTGCACATATGATAATCTTAAGAGTCTTAAATTTAAGGAAATGTCAGTTCTTCTATCTATCATACATCAGAGTCCATATTTTTCAAGCGTAATCCATTCCATCAGTCTTATAGTCAAATTCTAATTAAAACCAACTTTGAAACTAGGGGCATTTTTGAAAGTCATTTAATTCCAAAGTTCTATTCTTAATCACATGATAGAAAGGAAAATTTTACTTAAAAATCTGATGAAGTCCAATGATAATTATGAATCCAGATGCATAATAAGCCAATAAAGGCCCGATCTTTCAAATTTTGAGCTCGATTTTGAATCATATAATGAATTAACAGGATTGTTTAAGTTCCTATAAATCAAAGCCCGAGAAACGTGGCTTAGTACGTTCGAGTCCGAGAAACGAGACTCAAACTTTTTTGAATCATAGAATGAATTATCAGGATTTTTTAAGTTCCTGTAAACCTTAGCCCAAGAAGTGTGACTCAAATAAGTTTGAGTTCGAGAAACGAGATTCCAACTTTTTTGAATCATAGAATGAATTAACAGGATTGTTTAAGTTCCATAGCCCAAGAAACGTGGCTTAGTAAGTTCGAATCCGAGAAACGAGACTCAAACTTTTTTGAACTCTAAAAAAGAATTTCAAATAGGATTTAACGAAGTTCCTACAATGTTATGACTCCAATTACCTCATTGTTCAATCTTGCTATAATTGTTTTCGTTGCATAAGCATATTTCAATTTTGAATCATTATTGTCAGTGAGAGAAAATCTCTAGGACCAGACACATTTATACTCAGTAAGTATCACACCATTGCACACACGTGCACTTTTATATTAGTCAGGAAAATTTTTCTAAAATTCAAGGATCTGACATCGTTAGTGAGAGTTCAGGCTCAAAGACCTGACAAACTTTTAGTGCGGGGAGAGTTTTACCCTCAAGGATCCGAACATCCCGACGAATTGTTAAATCAGGCTATAAAATGAACTATCACTAGCTTTGGCATTTGGATATCGCACTATCTACCAAAATAGATTTGCTATCTAGTTTGCTTCAACCCTCTACCAAAGAGGGGCATCTGCAGACATCCAATTTTTACAATTGCCTGATTCATCAATTCGTTAACCCTATTGCGACGATTCCCAATGATGGATGATTATTCCAATGCTAAGTTTTGTTACTAGATATGTTTCAAAAATCAGGATGAGGTATCTCAAACTAACAAAACCTTAGAAATCACTCTACGCTAGGAAAATATGATCCCAAAACATAGAAATCATCATTTTTCAGACAAAAAGAAACTTTACGATAAAAATCACAAAATCCTAAAGTCACAATTTTACAATTTTAATAATTAAAAATTCTGAAATTAAGAATTAAAAAATTAATTAACGTAAAGTGAAATCCTAATTAAAATTAAAGTCAATCAAGTATGACTAAAGCCAAAATCTTAAAGTCAATCAAGTAAGACTCAAGTCAAAATCCTAATGTCAAGTCAATTAAGTGAGACTAGAAGTCAAACCCTAAAAGAATTCTAATCAAACTAAAAAACTATTTAAAATAATTCTAATTAAATAATAACTCTATTTAAAATAATTCTAATTAAACAATAACTCTACTTAAAACAGTTCTAATTAAACAATAACTCTATTAAAATAATTCTAATTAAATACTAACTCTATAATTCTAATTAAACATTAACTCTATCCAAAAAAGCACCTAAAAAAATCTATAAATAGGGGTCTTTACAACCTATTTTAGTATGAAAAAATAAACCCTAGGAAAAGTAGGTCAAAAAACTTCCCTAGCCTCCCATAAACCCTAATTTTGAAGTCCTAACTCCTTACCTAACATTCATACCCCAACTTTTGCTCAAAAAATACCTAGAAGCTCTTCAAAAATACTCAGAAATCAAGAAAAAAAAATTAAAAAATTCAAATCTAAGAAAAAAATATCTCATATTGGAAATCTAAAGTAAATACGGTAACAGAACGAAACGAGGAGTGCTGTACGAGAAGTTGTTCTACCAGATCCGAGGGAACAAAATTGTTGTGTTCGTAAAGGTAATTTTTTTTTATTTAGGTCTTTTTAGCAATGTAGTTTTATTTGGGAATTAGTAGAGACCGGTGTTTGTTGGGCGGGTTGGTGCCTAACACCTTCCAATCCCGTAACGTGATCCCCGGACTCAGTATTTTTTTTAGTAGATTAGTTATTTTTATCCGTTTCGAGTCGATATCTGATTCCTAGGCCGTAATAACTAGGTGGCAACTCCCAAACCTCGAAGGTCAAAAGCGGATCCGCGCACCCTGCGGTTGAAGGCGCCTTTACTTACATCCTTGGTTTGTAGACTATAATAGTCTAAAATTGGTTTGGAAGGTTGGGGGAGCTTGGGTTTATATCAGCAGACTACCCTTTTACTTATGGGGTAGCTTTTCCTTTAGAAGGATCGGAGTTCAGCTGTGTGGTCTCCTGGAGGTGGATGAGATTACTCTTCGACGAGCAAGGCGTAACTCCCCGTGGAAGATGCCTCGTGATCTCTACCTCTGGGTTGATGGCTTCAAATACATGTTAGGGGTGGAGGTGGAAGGTGTAAGCAAAAGAAAAGGGCCAGACCTAACATAGGATGTCGAGAAAGATAAACTTGGAAAGGTTAGCATCTCAATCGAAGTAGGAACGCAGGTGGACGAAGAGTGGTCTTAAACAGTGGAGAGGGCACAATAGAAGGAAATACCTTGCGTTAAAGTTTCGGTTAGGAAATTATCATAATTGGGTAGAGGATGCGTGCGAGATAAGGTTTTGAGATCGTTGAAAGTCAAATCTCGTCAGTGCACTGACACACATGGCAGGTGTATTAAATGTTCGCAGCCACGTCGATAGGACCAGGAACATTCACAAATAGTAGAGTTGCTGGCTAAGGTAGCCAAGAATCTAGAATATATTAAATAGTTGTGTTTAAGTAGGGTGATGGAAGGTAGTGTGCCCAAGTCTAATGGGATGAGATCTATGGGCTCAAGGGCCCATTGGGGTGGTGACCGGTGGGATGACAATGAAGCCTACGATCTGATAGATAATGGGCTGGGTAATGATGTGGACCTGGGTAAGGCCTCGGACTTGAGTTCTTTTGATTCAGGTATGTTAAAGGAATGTAAGGTTCAAGAGTGGAGTAGTAAAGTTTGAAATGGGCTAGGTAGGTTGTTAAAAGGGGTTGGGCTGAAAATTAAGAAGGCCTGGGATATTTTAAACCGATATAAGATAGTTAAGAGGAGGCCCAGTACCAGAAAAGTAGAGGGCGGAGATAAGTCGAATATCCTTACTGCGTTGGAACCTATTGCGATGGATTCAACAAGGGCTATCGATAATCACGACAACAACATGGATTTTGAGGTTTGCATGGGATTTGAAGAAGAAGGATCTCTGAGTCTAGAGGGATTGAGACATAGGTGTTATGGGGAGGTGGTCAATGAGGTGCGTCAAAATATAGTCATCGTAGGGGATCTGGGGTCAACGATCAGTTTGATTTCTGTTCTTTTGTGATGGTAGGAGATGTTTTTCCGGAGGCAAACAAGATCAAGTCTCGTCAGAGGGAGAGTAGATTGTTTTTGTACCTGTCGTCACATGAGATTATGATTATTAGATAAAGGAATGTAGGTGTGGATTTCGAGGGCAGGATGCTAGTGGGAAGTGGGGTTTGGACATGAACAGAAAAGCCAGCTTCACTTTCGCACTATTTGAGAATAATAGAGGGTTGTGGGTTATAGGTTATAACATCCCAGCGTCATTTATGGGTGATAGTAATGGGGCAATGCGTGCATCAAGCAAATTGGGGATTGATAACAGGGATAAATAAAAGTTTTTCCAATGAGTTTTGAGGGATAATAAGCAGTTAAGGTAGGTTAAAGGCTATGACTCTAAGCAGGAGAAAGAAGTTTCGAGGGTTGTGCAACAAAAAGTGAAGGTTTCTAAAAATTCTAAGAAGACAGCTTCGTCGGAAAGGTTGATGAATGGTAGTATGGATGATCAGATTAATTTAATGTCTCTCACAAAGCAGATATTAGCCAATATGCTGAAATCTAGTCTGAAAGTGTGCATGTCCGTCAGGAACGAAGGTAATGTGTCTCAGTTACTGCTTAATGTGGCCCTAAAGACTAGTAATGGAGTAGATTTTTGTATGCAGAAGGTGGTGGGACAGTGGCCCCTCTCGGGGGGTCTCCCTTCATCGGTGGGGCAGTGGAGATGTCACCAAGGAAGCACTTTGAGTATGAATTTTCTAGGCTAAAAATTACAAGATAGTTATCATGTTGCAATAATATGACCAAGGAGATAAACAAGAGGCTGAAGGAAATTATTCAACTAAAAAGATATGTAGAAGATTTTTCACTCACAAACAAAAAAGGGAAGAGAACCGGAAGGCACTTAGTAGGGCTTAATGTCAATTAAAAAAATTTCCTAGAACATAAGGGACTTGAATGGGAGCTCAGAAAGAACAACAATTAAAGCCATCTTACATCATCAAAAGCCTCATATTGTGGTACTGCAAGAATCTAAGTTAGATAAGGTGGATGAAAAGGTATTTAAGGAAATTTGAGGGATTTAGTCTGTAGGTTGGTGCAAGCTTCCCTCTTAGGGGCTTCGGGAGGAATTATTTTATTATGGAATAGGAAGATGGTGGTGGTGAAAAATAATCTTATAGGGGCCTTTTCAGTGTCAGTCTTATGCAAGTTGATCGAGGAAGATTTTATTTGGGTCTTTACAGGGGTGTGTGATCCAACATTGGATAGAGAGAGCAGCCAGTTCTGGGAGGAATTAGAAGATATTAGAGAGCGATGGGATAAACCTTGGGTTGTGGGGGGAGATTTAATGTTACCCATTTTTCGTTTGAAAAGAGTAGGAGGTCAAGAATTATGCTAAAAATTCGCAGATTCTCAGAGTTTGTTGATCATAACAAGCTGATTGATCTTCTGTTTGGTTGGGAAAGGTTTACGTGGTCGAATAATCAAGAGAATCCAACTCTTATCAGGTTTGACCATTTTCTTGTCTCGCTGGATTGGGAAGAGCATTTTGGGAGGATGATATAGGACAAGTGGTTGAATCCGGTGTCAAATCATAGTCCTATTTCTTTGGTGGCTAGGCCATCGAGAGATTGTCCTACGCTCTTTAGATTTGAGAATATGTGGTTAGAACACTAAGACTTTGAGGAGTTGATTTATAATTGGTGGAATGGGATCTCGTTTGAGGGTCAGTCAGAGAAGGTTTTGAAGCTGAAACTAAAAGTTATTAAAGAGAAACTGAACGATAGGAAAAGTGCTGTGTTGTTAGAGTTACAAGAGCTGGAGAATAAGGAGGAGAAAGGGTGCTTGGGCACTGGGTAAAAAATCAGGCAAGTGAACCTTAAAGTTGAGTTTCAAAAACTAGTTTCTATGGAAGAAATTTGTTAGAAACAAAAGTCGAGAGTTCGGTTGCTAAAGGAGGGGGATAGAAACTCATCTTTTTTTCACCGTACTGTGAATTCTAATAGTTAGGTAAATTTCATTCCGAAGCTTAGAGTTAATTGTTCATGGAAAGTGGATGAGAAGGAGGTATGTGAGGCGGTGGTGCAATTCTATAACAGTCTGTATGCAGAGGAGCACACGTTCAGACCTACGTTAGACTCTTTACACCTTGATAGTATCTCTAGGTGGCTTGAAAGATCCGTTCAATGAAGAGGAAGTGTGGGGAATGGTGAGTGGGATGGCTAGTAACAAGGCCCTAGGGTAGGATGGTTTCTCTTTTGATTTCTTCAAAGCTTGTTGGGGGACAGTGAGAAATGATGTAATGGCAACAATTGAGGACTTTTATAAGGAAGGCTTCTTAGACCTGTGTTCTAACTGTATTTTTATTGCTTTGATCCCTAAAGTTTCAGGCATGAAAAACATCACGGATCTAAGACTGATTAGTCTGGTAAGCTCAGTTTATAGAATTATTTTGAAGGCGTTGGCATCTAGGCTGAAGACATTGTTAAGTAATATCATTAGTCCAGCTCAAGGAGCATTTGTAGTAGGGAGACAGATTATGGATGGGGTCCTAATAGCCAATAAATGTATTGACTCACGAAGAAAAGCTAAAGTCCCCGGGCTAATCTGCAAAGTCGATCTAGAGAAAGCTTATAATCATGTGAATTGGAATTTGGGGAAATATTTGATGAGGAGGATGGGGTGGGTTCGGTGAAAGGTGCGTTCGTTGGGTTAATCGATCTCCAACTGGTTATTTTAGAAGCTCAATGGGTATTCGCCAATGAGATCTGTTATTGTCCTTTTTATTTTTGATTGTTATGGAAGCCTTGGGAAGAATATTGTCCAAGGCGGTGGTTGTGGGGGAGCTTAATGGCTTTTCTACTAGAGTGAGTGGACATGTAATTTCTCATCTCTAGTTTGCGGATGATACCTTAATTTTTTTGGATCATTCGTCGAAAAAGTTGAGCTTCTTAAGTGAGATTCTTGGTTGTTTTGAGGTAATCTCTGGTATTCTGGTAAATCATCGTAAATGTAGATTGTTCGCGATAGGAGAGGTTGAAAGAGTAGAGGTAGCGGTAGCTCTGATTGGGTTCCAGACGGGGGTCTTTCCTTTCATGTATTTGAGGCTGTAGACACCCCATTTTTGCACTCGCCTGATTAATCAACTCGTTAACCCGATCGCAACGATTCCCAATGATGGATGTTTATTCCAGTACTTTATTTTGTTACCAGATATGTTACAGAAATCTGGATGAGGTATCTTGAACTGACAAAACTTTAGAAACCACGCTACGCTAGGAAAATACTACCCCAGAAACATAGAAATCATCATCTTGCAAACCAAAAAGAAACTTCACGATAAAAATCACTAAAAATGTCCAAATTACCAAAATAACCCTAGAGCCTACATTACGCTTAGGAAAACCCATTCAAACACATAAAACAACAAATCAAAATTAAATAAATCATTTCACAAATTTTCACAAAATTTGACAAAATTACGAAAATACCCCTCATAAAATTCACGACCATTTCACACAAAAATTTTCATAAATGACAAAAACCAACATTTCCATTGAATTCCTTATGAAAAACTGATTCCAAAACATCTTGGAATATTGAAAAACGACTTAAAACGTAAAACATCCTCTCCGAGGGCAAAACGGTAATTTCACAACTTTAATAATTAAAAAATTTGAAATTAATAAATAAATCATTAAATATTGTAAAGTGAAACATTAAAGTCAATCAAGTAAGATTAAAGTCAATCTTAAAGTCAATCAAGTAAAACTAAAGTCAAGATATTAAAAACCAACCAAGAAAGACTAAAGTCAAAGTATTGAAGTCACTCTCAAAACCCTAATCTAAACTAATCAAATCAATCTCATAAGACTAAGGTCAAAACCCTAAATCAAAATCCTAATCTAAACTAATCAAGTCAATCTCATAAGACTAAAGTCAAAACCCTAAATTAAAACCATAAAGACTAAGTCAAAACCCTAATTGAAACCCTAAAAGAAACCCTAATCAAACCCTAATTCTCCTAAAAAACTTTATAAATAGGAGCTTCCACACCTTATTTTCTTATCAAAGAAAAAATCCTAGGAAAAGTAGGTGAAGAAGCCTCCACAACCTCTCCAAAACCCTAATTTTGGATCCCCAACTCCTTACCTAACACCCCTACTTTTATTTTAGCCTAAAAAACACCTAGAAACCTTTCAAAAACACCCCAAAATCCACAACAAATTCGTAGTACTCGGATCCAAGAAGGAGATACCTTACCTCAGAGATCAGAAATCAGATCCGGAGATAGAACGAAGTAAGGAGTACGATACAAGGAGTAGTTTCACCAGATCTCAGGAAATAGCACCTTTGCAGATCGAAGGTAATATTTTCGTTATTTTTTTTTATCTAGGTTTTGTCATTAGCGATGTAATTTTATTTGGGATAAGTAAAGACCGGCATTGGCCAGGCGGGGTTGGTGCCTAACACCTTCCAACCTCGTAACATGATCCCGGGATTTAGATTTTCTGTAGTAGATTAGTTTTTTATCCGTTTTAGAGTTAGTTTGGTTCCTAGACCATAATAACTAGGTGGCGACTCCCAAACCTCAAGGGTCAAAAACGGATCCGCGCACCCCGCAGATCGAGGGCGCTTTCAGTGGCAACTCCACTGGGGACATTGAGGATCAAACTTGAAAAATCCCAAGTATGGGAGTATCGCTAAAATAACCTAAATTTTTTTTAAATTTATTTGTTCTTTGTTCATTTGTTTATTCATTATTTGCATCTTTGTTTTTGTTATGTTTTTATTTTTTTTTATTTTTTTTTTCTTTCAATTATTGAGCATGTGTTTGGGCTTTAAATATTTGGTTTCGATATACTATTCTTGTGGGTTAATCAAGGGTCATCTAATGTGATCCTGAATAATGAAGGGTTGCGGAATAGTTGGTTTTATTGAAGATAATATGATGATTGGTGGACCATTGACATTTAATTTTTACGTGTGAAGATTTTTTTTTATTTTTATTTTTTAGGGGTGCGTGCCATTGATCATTGGACAATGTTTTGTTTTTTAGTTTTTTTTTTTTTTAATTTCAAAAAAATAAAAAAGTGTGTAATTAGTTTCTTTAAATAAAATAATTTTGTTTTTTTGTGGGTTAGGAAAATAATGCTGTCCATTAACAACAAAAGGGAAATTAAAAAGAAAAAAATTAGCAAAAAAAAAGGGAGAAAATGTTTTCGTTTTGAGGTTCTGTCAACAACGAATGTGGGTTGGTGTGTCATTAACAATAATGATTGGTTTTCGATTTACACACCAACTTAATAACAACGTCTAAGAATATGGGATGGTGTGTAATAAGTAAAATTTAATTTTTCCTATTCCCACATCATCTTCTCCAAGAGAAAACGCTGGTTCATATGGTCTCTGTTCAGTCGATTAAAATCAGTAAAAATCAACATAAAAAATCAATTTTTTAACCCACATCATCTTCTTTCAACGCTGGTTCATATGGTCTCTGTTCAGCCAATTGAAATCAGCGTAGATTAACATAAAAAAAAAATCGATTTTTTAACCCATATCATCTTCTTACAACGCTGGTTTATATGGTCTCTATTCAGCCTATTAAAATCAGCGAAAATCAACATAAAAAATCGATTTTTTAACCCACATCATCTTCTTACAATGCTGGTTCATATAGTCTATGTTTAGCCGATTGAAATCAGCGTAGATTAACATTAAAAAAAATCGATTTTTTAACCCACATCATCTTCTTACAACGCTGGTTCATATGGACTATGTTCAGCCGATTAAAATCAGCGAAGATCAACATAAAAAATTGATTTTTTAACCCACATCATCTTCTTACAACACTGGTTCATATGGTCTCTGTTCAGCCGATTGAAATCAGCGTAGATTAACATAAAAAAAAATCGATTTTTTAAACCCACATCACCTTCTTACAACGCTGGTTCATATGGTTTCATTGTTACAAACCGATTTTTTCTGTGTATCTAGTTCGACCGAATCACCAAATCGTTTGATTTAAACTGGTGATCATTTGTTTCGGTTTGAGTTTTCGACGAATCTTTTTCCCCAAACTGAACCTGCTGATTTGTTTTGTGTATTCATCGATGTTTATGAAGTTATTAGGATCTAGACTTCATTGATGATTTGGATTGAATTCCGAAGGTGCTGTTTGCAAAATTGGAACCATCCGATGAAATTGCAATTCTAATTTACAAGATTTAAATGTGGGGACATCTCTTTTTTTTTTTTTTTAAATCAAAATAATACGTGTTTTTGCTCTTGGCTAATTTTTTTTAATTACTTAGTAGTGAAAAATTGGAGGTGTTGATTTTTGTTCTATTTTATTTTTAACCCGAAATCAATCTGTTAAAATTATCAAGAATACATTTCACGGAATTCTTAACAGGCACTCCAAATCTCATTGAACACGTGGAATCTCTATTCCATCATTAGCATTGGTTAGAACACGTATTTGACCCAAAAATCAAAATAAAAAAATGGGAATTTTGCAGCCAAAGTTTAGAATTGGATTTTCGATACTATTTGTTGATTTTAATGAATGAATTTCCACGTGAAAGTTGATTTGGGGTGTATTAGTTTTTTTAGTTTTTTTTCTCTTTAATAAAAAAGTCGGTTTATAGGCTGGATTTTTGGCCATTTTAAATTGGTATTTTTTATTTTCTTTTGTTTTAAATCCATTCAAAAAAAAAATTAGTAAAATCAATTGGTCGATTTTTGTAAAACCACTATGTGTTCCAACAATTACCACTCTATCCTTAATTCGAAATTTTCTTAAATCTCAATTTATTTAAGGTCACTCAAGTAACCTTTGATTGAAACACATAAATAAATATTTCGGATTAAATGTTTGCTTCTAACATGAATATATGCTTGATATGCTTATCTTTAATCATGTGATTTGAATGGTTTTGATCTTGATTAAGTATTCATGTGATTGGGACAGTGTTTTATTTCGATATTCATGTAATTTATGTTATAATGATTGGTTTGATTGGACCCATGGGCCCATGTGTTTGGAAAAGGCCCCGGACATACCCCACCCTGCTTTGTACACACCACATCCACGTTTACTGTTTTACCCACTTACACGTCCCATATAGCCAACGTGGCACTAATGCGTCGCCCGGTCTCTTTGGAGATGTGACGTCATTCATGAAAACCATAACTCCAGTCACGTACCTTAGGGTATACCAAACTGGGGCATCAATACCGTCTGATCAGGTGATTCTAAGAGGTATATTGATGCACCCAGGCTGGAGCGACCTGAACCTTTGACCTATTGTGAGCCATACAGTCACATGTCCCGATTGCCAACGCAGTACTAGTACGTGGTCGGTCCCCTCATGGGATGCCAAACCATTTATGAAAGCTACAACTCTTGACTCGTACCCGTAGGTATAAAAGATAATATAAGTATATCAATTGCACTTCTTGGTCAAAATCGGGGTCTAAACAAGATCTTGCCCCGCTGTACCCTACTGTACGAGGGGGATAGACTACGTCTATTCTAGACGAGAGGTATTTAAGTGGGCCCTTGCTCAGCATTATGCGCCACCTCTCAACTGGAGATCTGAAAGCGCCCTCGATCCGCAGGGTGCGCAGATTCGCTTTTGACCCTTGAGGTTTGGGAGTCGCCACCTAGTTATTGTGGTCTAAGAATCAAACTGACTCTAACATGGATAAAAATAACTAATCTATCATAAAAAATCTGAATTCGGGGATCATGTTACGGGGTTGGAAGGTGTTAGGCACCAACCCCGCCCGGCCAAAGCCGGTCTCTACTAACTTACCAAATATATCACATTACTAAAAACCTAGATAAAAAAAAATAAAAATTTCATACATTTCCGATAGCAAGGATTTTGCTCCCTCAGATCTGACAAAAAGAGCTCCTTGTACTGTACTCCCTTGCTTCGTTCTGTCTCCGGATTTTACTTCGGATCTCCTAGATCAAGGTATCTCCTTGTTTTTGAATCTGAACTCTTCAAGTTTGCTGTGGATTTAGGGGTGTTTTTGGAGGGATTTTAGGGATTTTCTAGACTAAAATTGAAGGGGGGATGTTAGGTAAGGAGTTGGGGATCCAAAACTAGGGTTTATGGGGGGCTAGGGGAGCTTCTAGACTTACTTCTCTTAGGATTTATGATTTGATACGAAAATAGGGTGTGAGGACCTCTATTTATAGATGTTTTTGGGGGTTGATTTGGATAGAGTTAGTGTTTAATTAGAGTTCTTTTAATTAGAGTTGTGTTTTAGTTAGACTTGTTTTAGGTAGAATTGTGTTTTAATTAGAATTATTTTAGGTAGAATTATTTTTAAGTTAGAACTCTATTAGATAGAGTTATTAATCAATTATAATTCTATTATGACTTTTGGTCTTGTTTGATTGACTTTTAATGTTTTGACTTTAGTCTTAATTGATTGACTTTTAATATGTTGACTTTAGTCTTGCTTAATTGACTTTAATTTCGACTTCAGTCTCACTTGATTGACTTTAATACCTTGACTTCAGTCTTGCTTGATTTACTTTTAATTTTTCGAGAACCCCCCTCTAAAATATCTTTAATTCTTTGGACCCCAAATGGAGGGCTCCTTAAAGAAATATCTCACGAACCCTCAACAATTTTACCCGAAAGTCCGATTGATCGATTTTTTATGTTCAAAATTTTAAATTAATTTCATTAATTATTTAATGTTTTATTTATTAATTTCTAATTTTTTAATTATGAAAATTGTGAAGTTACCGTTTTGCCCCCGGAGAGGACTTTTCACGTTTCAAGTCGGTTTTTAATGTTATAGGATGTTTTAGAATCAGTTCTTCGTAAGGAATTCAATGAGAATGTTGGTTTGTGTCATTTATGAAAATTTTTATGTGAAATGATTGTGAACTTTATGAGGGGCATTTTCGTAATTTTGTCAAATTCTGTTAAAATTGGTGAAATGATTTATTTGGTTCTGATTTGTTATTTTATGTGTTCGAGAGAGTTTTCCTAAGCGTAACGTAGGCTCTAGGGTTGTTTTGAGGTTAGGGGTATTTTGGTAATTTGGTAATTTTGTAGTGATTTTTATCGTGAAGTTTCTTTTTGATTTGCAAGATGATGATTTCTATGTTTCTGAAGTCGTATTTTCCTAGCATAGCGTGATTTCTAAGGTTTTATCAGTTTGAGATACCTCATCCGGATTTCTGAAACATATCTGGTAACAAAATAAAACAATGGAATACACATTCATCATTGGGAATCATTGCGATCGGGTTGACGAGTTGATTAATCAGGCGGATGCAAAAATGGGGTGTCTACAGATGCCCCTCTTTGGCAGAGGGTTGAAGCAAACTAGATAGCAAATCTATTTTGGTAGATAGTGCGATATCCGAATACCAAAGCTAGTGACAGTTCATTTTGCAGCCTGATTTAGCATTTCGTCAAGGTGCTCGGATCCTTGAGGGTAAAACTCTCCCCGAAACAAAAGGTTTTCAGGTCCTTGAGTGCAAACTCTCACTGACAGTGTCAAATCCTTGAATTTTAGAAAATTCTCCTTGACTAATATAACAATTGTGAAAGTGTGTGATTTAAAATCTGAGATAAATTTGAGTAAAATCTGAGTGTAATCTGAGCATAATTTGAATATAAACTGAGCATAAACTGAGCAAAATTTCGAGAAAACCCTCGGCGGTAACTGAGCATAGTTCCGAGAAAACCCTCGGCGGCATCTGAGCATAATTCCGAGAAAACCCTCGACGGCATCTGAGCATAGTTCCGAGAAAACCCTCGGCGGTAACTGAGCATAGTTCTGAGAAAACCCTCGGCGGCATCTGAGCATAGTTCCGAGAAAACCCTCGGCGGTAACTGAGCATAGTTCCGAGAAAACCCTCGGCGGTAACTGAGCGTAGTTCCGAGAAAACCCTCGGCGGTAACTGAGCAGTTCCGAGAAAAGTATAGTTCCGAGAAAACCCTCGGCGACATCTGAGCATAGTTCTGAGAAAACCCTCGGCGGTAACTGAGCATAGTTCCGAGAAAACCCTCGGCAGCATCTGAGCATAATTCCGAGAAAACCCTCGGCGGCATCTGAGCATAGTCCCGAGAACACCCTCGGCGGTAACTGAGCATAGTTCCGAGAAAACCCTCGGCGGTAACTGAGCATACTTCCGAGAAAACCCTCGGCGGCATCTGAGCATAGTTTCGAGAACACCCTCGGCGGTAAGTGAGCATAGTTCCGAGAAAACCCTCGGCGGTAACTGAGCATAGTTCCGAGAAAACCCTCGGCTGCATCTGAGCATAGTTCCCAGAAAACCCTCGGCGGTAACTGAGCATAGTTCTGAGAAAACCCTCGGCGGTAACTGAGTATAGTTCCGAGAAAATCCTCGGCGGCATCTGAGCATAATTTCGAGAATACCCTCGACGGTAACTGAGCATAGTTCCGAGAAAACCCTCGGCGGCATCTGAGCATAATTCCGAGAAAACCCTCGACGGCATCTGAGCATAGTTCCGAGAAAACCCTCGGCGGTAACTGAGCATAACTGGCAGAGGAATGAAGGAATTTTGGGAAAGGATGAACGAATTGTGAGAAAATTGATTAGAACGAATCGGAGAACGAATAAATCTGGAAGATAATGAAACTGGAAGAGAAATGATCGATTCCAAGAATGATTTGATCTGAAAAAGAATCTGGAGAACGAAAGAATGCCATGTCTCCTATGTGAGATCCAAAATACTTTTGTTTGAACCTTAAGGATTTATCAAAAGGTTTTATGAATTTAAAACCTGAGTTTTTATTTCTTTTGAACCTCAAGAGCTTTTCCGAAAAACTATTATCAAGAGGGTAACATTAAATTTGGGGTTCTCATTGTCTCTTAGGATTAACATTGCTCAAAAACAAAATGCCCCTAGTTTGACAATGAACATGGCCTTGAAAATAATTGAACACATCATAAAAAAATGCCCCTAGTATAAGGGGGAAAAGTTACATTAAAAAAGAAAGAAAATGCCCCTTGTATGAAGGTTTGAAATAATTGATTACCACAAGCGCAATAAAGATTTAACTTTTAATTTTGATTAATTTTCTTGAAGGTTTTGAGTCAGGCTCAAGAGTACAAAATTATTTCCTTTCGAGACTCATCATAGAATTCACCCTTATCTCCCTTGGTTCACTTGGGGGAGTAAACATTTTCAGATCGATCGTAGACAAGATACTTGTGACTTCTGAGTCTATGCCTGGTTTAAGTTAAGTATTGAACTTGAATATTCGGACTTCTGATGTTTCAGCTTGGACCGCTCTCAGCTTGGGATTTTCTTCTGTTTTTCTTTGTTGCTCTAACTTTTGCCTAGATCGCCTTTTCAGGTTTTCAATCTATCGAGCTTGCTCTAGCTTTTGCCTAGATTGCCTTTTCAGGTTTTCGATCTAGCGAGCTTTTTCTTTTTTTCTTGGCTCTGATTGTTGTCAAAGTTGTCCTTTCAGATTTTCAACCTTGCGAGTTTGCCTTAATTTTTGCCTAAATCGCCATTTTCGGGTTTTCAACTTAGCAGGATTTATCATTTTTTTTATCTTCTTTTTCTTCTGGAGTTGCTGTCTGATCATGCTTTGCTATCTTCCTTAACTTTTCGTACGGTACTTAGGAGGACTTTCATGGGTAGACTTAGGACTGGGTATAAAAAGAAAGGGATTTTGAGGCTCAAAAACCCAAATGCCCCTTGTGTGACATTTCCTTTAAATTATTTTCTTTTTTCTTGAATTTTCTTTCCCAGTTTGACAATTTTTTTTCTTTTGAATTTTTTCTTGATTTTTTTTTATTGTGTGGGAAATATGCTTTTTTATTTTGATGTGGTCGGGCCTGATATAACTTCTCAGGTTGCCTACGTACCCCAAATTTTTGGGATCAGACCAAAACGTAGTTCGAATCTTCCCTCCCCTACGTTAGGTGATCGGGCTGAGAAAGAAAAAGGCATAATTTTTTTTTTGAAAAGGCTGCAAAGGGGTTGAGAAAAGATATGTTGGACTGGGTAACTGGGTAATATGAGGATTGATTCGGCCAAAGATGGCCTCCTTAAATGTAGTACCGTTTGATTTGGTCAAGGTTGGTTGGTTCCGGTAATTCAATTCCATCATGATCTTGAAGTCTGACAACTTTTCCTGGTAATATTTCCTTGACGATGAACGGACCTCCCCAATTTGGTTTGAACTTCCCCCTGGGATCAAAAATAGGTGCCCTGTTCTCTCTGAGTACTAAATCCCCGACTTGTAAGTGATGGGCCTTGATTTTCTTGTCAAACGCACGGGCGACTCTTCTTTGATAAGCTTGCACGTGGTACAATGCTCTTAATCGTTTTTCTTCGATCAAATTAAACTTTTCATACCGTTGACGAACCCAATCTGCTTCTGACAACTGACTTTCTAACAAGACCCTGAGAGACGGAATCTCCATTTCAACTGGCAAGACTGTTTCCATTCCATACACTAAGGAGTAGGGAGTAGCTCTAGTGGAGGATCGAATTGAGGTTCGATATGCCCATAATGCAAATGGCAGTTTTTCTGACCAATCTCGATGTGATTGACACATTTTCCTGAGGATAGTCTTAATATTCTTATTAGCTGCTTCAACTGCTCCGTTAGTCTGAGGTCGATAAGGAGATGATTTATGGTGTGAGATTTTGAACTTTGAACACAATTTGATAGCCTCAACTTTGAAGTGCGACCCATTATCGGAGATCAACTCTGAAGGTACCCCGTATCGACTAATGATGTTCGTTTGAATAAACTTTGCAACTCGAGACGCAGTGAGGACAGCATAAGAGGCAGCTTCGACCCATTTGGTAAAATAATCGATGGCAACCAGAATGTATTCATGCCCGTTTGATGCCTTAGGCGATATTTTACCAATAATGTCAATTCCCCAGACTGAGAATGGCCATGGTGAAGTCAGACCCACTAATTGAGATGGTGGCACATGTATAAGGTTCGCATGTATTTGGCACTTATGACAGGTTTTGACCAAATGATGACAATCTATTTCCATCGTGGGCCAATAGTATCCTTGTCTCATAATCTTCTTAGCTAACATTTTCCCACTCATGTGAGGGCCACATTCTCCTGAATGTAGTTCAACCATTATCTGTTCAGCTTGATCTTCATAAACACACGACAAGTGAATCCCATCATAAGACCTTTTGTATAAGCTTCCTGCGCACAGGATAAATTGATATGCTAATCTTAGTAGGGTCTGTCGCTCTTTCCTCGATGCTTCTTCCGGGAATTCTTATTTTTCCAACAATTTCTTTATGTCTGTGTACCATGGCTTTCCATCAGGTAATCGAGTAGCAATATTGATCTGATGACAGTACGCGGGTTTGTCTTTGACTTCAACCGTGATCGGTCTCAATTCCATGCTAGGGGGTAAATGGATCATTGAAGATAAAGTTGCTAAGGAGTCAGCAAATCTGTTATCCTCCCTTGACAAGTGTTGGAATAGGATAGCTTTAAACTTACTGACTAAGTTTAGCAAATACTCATGATAGGGTTTCAACTTTTCATCCCTAGTCTTCCATTCTTCCAATGACTGATGTATGACCAAGGCTGAATCCTTGAAAACCTCAATTTCTGTAATGCCCAGGTTCAAAGCAGCTTCGAGCCCTGCGATGCACGCCTCATATTCAGCCATGTTATTAGTGTTCGAAAAGGCTAACTTAATAGCGATAGGAATATGGCACCCTTCTGGAGATAACAAGACTGCCCCTATTCCATACCCATTTTGATTGGCCGCTCCATCAAAGTATAACTGCCATGTTTGGTTCTGAGGTTCTTCTTTAATGTGCAAGATGTTCTCATCTGGGAATTGATCGACAGGCCTTATTCCTTCTACTACAGGGTGATCTGCCAAGTATTCTTCTACAGCTCTCCCTTTGATGGATTTCTGCGTAACATGCGTGATGTCAAACTCTGATAGTAACAATAACCATCGTGCGGTTCTACCTGTCAATGCCGGTTTCTCGAAAAGATACTTGAGAGGATCCATCCGAGATAATAGGATAATTGAATGAGACAGCATATAATGCCGGAGTCTCTGAGTAGCCCATACCAATGCTAAGCAGGTTTTCTCCAAGGATGAATATTTTCGTTCATACTCTAACATCTTCTTACTGATGTAGTAGATGGCCCTTTCTTTACGAGTATCTTTGTCATATTGTGCAAGCATGCATCCCATAGCTTCTTCTATGACTGACAAATAAAGAAGAAGTGGTTCACCCGGTGTAGGTGGGACCAAAATAGGTGGGTTTGAAAGATACTCCTTGACTTGATCGAAAGCCTTTTGACATTGCTCATTCCAAACTGTTGGTTCATTCTTCTTGAGAAGCTTGAAAATAGGTTCGCACACGTTGGTGAGTTGAGCGATGAACCTGCTAACATACTGGATTCTGCCCAGAAAACCTCGAATCTACTTTTCAGTCTCGGGTGGTAGCATCTCTTGGATAGCTTTAATCTTTACAGGGTCTACTTCGATTCCTCTCTGACTAACTACAAATCCCAACAGCTTTCCAGAAGTTACTCCGAATACACATTTCTGTGGGTTGAGGCGGAGTTGATACTTTTGAATCCTTGTGAGAAATTTTTCTAACGCTGTAACATGCCCTAGTCATTCTTTGGATTTGACTATCATATCATCTACATAGACTTCGACCTCTTTGTGTATCATGTCATGTAGTAAAGTCGTGGCTGCTTTTTGATAGGTAGCTCCAGCGTTCTTCAAACCAAAAGGCATGACCTTGTAGCAGAAGGTCCCCCACTGTGTGATGAACGACGTCTTTTTCATATCTCGAGGATCCATCTTTATCTGGTTGTACCCTGAAAATCCATCCATGAAGGACAACAACGCGTGTCCTGCTGTACTGTCTACTAGAACATCTATGTGTGGTAAAGGGAAACTATATTTTGGGCTTGCTTTGTTTAAGTCCCTAAAATCCACACACATTCTAACTTTTCCATCATTTTTCGGTAGCGGAATGACAGTAGCAATCCACTCAGGGTATTCTACTACTTCCAAAAATCCAGCGTTAATCTGCTTCGTAACTTCTTCTTTGATTTTCAAAGTCCATTCTGGCTTCATACGTCGAAGTTTCTGTTTGATTGGTCGAGCATCAGGATACAACGAAATCCGATGTTGGACAATATCTGTGCTTACCCCCGGCATATCCTCGTAAGACCACGCGAATACGTCTTTGAACTTTCTGAGTAAATCTACTATCCCTTTGCGTTCATCAGGAGATAAAGTGACCCCTATACGAATTTCTTGAGGACTTTCTTTTGTTCTGAGGTTAATAACCTCTACTTCCTCTATTAGAGGTTGAGCCTGACGTTCCTCTTCTTGTTTAAGTAATTTGATTATTTCAGGGGGTGGTTCTTCATCAGAAGACTCTCCCTCCGAAGCCAGATTATTAGTTGAATTATTATTGCGCTCGGGGTAATCAAAAATTTCTTTCATTTCATTGAAAAGAGATGGGGTAACAGGACTCATTGCAGACTTGACAGACTCACTCAACTCAGTAGGAAAAACAGACTCCCTAGAAGCAACAGACTCAGCAGAAACAACAAACTTACTTGACTCAACAGAAATAAATGACTCAACTGGCATGTCAGACTGAACAGGACTAATGGGACCGACAGACCCAGCCTTGACATGCAACACAGGACTGATTACATGATAATTTGATAGAGTCCCCACAGCGGGTTTGATTACAGACTGAGGATTTGGGATCCCTTTCTCAACTGACAATACTAAGATACTATGATCTTCAATAAATAGTTGATCGATGTTGAGGGAGTCCAGATCGAGTTGCCAGTCTTCAACCTTCTTCTCCTTAACTTCTATGCTTGCTTCCTCTTCGGGCCATTCCATGCCAAAGAAGATTTCAAACCCCGGCAGTCGAGTACCAGTGATGTGATCGATAAAAGGCTCTGGGAACCTACAGTAGCGGAAGTCTTCTCCTTCTTTCACAAAATAACCATTGAGAGTCTTTCGATAGGGTTTCATTTTGATGAGATCTGCGGTACGCCTTTGCCTTTTAGCGATGGCCTTATCCCATTTTTCTTCCAGTATTGGGCCCAATCTTCCTTAGTAGGCTTATATCCTAGTCTGAATGTGCCGATGGCCTCTTTAATCATTGGTGCCTCTTTAATACCTTGCTGCTTGCGACCTAAGCCCATACCAGGGAAGAATCTCATTTTCTTGAATATATTGGCCATGCAACAATTATAGGTATTCTCCATTGGAAAATACTCTTTCATGGCTTGATCCCATTGGACTGAGCATATCTTTTCAAATTCGACCCACTGAGCTCTACTCCCTGTTGTTCTGGTTGAATCTCAAGCAACGGCTTATCCTTAGCCTCAGTATTATTTGTGATCCCTACAATTTCAGCATCTCCATGAAGAGTAATTACTAGCCCATCCTTGATAAATTTGACCTTCTGGTGTAGCGTAGAAGGGATGGCTTTAATCTGGTGTAACCATGGTCTCCCTTAACAGTAGATTGAAAGAAGACTGGATGTCAATGACCTGAAATTCTACAAGAAATTCCGCTATGCCGATGGACAGTCGAAGGTGCAAAATTCCCAGTACATCCCTCTTGGTGTTATCATAAGCTCTAACACCTTGATTAGTAGGTTTGAGATCTTCAGCCTTAAACCCGAGACAAGTAGCAGTTTTCAGCGGGCAAACGTTCAGTGCACTCCCATTATCGATCAAAACCAGAGGTACCCTCATTCCGTTATAGTCAACTGTAATGTGCAACGGCTTAGTGTGGCTTGCCCCTTCTTTTGGGAGATCTGAGTCCGAGAAGGATAGGATATTCTCCACGTAAGTTGCCCCCACTATACTGGCCAGCTGATCTGGAGAAGTTTCAAGGGAGACTTGGGCTGTGTTTAGTACTTTGAGAACAGCCTCCCTATGAGCAGTAGAAGCCATGAGTAAACCCCATACTGAGATATTGGCCCCTGATTTTTTCAACTGTTTGATCACGGAGTTATCTTCTTCGATGCTTTCCTTAGTGGGATCTTCTTCTTCTTTTCTTGCCAGGGCTGCAGGATTATCAACACAGAGTTCTTATGGCTTAAAAATTCTTCCCCCTCGAGTCATATGTCTAACTTCGTCACAGGAAAGGGGAAAGGCTCATCTTCCTCAGTCAATAAGTATGGATCTTCGTCTGTCAAAAGTTCAGGTTTTTTCAGATTCATTTGGGCCAACAGGTAACTAGTGAACGCGGGATTATCGTAACGAGGCGGGGATAAACAATAGGTATCATCCGAGGTTAGATCAAACGGTTCATAATTCGTAGTGAAAACCTCATCAGTGAAGGCTATCCCGACAAGGGGGTAACTGGGTGGTTTAACTTGGATTGGATGGATGAGAAAAACAGGGTCGAATGATAATGGGGTGTGAGAAACCATGTTCAGGGTTGGTGGAGGTTGATAAGAAGGTAGTGGGTTAGTGGTGACATTTGGTGGGCTAGGGATGGTGACCTTTTTGTTGTCAATAAGGTTTTGGATGGCATGGCGCAAGGTGATACATCGATCCGTGTGATGGCCAGGATTTTGATGGAACTCGCAGAACACGTTAGCATTGTGTCCAGCTGGCAAGGGATTAGGTAAAGGTCGAGGTTGGATAGGGGTAAGAAGCCCTTTTTTCATCAATTTGTGAAGCGCTACAGTGAGACTCATCCCTAGATTGGTGAACTGACGCGGAGTCCGAGGTTGACTTGGGTGAACCTGGTTATTAGTCCGGGTTGGGGGTTGAGCTGGGGTAACTGAGGTATTGGCGATGTAAGTATGGTTGATGTTGGGTTTGGGAACATATGGTTTCTTGGACTTGTTATCTGAGGGGTTAGAAAGGATCCCAGAGGCAAATGCATCCTCAAGTTGGCTCCCGGCTTGCAACAAGGATTCAAAGGTAGGGAGGTATTGGGCCACTAGGTGTTGAGCATATCCTTGAGAGAGGTTCTTTAGGATTATTGCTACTTGTTCCTTCTCCGAAGGTCTATCCCACATTTGAGAAGCCTTGGCCCTCCAGCGATCAATGAAATCAGTGAATGTCTCCCCATTTTTCTGTTTAGTTGCTTCCAAATCCCTTCTTGAAGTCTCAATCTCGGTACTGTACTTATACTGATGCCAGAAGGCCTTTGACATGTTTTCCCATGTACCCACGGTAACTGGATCTTGAGACATTAGCCACCGTAGTGCTGATCCTGATAAAGTTCTTTGGAACAACAATGTCATCTGTTCGTCGCTGAGCCCCATAGTGCGCATGTTGGTAACATACACCTTAAATGTGTTTTCGCACACCCTGTCCCACTGAACTTGTCCATTTCAGGCATCACAAACTTTTCTGGCAAATGGATTCTAGGGATGCGATTCAAAGCTTCAATGCCTGCTGTAATTTCATCAATACCCTTTATACTCTTCATTGCTGACTCCAATTGAGACATTCTATTAGATAATGCCGGATTTTCATCAACATACTCTTCATCTCCGTCGAGCTCGAAGACTTCATGTGGACGTTTCTCTTCAACCTTTTTTACTTTTGGGTCATCTAATGGAATTCCCGTCGATTCTGAGGTCTGTTCCAACATTTCCACTTTACCTTTTATATTGCTGATATCATTGGCAAAGGCTGCTAAGATCTTACGGACCTCTGTGAGCTCAGATTCTGAAGTCATCTCTGCTTGTTGACTTGGTACTGTGGTTCTTTCTAACCGACTGGACTTACGACTCCAACTAGGAGGTGGACGCTTGAGTTTGGGCGCAATGATAATCCTATATGACCCCATCAAAGGTAGATTTAGTCAATTTCGGTATTAACCCCTTGATAACATTTTTAAGAATCATTTTATTGAGGTTCGTGCACCAATCCATTAATTAATCCATTCACACAATGAGTATTTGAAAAGGAAATAAATATTTATTCAAAAAGAAAGATAGTTTTATTGAAAATGATAAACAATACGTTCTTATTTAAACATCTTTCAACAAATTTGTTTTGAACTATTTTTACATGGACGCTTGGCTTTGTCTTGATGGTCATCAGGATTGCTGTCAGGCTTGACCCTCTTAGCTCTAACAACTGGCTCTCTGAATTCTGCTGGTCCGTCTGAATACCCCAAGGTGCGCTTGTTCCAAGCTTTCTCAATGAGGTGTACTAACTTTTCAGTCAAAGGCTCGGGGGAAAAGAAAGCTTTGGGTTGAGGTAAGGATAACTCTATGGGTACATCATACTGTTCTGGGATCAAATTAGGATGGTAAAAAGATGTTTCTTCTAAACCAATCAGACGGACATAATAGGATCCTTTGGTTCCTAGAATGGGGGGATCAGTCATCCACCAAGGACATCTTAAACCGATATGACGGGCTAAGTGAGAGTCTAACCATTTACTCCAGGCTTTGACTGAGTTGTGACGCACTAACAGGTTTCTCTTGGAAAAGTGTTCTGGCCCATATTCAAGGTTTGAGGGAACATCTACAATCTTGAGACGATCACAAAGCCACATATAGAGTAAGTAGGGGCTTCCTTTGAAGCTTTCCCGCTCACCATTTTTTATGGCATCTAGACCTGAGAAAGTTTCAGCTAAGATGAGAGGTACCGGGTTGGCTTTCTTGGAGAGTTGAGAGGCTATATCTATGTAAGACTCAGGGATAGTTTGGCCATCACTATTAGAGGTCAGTATGTATTGGGCTAGGATTCCTAGGCATAATCGATAATCTCTAGTGGCTCGCCAGGCTTCGGGTTTTACATTGATAGGATGATTGCGGGAGCGATACAGACCTAGTAAAGGTACTAAGTCTAGTCTTCCGTTATGAACTAAGGCATTGGCTTCTTCCTTGGAAATGTTTAGTCCTGTGGCGAGGTCACCAAAATACCCGATCTTCAATGAGGGCCTAACTAGGGGACCTGAAGTGGATATCCTCATGATGCCGCAATAATCCTCGTGAGTAGGGCATAAATGCATGTACCCCATATGGAATATGTGAAGATAGGGGTTCCATCGCTTAGCCATAGCATGCAAGAAGTTCCAGTCTATCTCAAACTCATGGAAGTAAAGAGCACTCCTCAACATGAATCTCCCAAAATTGATCTTCTCTACAGGGTGCATTCCTATGACGGTTGTTTTGACTAACTGATCGATTGGGTTATCGCCGGCGGCTAACATCTTGGTTTGACACAAAAGGGTATTTTAGTACTCTTCCAATGGTCCATGTAAAAGATCAATTTATTTTCTTTTGGAAAATTTTATTCTTATGGAAAATATTTTTTCTTGGAAAACATTTTTTCTAGAGAACACTTCTTTTTGAAAATAATCTTTTTTGAAAAATATTTTCTTTTTCTTCTTTGAAAATTCGATTTCCATTTTGATTTAACTGGCCCGGTCCATCATGATTGTTGGATCCGGATGGATTGGGTCATTATTGTAAAAGAATGGATTCTTTACTGGGTCGGTGCACCCATTTTAATGTTCAAAAATAAAATTTCTTTGATCCTTGAGGACAATCATACACTTTGATCCCATCATTCACATCACTCACATACATTCATCAATCACATGCATTCATTCAATAAACAACCCGGGAACACCCACGATAAGTTCGAGTTGTGACCTACTGGGAAGGTTTCTAGACTCTAAGCTTACTACGTGCAATGCATTTTTATCTGGCCACCCTTGCCCAAGCACACCTATATACCTTTCGGTACGTGGTGACTTGGTTTGATATACCGTATAGGTGATAATCTAAAACCTCAATTCACTTCTCTGAAGCCAAAAACAGCCAGTTCGATCTCCAGTTGAGAGGTGGCGCACAATGCTGAGCAAGGGCCCACTTAAATACCTCTCGTCTAGAATAGACGTAGTCTATCCCCCTCGTACAGTAGGGTACATCGGGGCAAGATCTTGCTTAGGCACCGGTTTTGACCAAGAAGTGCAATTGATATACTTAGACTATCTTTTATACCTACGGGTACGAGTCAAGAGTTGTAGCTTTCATAAATGGTTTGGCATCCCACGAGGGGACCGACCACGTACTAGTACTACGTTGGCAATCGGGACATGTGACTGTGTGGCTTACAATAGGTCAAAGGCTCAGGTCGCTCCAGCCTGGGTGCATCAATATACTTCTCAGAATCACCTGATCAGACTGTATCGATGCCTCCAGTTTGATATACCCTAAGGTACGTGACTGGAGTTGTGGGTTTCATGAATGACGTCGTATCTCCGAAGAAACCGAGCCACGCACTAGTGCCACGTTGGCTAAATGGGACGTGTAAGTGAGTAAAGTAGTAAACGTGCATGTGGTGTGTGCAAAACAGGGTGGGGTGTGCCCGGGGCCTTTTCAAAACAGATGGGCCTGATTAACATATCAAAATATATAAACCATAGCATCTAAATCCAAATCAGGGCCCGTACATCAAAATTAGGATCATGGCATGTGTTTGAGATATCACATAAATATTTACTATCAAATCAATAAATGGGTTGATCGTCAATCAATGGCATGTGATCAAGATATTAAAGAAGGTTGGGTATGCCTTAGGCACACAGTCAACAATCAACATGCATACCAATCAAGATTAATCAATAACTTAGTTAAATCGCAATTACCCATATCTCACGATAAAATGCCATACCAAATTGAACATCGCATTGTACTAGACTTTAACTAGGAATATTTTCCTAAAAATATAAAAATAAAATAAAAATAAAAATAAAAAATTTAATGGCCCAATCAGAGGGCCACTCTCGAAATAATCCAAAATTTCAAGGGAAATCGAATTGAGGAGGTAATAATGATTGAGGAGATGATGAGCGATTTTTTTTATATTTTATTTACTATTTTTTTTGCAAATGGATCTGATTTTTCTTTTCAAAAAATAAATAGATAAAATTAAATAAAAACTAAAAGAAACAAACGGCACATCAACTCAAGTTTTTTGGAATTTGGACAATTAATGTCTCGCATCTTGGTGTATTCGAGTCTCCCAATTCAAATCTGGAAATCAAAATTTGCACTAATTCTAAAGCCCAACTACCTGATCCAAGAGATTTTCTGAATCAAGGAAATTCCTCCATCTTGTTTCATATACAAATCTGATGGATTTTCCACGTAGATGATAGAGCGATTTGAGTGGCGTTAATATCAAACCAGATTAAAACAAATCAGATGAACTCTACGATCCCCGAACCGAGATCTCAAGCTTTTCAGCACGCAGTATTAATTTCTTTAATAGATTTGCATTGGACTCTTTGAGGAGAAAGTATGAATCGATGATGAATCAGATCCCACACGCAAAAAGATAATCGCGATTCCAGCGATCTGAGGACGAAATTGAAAAATTTAGCGATGGAACCAACTCGATATATTGATCAACACGAATCAGATTGGGTTTGAACTTTTCATTAATTGCTAGATATCCGTTTAAATCAATGAACTTGATGAGATGCCGAAAAATCAACCTAGAAACATCACTTTATTCTTTAAGCAAAAACGAATAAATCTAACGAACAACAAAAACAGATCCGAAACACAGAAGAGAAAAAAACGATTGAGATCGTATCCCATGATCATCTCATCCTTTTACTCCAAATCAAACGCTCACCACTGATTTGGGACCAACAAACAAAGAAATCTTGTTCTTCGACAGCCAACAGAGGCATTGATTTCCATGAAATCCGTCAAATTCCAAGAAGAATCAGCGATTCACAACTTTCGTGGCAGCCTCGAGACAAATCAGAAACGCTGCGGTTCTACAATCGATCGGAAGAGACGATTTAAGCCGATCGGATTGATTGGACGAATCGATCTCTGCTGAAACCAGTGGAGTTGGGGAAGAAGACGACTTGAAAACAGAAGGTAAAAAAGCCTTTAAAAAACGAAATAATGTTTTTACTCCAAACAACCCCACAAACCTCGTTAATTCATGAAAAGTTCGATCATCAAAAAGGGGTTTTACTGGGGACACACCACTGAAAACGAGTAGAAGCAATGGCTGCTGTTCTCAACAGCACGCCCAAAAAAAAATTATATATTTTTTTTATTATTATTTTTTTTATTTTTTACTTTTAAATGTTAAGGGACAACCTGCATACTCTAAGAAATAAACAAAACTTTTTATTGTGCCTAAAAAAAATTAAAATAAACAGAAATAAAAATAAAAACTCCCCACACTCAACAATCATTAAGTCATCCTTAAGAATAAAAAACCTTTTGAAGTCTAGCATTATTTGGGATTATTTTGAATGATCCTTGATCGGACCATAAATAATATGTAAAGGCAACTATTCAAAGGCTAACTCGATGAGTAATAATTAGGCCAACGATAACGATAAAATAAACTAGTAGACAAACGATTAAAAATAACAAAACTAGGTCGTTCTAACAATGCTCCCATACTTGGGGTTTTTCAAGTTTGATCCTCAAGGTCCCCAGTGGAGTCGCCACTGAAAGCGCCCTAGATCCGCGGGGTGCGCGGATCCGCTTTTGACCCTTGAGGTTTGGGAGTCGCCACCTAGTTATTGTGGTCTAGGAATCAAACTGACTCTAATATGGATAAAAAGAACTAATCTACCATAAAAAATCTGAATTCGGGGATCATGTTACGGGGTTGGAAGGTGTTAGGTACCAACCCCGCCCGGCCAAAGCCGGTCTCTACTAACTTACCAAATAATCACATTGCTAAAAACCTAGATAAAAAAAATAAAAATTTCACACCTTTCCGATAGCAAGGATTTTGCTCCCTCAGATCTGACAAAAAGAGCTCCTTGTACTGTACTCCCTTGTTTCGTTCTGTCTCCGGATTTGACTTCGGATCTCCTAGATCAAGGTATCTCCTTGTTTCTGAATCTGAACTCTTCAAGTTTGTTGCGGATTTAGGGGTGTTTTTGGAGGGATTTTAGGGGTTTTCTAGACTAAAATTGAAGGGGGGATGTTAGGTAAGGAGTTGGAGCTCCAAAACTAGGGTTTATGGGGGGCTAGGGGAGCTTCTAGACCTACTTCTCTTAGGGTTTATGATTTGATACGAAAATAGGGTGTGGGGACCTCTATTTATAGATGTTTTTGGGGGTTGATTTGGATAGAGTTAGTGTTTAATTAGAGTTCTTTTAATTAGAGTTGTGTTTTAGTTAGACTTGTTTTAGGTAGAATTGTGTTTTAATTAAAATTGTTTTAGGTAGAATTGTTTTTAAGTTAGAACTCTATTAGATAGAGTTATTAATCAATTATAATTCTATTATGACTTTTGGTCTTGTTTGATTGACTTTTAATGTTTTGACTTTAGTCTTAATTGATTGACTTTTAATATGTTGACTTTAGTCTTGCTTAATTGACTTTAATTTCGACTTCAGTCTCACTTGATTGACTTTAATACCTTGACTTCAGTCTTGCTTGATTTACTTTTAATTTTTCGAGAACCCACCTCTAAAATATCTTTAATTCTTTGGACCCCCAAATGGAGGGGTCCTTAAAGAAATATCCCACGAACCCTCAACAATTTTACCCGAAAGTCCGATTGATCGATTTTTTATGTTCAAAATTTTAAATTAATTTCATTAATTATTTAATATTTTATTTATTAATTTCAAATTTTTTAATAATGAAAATTTTGAAGTTACCATTTTCCCCCGGAGAGAACTTTTCACGTTTCAAGTCGGTTTTTAATGTTCTAGGATGTTTTAGAATCGGTTTTTCGTAAGGAATTCAATGAGAATGTTGGTTTGTGTCATTTATGAAAATTTTTATGTGAAATGATTGTGAACTTTATGAGGGGCATTTTCGTAATTTTGTCAAATTCTGTTAAAATTGGTGAAATGATTTATTTGGTTCTGATTTGTTATTTTATGTGTTCGAGAGAGTTTTCCTAAGCGTAACGTAGGCTCTAGGGTTGTTTTGAGGTTAGGGGTATTTTGGTAATTTGATAATTTTTTAGTAATTTTTATCGTGAAGTTTCTTTTTGATTTGCAAGATGATGATTTCTATGTTTCTGAAGTCGTATTTTCCTAGCGTATCGTGATTTCTAAGGTCTTATCAGTTTGAGATACCTCATCTGGATTTCTGAAACATATCTGGTAACAAAATAAAACAATGGAATACACATCCATCATTGGGAATCATTGCGATCGGATTGACGAGTTGATTAATCAGGCGGATGCAAAAATGGGGTGTCTACATGATCAAACTGACTGTTTTTGGCTTCAGATAAGTAAGTTGAGGTTTTAGACTATCACTTATACGGTATATCAAACCAAGTCACCACGTATCGAGAGGTATATAGGTATGCTTGGGCAAGGGTGGCCAGATAAAATGCATTGCACGTAGTAAGCTTAAAGTCTAGAAACCCTCCCTGTAGGTCATGACTCGAACTTATCGTGGGTGTTCCCGGGTTGTTCATTGAATGGAACCCTATGAGATTGATGATTGTATGTGAATGATGTGAATGATGATATCAGAGTTCATGATTGATCTCAAGGATAAAAAATGTTGTTTTTGAAAATAAAAATGGGTGCACCGACCCAATAAAGAATCCATTCTTTTACAATAATGACCCAGTCCATCTCGATCCAACAATCATGATGGATCGGGCCATTTAAATCAAAATGGAAATCAAATTTTTAAAAAAAAAATAGTTTATAGAAAGAAAATATTTTTCAGAGAAGAATGTTTTCCAAAAGAAGTGTTTTTTAGAAAAAGTATTTTCCAAGAAAAAATATTTTCCAAAAAATGTTTTTCATAAGAAGAATATTTTCTAAAAGAAAATAAAGAGAAAATTGATATTTTACATGGACCTTAGAAGAGTACTAAAATACCATTTTATGTCAAAGCAGGATGCTAGTCGCAGGCGATAACCCAATCAATCAGTTAGTCAAAACAACCGTCGTAGGGATGCACCCTGTAGAGAAAATCAATTTTGGGAGATTCATTTTGAGGAGTGCCATTTACTTCCACGAGTTTGAGATAGACTGGAACCTCTTACGCGCTATGGCTAAGCGATGGAACCCCCACCTTCATATATTCCATATGGGGTATATGCATTTGTGCCCCACTCACGAGGATTTTTGTGGCATCATGGGGATATCCACTTCAGGACCTCTAGTCAGGCCCTCATTGAAGACTGGATATTCTGGTAACCTCGCCACAAGACTGAATATTTCCAAGGAAGAAGCCAAGGCCTTAGTTCATAACGGGAGATTGGACTTAGTGCCTTTATTGGGCCCGTATCGCTCCCGCAGTTGCCCTATCAATGTAAAATCTGAAGCCTAGCGAGCTACTAGAGATTATCGATTGTGCCTAGGAATCCTAGCCCAATACATACTGACCTCCAATAGTGATGGCCAAACTATCCCTGACTCCTTCATAGATATAGCCTCTCAACTCTCAAGGAAAGTCAACCCGGTACTTCTCATCCTAGCTGAAACTTTCTCAGGTTTAGATGCCATAAAGAATGGTGAGCAAGAAAGCTTCAAAGGAAGCCCCTACTTATTCTATATGTGGCTTTGTGATCGTCTCAAAATCGTAGATGTTCCCTCAAACCTCAAGTACGGGCCAGAACACTTTTCCAAGAGAAACCTTTTAGTACATCACAACTCTGTCAAAGCTTAGAGCAAATGGCTAGACTCTCGCCTTGCCTGTCATATCGATTTTAGGTGCCCTTGGTGGATGACTGACCCCCTTGTTTTAGGAAGCAAAGGATCTTACTATGTCCGTCTAATTGGTTTAGAAGAAACATCTTTTTACCATCCTAATTTAATCCCAGAACAGTACGACGTACCTATAGAGTTATCTTTACCACAACCCAAAGCTTTCTTTTCCCCTGAGCCTTTCACTGAAAAGTTGGTACACCTCATTGAGAAAGCCTGGAGCAAGCGCACCTTAGGGTATCCAGATGGACCAGCAAAATTCAAAGAGCCAGTTGTTAGAGCCAAGAGGGTCAAGCCTGACAGCAATCTTGATGACCATCAAGAAAAAGCCAAGCGTCCATGTAAAAATAGTTCAAGTCAAATTTGTTGAAAGACATTTTTAATGAGAACATTTATTTGTCAATCATTTTCAATAAAACTATTTTTCTTTCAAATAAATATTGATTTCTTCTTTGAATATTCATTATGTGAATGGATTAATTAATGGATTGGTGCACAAACCTCAATGAAATGATTCCTTCAAATGTTATCAAGAGGATAATACTGAAATTGACTAAATTTACCTTTGATGGGGTCATATAGGATTATCATTGCGCCCAAACTCAAGCGTCCACCTCCTAGTTGGAGTCGTAAGTCTAGTCGGTTAGAACGAGGTACAGTACCAAGTCAACAATCAGAGATGGCTTCAGAATCTGAACTTACAGAGATCCGTAAGATCTTGGCAGCCTTTGCCAACGATATCAACATTATAAAAGGCAAAGTGGAAGTGTTAGAATAGACCTCGGAATTAACGGGCAATCCCCTAAATGATCCAAAAAGAAAGAAGGTAGAAGAGAGACGTCCACGTGAAGTCTTCAAACTCGACGAAGATGAAGAATATGTTGATGAAAATCTGATGTTAGCTAACAGAATGTCTCAATTAGAGTCAGTTATGAAAAGTATAAAAGGCATCAATGAAATTGCAGTAGGTATTGATGCTCTGAACCGCATCCCTAAAATTCATTTGCCCGAGAAGTTTGTGATGCCAGAAATGGACAAGTTTAGTGGTATAGGGTGTGCAAAAATACATCTTAAGGTGTATGTTACTAACATGCGCACTATGGGGCCCAGTGACGAACATATGACGTTGTTGTTTCAAAGAACTTTATCAGGGCCAGCACTATGTTAGCTAATATCTCAAGATCCAGTTACTGTGGGCACCTAGGAGAGCATATTAAAGGCTTTCTGACATTACTATAAGTACAGTACCGAGATTGAGACTTCAAGAAGAGATTTGGAGGTAACTAAGTAGAAAAATGGGGAGACATTCACTGATTTCATTAGTCGTTGGAGGGCCAAGGCTGCCCAAATATGGGATAGACCTTCGGAAAAGGAACAAGTAGCGATTATCCTAAAAAACTTTTCACAAGGATATGCTCAGCACTTAGTGGCCCAATATCTCCCCACTTTCGAGTCATTGTTACAAGCCGAAAGCCAACTCGAGGACGCTTTTGCCTTTCGGATTCTCTCTAACCCCTCAGATAACAAGCTTAAGAAACCCTATGTTTCTAAACCTAGTACCAACCATGTCTACATAGCCAACACATCATCTACCCCAGCTCAACTCCCAGTCCGAACTAATAACCAGACTCACCCAAGTCAACCTCGAACTCTACGTCAATTTACTAATCTAAGGATGAGTCTCACTGTAGGTTTTCACAAATTGGTAAAAAAAAGGCTTCTTACCCCTATTCAACCCCGACCTTTACCTAATCCCTTGTCAATTGGACACAATTTTAACTTGTTCTGGGAGTTCCATCAAAACCCTGACCATCACACGGATCGATGTATTACTTTACGCCATGCCATTCAAAACCTGATTGACAACAAAAAGGTCACAATCCCTAACCCACCAAATGTCACCACTAATCCACTACCCGCCTATCAACCTCCACCAACCCTGAACATGATTTCTCACATACCATTGCCATTCGATCCTGTCTCTCTTATCCATTCCATCTAAGTCAAACCGCCTAGTTACCCCCTTGCCGGGATAGCCTTCACGGATGAGGTTTTCACCACAAACTATGAATCATTTGATTTAACCTCAGATGATACGTATTGTTTATCCCCGCTCCGATACAGTAGTCCCGCATTCACTAGTTACCTATTGGCCCAGATGAACTTGGAAAGCCCTGTACCTTTAACGGATGAAGATCCATACTTGCTAACTAAAGACGATGAGCCTTTCTCCCTCTCCTGTGATGAAGTTAGACATATGACTCGAGGGGAAAGAGTCTTTAAGCCACAAGAACTCTGTGTTGATAATCCGGCAACTCTGGCAAGAAGAGAAAGAGAAGATCCTATCAAAGAAAATATCGAAGAAGATAATTCTGTGATCAAGCAGTTGAAGAAATCAGGGGCCAACATCTTAGTATGGGGTTTACTCATGGCTTCCACTACCCATAGGGAGGCTGTTCTCAAAGCATTAAGTACAGCCCAAGTCTCCCTTGATACTTCTCCAGATCAGCTGGCTAACATAGTAGGGACGACTTATGTAGAGAATTACTTATCCTTCTCAGACTCCGATCTCCTAAAGGAAAGAGCAAGCCACACTAAGCTATTGCACATCACAGTTGACTGTAACGGGATGAGGGTACCTCTGGTATTGATCGATAACGGGAGTGCATTGAATGTTTGCCCTTTGAAAATCGTCATTTATCTTGGATTTAAAATTGAAGATCTCAAGCCCACTAATCAAGGGGTTAGGACCTATGATAACACTAAAAGGGATGTACTGGGAATTTTGCACCTTCGACTGTCCACAGGCATAGCTGAATTTCTTGTGGAATTTCAGGTTATCGATATCCAGTCCTCTTTTAATTTACTGTTAGGGAGGCCATGGTTACACTAGATCAAAGCTATCCCTTCCACGCTGCACCAGAAGGTCAAGTTTATCAAGGAGAGGCTAGTAATTACTCTCCATGGAGATGTTGAAATTGTAGGGATTATAAACAGTACTAAAGCTAAGGATGATCCGTTGCTTGAGATTTAGTCAGAACAACAGGGAGTAGAGCTCAGTGGGTTCGAGTTTGAAAAGATATGGTTAGTCCAATGGGATCAAGCCATGAAAGAATATTTTCCAATGGAAAATACTTCTAACTGCAACATGGCCAATATATTCAAGAAAATGAGATTTTCCCGAGTATGGACTTAGGTTGCAAGCAGCAAGGTATCAAAGAGGCACCGGTGATTAAAGAGGTCATCGGCACATTCGGGCTAGGATATAAGCCTACTAATGAAGATTGGGCCCAATACTAGAAGACAAAACGGGACAAGGCAATTGCGAAAAGGCAAAGACGCACCACGGATCTCATCAAAATGAAGTCTTATCGTAAGACCCTTAATGGTTATCTCGTGAAGGAAGGAGAAGATTTCCGTTACTGTGGGTTCCCCGAACCATTCATTGACCACATCACAAGTACTCGTCTGTCGGGATTTGAGATCTTCTTTGGTATGGATTGGCCTGAAAAGGAAGCAAGTACAGAAGCTGAAGAGAAAAAAATTGAAGACTGGCAATTCGATCTGGACTCCCTCAACATTGATCAACTATTCATTAAAGATCACAGTGTCCTGGTGTTGTCAACTGAGAAGGGATCCCAAATCCTCAGTCTGCAATCAAGCCCGCTGTAGGGTGTCTCTCTAGCTATCATGTAATTAGTCATGTGTTGCATGTAAAGACTGGGTCTGTCAGTCCCCTTAGTCTTGTTCAGTCTGACGTGCCAGATGAGTCATTTGTTTCTGCTGAGTCAAGTAAGTCTACTATTTTTGCTAAGTTAAGTGAGTCTGTCAAGTCGGCAATGAGTCCTGTTACCCCATCTCCTTTTAATGAAATGAAAGAAATTTTTTATTACCCCAAGCGCAATAATAATTTAACTAATAATCTGACTTCGGAGGAAGAATCTTCTGATGAACAACCTCCCCCTGAAATAATCAAATTACTTGAATAAGAAAATGAACGTCGGGCTCAACCTCCAATGGAGGAAGTAGAGGATATCAATCTCGAAACAAAAGAAAGTCCTCAAGAGATTCGGAATGGGATCACATTATCCCCCGATGAACGTAAAGGGATAGTAGACTTGCTCAGAAAGTTCAAAGACGTGTTCGCGTGGTCTTACTAGGATATGCCGGGAATAAGCACAGACATTGTTCAACATCGGATTCCGTTATATCCAGATGCTCGACCCATTAAGCAGAAACTTCGACGTATGAAGCCGGAATGGACTCCGAAAATTAAAGAAGAAGTTACGAAGCAGATTAACGCTGGATTTTTGAAAATAGTAGAATACCCTGAGTAGATTGCCAATGTCGTCCTGGTGCCTAAAAAGGATGGAAAAGTCAGAATGTGTGTAGACTTCAGAGACTTAAACAAAGCAAGCCCAAAAGATAGTTTTCCTTTACCACACATAGATGTTCTAGTAGATAGTACAGCGGGGCACGCTTTATTATTCTTTATGGATGGCTTTTCGGGGTATAATCAGATAAAAATAGACCCTCGGGATATGCAAAAGACATCGTCCATCACACAGTGGGAAACTTTTTACTACAAGGTTATACCTTTTGGTTTGAAGAATGCCAGAGCCACCTATCAAAAAGCAGCCACGACTCTACTACATGACATGATACATAAGGAAGTCGAAGTCTATGTAGATGATATGATAGTCAAATCCAAAGAACGACTAGGGCACGTTGCGACGTTAGAAAAATTTCTCACGAGGATTCAAAAGTACAAACTCCGCCTCAACGCGCAGAAATGTGTGTTTGGAGTAACTTCTGAAAAATTGTTGGGATTTGTGGTCAGTCAAAGAGGGATCGAAGTAGACCCTGTGAAGATTAAAGCCATCCAAGAGATGCCACCACTGGAAACTGAAAAGCAAATTCGAGATTTTTTAGGCAGAATCCAGTATGTCAGCAGATTCATCACTCAACTCACAAACGTCTACGAACCTATTTTCAAGCTTCTCAAGAAGAATGAACAAATAGTTTGGAATGAGCAATGTTAAAAGGCCTTCGAGCAAGTCAATGAGTATCTTTTGAACCCGCCTATTTTGGTTCCACCTACACCAGGTGAACCACTTCTTCTTTATCTGTCTGTCACAGAAGAAGCTATGGGGTGTATGCTTGCACAGTATGACAAAGATACTCGCAAAGAAAGGGCTATCTACTACATCAGTGAGAAGATGTTAGAGTATGAACAAAAGTATTCAGCCCTGAAAAAAACTTACTTGGCACTAGTATGGGCTACTCAAAGACTTCGACACTATATGCTATCTCATTCAATTATCTTGTTATCTCGGATTGATCCTTTCAAGTATCTTTTTGAGAAATCGACATTGACAGGGAGAATCGCACGATGGTTAATCTTCTTATCAGAGTTTGACATCACGCATGTTACACAGAAATCCATCAAAGGGAGAGCTGTAGTGAAATACTTGGCAGATCACTCGGTAGTAGAAGGAATAAGGCCTGTTGATTAGTTCCCAGATGAAAACATCTTGCATGTTGAAGAAGAGCCTCAGAACCAAACATGGCAGTTGTATTTTGATGGAGCCGCCAATCAAAATGGGTATGGAATAGGGGTAGTCTTATTTTCTCCGGAAGGATGCCACATTCCGATCGTTATTAAGTTAGCCTTCTCTAACACCAATAACACAGCCGAATATGAGTAATGTATCGCTGGACTTGAAGCTGCTTTGAATCTTGGCATTACAGAAATTGAAGTTTTTGGGGATTCAACCTTCGTCATACACCAGTCATTGGAAGAATGGAAGACTAGGGACGAAAAGCTGATGCCTTATCATGAGTATTTGTTAAAATTAGTGAGTAAGTTTGAAGCTATTCTGTTCCAACACGTTTAAAGGGAAGATAATAGATTTGTTGACTCATTAGCCACTCTATCTTCAATGATCCATTTGCCCCCTGGCATGGAATTGAGGCCGATCACTGTCGAAGTCAAAGACAAACCTGCATATTGCTGTCAGATCAATATTGCTACTCGACTACCTGATGGAAAGTCGTGGTACACAGACATTAAAAAGGTATTGGAAAAATAAGAATTCCCAGAAGAGGTATCGAGGAAGGAACGATAAGCTTTACTAAGATTAGCATCTCAATTCATCCTGTGCGCAGGAAGTTTATACAAAAGGTCTTATAATGGGATTCATTTGTCATGCATCGATGAAGATCAAGCTGAACCGACAATGGTTGAACTACATTCAGGAGAATGCACCCCTCACATGAGTGGGAAAATGTTAGCTAAGAAAATTATAAGACAAGGGTACTACTACGATGGAAACAGATTGTCATCACATGGTCAAGACCTGCCACAAATGCCAAATACAAGCAAATCTCATACATGTGCCACCTTCTCGATTAGTTGGACTGACTTCACCATGGTCATTCTCAGTTTGGGGAATTGACATTATTGGTAAAATATCGCCTAAAGCATCAAACGGGCATGAATACATTTTAGTTGCTATTGATTATTTTACGAAGTGGGGCGAAACTGCCTCTTATGTTGTCCTCACTGCGTCTCGAGTTGCAAAGTTTATCCAAACAAACATCATCAGCCGGTACGGGGTACCTTCGGAACTGATTTTTGATAACGGGTCACATTTTAAAGCTGAGGTTATTACTTTGTGTTCAAAGTTCAAAATCTCACACCACAAATCATCTCCTTACCTCCCTTAGACTAATGGAGCAGTCGAAGCAACTAATAAGAATCTTAAGACTATCATCAGGAAAATGTGTCAATCACATCGAGATTGGTCTGAAAAACTGCCATTTTCACTATGGGCATATCGAACTTCAATTCAATCCTCTACTGGAGCTACTCCCTACTCCTTAGTGTATGGCATGGAAACAGTCTTGCCAGTTGAAATGGAAATTCCATCTCTCAGGGTCTTGTTGGAAAGTTAGTTGTCAGAAACAGATTGGGTTCACCAGCAGTATGAAGAATTGAATTTGATTGAAGAAAAATGACTAAGAGCTTTGTATCACGTGCAAGCTTATCAAAGAAGAATCGCACGTGCATTTGATAAAAAGATCAAGGCTCGTCACTTACAAGTCAGAGATTTAGTACTCAAAGAGAATCGGGTACCTATCTTTGACCCTAGAGGGAAGTTCAAACCAAATTGGGGAGGTCCGTACATCATTAAGAAAATATTACCAGGAAAAACTGTCAGACTTCAAGATCATGATGGAATCGAGTTACCAGAACCAACCAACCTTGACCAAGTCAAACGGTACTACATTTAAGGGGGCCATTTTTTGTCGAATCAATTTTTCCTACTACCTAGTTTCATCATTTCCTTTCTCAATCCCTTTGCAGCCTGTTCAAAAAGAGAAAAATTATGCCTTCTTCTTTCTCAGCCCGATCACCCAACCTAGGGGAGGGAAAAATTTGAACTACGTCTTGGTCTGATCCCAAAATTCTAGGGTACGTAGGCAACCTGAGAAGTTAGACAAAGAAAAATCTAAAAAGAAAAAAAAATTTCAAAAAAGAAATATCATCCAAAATGGGGAAGAAAATTTTTAAATGAAATGCCACACAAGGGGCATTTGGGTTTTTGAGCCTCAAAATCTCTTTCATTTCATGCCTAGTCCCAAGCCTACCTATAAAAGTCCTCCTAAGTACCATGTGAAAAGGTCAAGGAGGGTAGCAGAGCATGATCAGACAGTAACTCTAAAAGTTCAAAGGAAAAGAAAAAGATAAAAAAATGATAAAGCCTGCTAAATTGAAAACCCAAAAAGCGAGACTTAGGCAAAAATTAAGGCAAGCTCGCAAGGTTGAAAATCTGAAAGGACAACTTTGGCAACAATCAGAGCCAAGAAAAAAGAAAGAGCTCGCTAGATCAAAAACCTAAAAAGGCGATTTAGGCAAAAGTTAGGGCAAACTCACTAGATTGAAAATCGAAAAAGGAGATCTAGTAAAAAGTTAGAGCAACAAAGAAAAATAAAAGAAAATCCCAAGCTGAGAGCGGTCCGAGTTGAAACATCAGAAATCTGAATAATCAAGTTCAATACTTAGCTTAAACCAGGTACAGACTCAGAAGTCACAAATATCTTATCTACGATCGATCTGAAAATGTTTACTTCCCCAAGCGAACCAAGGGAGAGAAGAGTGAATTCTATGATGAGTCTCAAAAGGAAATAATTTTGTTCTCTTGAGCCAAACTCAAAACCTTCAATAAAATTAATCAAAATCAAAAGTTGAATCTTTATTGCGCTTGTGATACTTAAATATTTCAAACCTTCATACAAGGGGCATTTTCTTTTTCCTTTAAATATGTAGTTTCTCCTTATACTAAGGGCATTTTTTTATTTTGCATGATGTATTCAATTATTCTCAATGCCATGTTTATTGTCAAACTAGGGGCATTTTATTTTTGAGCAATGTTAATCCTAAAAGATAATGAGAACCCCAAACTTAAGGTTACCCTCTTGATAACAGTTTTTCGAAAAACTCTTGAGGTTCAAACTCAGGTTTTAAATTCATAAAACTTTTGGATCAAAATCTTGAGGTTTAAACAAATGCATTTTGGATCTCGCATAGGAGATAGGGCATTCATTCTGTTCTAGATCTATTCATTCCCAGATTCAACCCCTCTTTTTCAGATTCATTTTCAATCGTTCTTTCCCAGATTTATTCCTTCATTCTCAATTTTACTTAGCCAGATGCCGTCGAGGGTTTTCTCAGAACTATATTCAGATGCCGCCAAAGGTTTTCTTGAAACTATGCTCAAATGCCGCCAAGGGTTTTTTTGGAATTATGCTCAGATGCCGCCGAGGGTTTTTTCGGAACTATGCTTAGACGCCGCCAAGGGTTACCTAACACCCTTACTTTGATTTTAGCCTAAAAAATACCTAGAAACCTTTCAAAAATACCCCAAAATCCACAACAAATTCGAAGTACCCAGATCCAAGAAGGAAATATCTTACCTCGGAGATTAGAAATCAGATCCGGAGACAGAACGAAATAAGGAGTACGATACAAGGAGCAGTTTCACCAGATCTGAGACAATAGCACCTTTGTAGATCGAAGGTAATATTTTCGTTATTTTTTTTATCTAGATTTTGTCATTAGCTATGTAATTTTATTTGGGATAAGTAGAGACCGACGTTGGCCGGGCGAGGTTGGTGCCTAACACCTTCCAACCCCGTAACATGATCCCTGGATTCAGATTTTCTGTAGTAGATTAGTTTTTTATCCGTTTTAGAATCAGTTTGGTTCCTAGACCATAATTACTAGGTGGCGACTCCCAAACCTCAATGGTCAAAAGTGGATCCGCGCACCCAACGGATCGAGGGCACTTTCAGAGGCTTCCTTTGAGATGGGTTATACTTGTAAGGATATCTAGGAGGCAGTCTTAGAGAGGATGAGAAAGTAATTAAGCTCTTGGAAAGCCAAGCTTTTAACGAAAGGGGGGAGAATTTTTTAGCGAGTATTCCTATTAATACATTTTCGTTGTTCTCATTGCCAAGGAATGTGGAAAAGTAATTAGATAGAATTTGTCAAGATTTTCTGTTGCATGACAAGAATGGCTCAAGAAAACACCATTGGGTGAGTTAGACGAAACTTTGCTTATCTAAGAATAATAGGGGAGTGGATTTTCACAAATTCGACCTTGTTGGGAAAGTGGCTTTGGAGATTTGGAGAGGAGGGGGAAAGTCTGTAGAGGAAAGTAATTGTAGATAAGTATGGAAAGAACGTGAGTGGGTGGGAAAGTGGTCCGGCTTGTAGCGCGGCGGGGTGTAGGGTGTGGAAGGGTATCCTCAAAAGACTTCCGGTATTTAAGAAAAAAGTGAAGTGTAAGGTTGGGAGGGGGGAATAAGGAAAGATTTTGGGAGAATTGGTGGTGTGGGAATGCTCCTCTTAGGGACATGTTCCCTGAACTCTTTAATCTGTCTTTAAAAAAGAATCATGTTATCTCTTGTTTCAAGAATTTTGAAAATGGGGAAACCAATTGGGATTTTAGATTTAAAAGAACCTTTAATTATTGGGAGGTGGATACTCTTGGTAAATTAATTTTACTTGTGAAAAATAGCATGTGTGAGTTCGATTTTGATTTCGATTACTATATCACACACCTCGATCTCTCCAAACAAGATATTCATATCAAAGATGATGGGTTGAAATTCAAGTGCCTTTATGAAAATCAATATCTATGCTGGCGCTGAATCACAACCGATGTACTTGGTACACAACATTCGATAGAGATGTATACCAAGCATCTCTACATCTTGAACGTCATTCGGACATGTGACCCGATATTTTTTCTGGTTCATTTTTTTATGGAGACATTGGTCTATGTATGACCAACCAGAGCTGATCATTTGCATTAGTTCATCTTGTCGGTCGCATTCTCCAATGACGGATAGGTGTCCCGATGTCTGGTTTGATCAAACATGGTAGACTAGAGCAAATTCCACTTTTTAAAAATAAATGGACTTTAAAGACATGTGTGGAGGGCTTTTGAGCCTCGGGTATTAATGAGGAAGAACACGAAAGCCCCCATGGCTATGGCCCCCTAAGAGAAGAATTTAATGAATGGCAACCTAAGGAGGACCGAACACTGAGCCTGGACTTCGAGTAGACTTTATGGTTTAATCAGATACCTCAAAAAGGACAACGCCTCTTGGAAGGTTTTTAAGGGACTCAAAAAGGTCGACCAATACTACACAGATGTGCAAACCGATCAACACTTGTTAATTGAGTAACAGAGACAGATAATGACCTATATTGAGGAACATAAGGCATTTCCAATATTAAAACCTCGAATTTATATTCAAATTAGGATGTATTTTCTTATATTAGTTATTGTTTTTTTCGTTAGGATGATTTATCTTTCATAGGTAGGATTTCTATTCCTACAAAACCTGTCGATTATATGTATGTTATAACTTTTAAATCTTTGAAGATAAGTTGTAACATCAATGACGATTAATGCCAAAATCATTTCAAATGTGATCTAACATTTTCTCTCTTTCTTTATTGTATTTTGAAGACAATATTTTATTTAGGTTAGGAGGTATTAGGGTTAGCTCACAATTGCATTGCATATTTTTAATCATAATTCATTGTTAATTTATTTTCAAGTTTTCAAAAAAGATGAATATATATATATTAAATACTTTTAAAATATTTTCGTCAAAATCCTTATATGTATTGTTTACATATGAATTTCAAAATATTTTATTGACTCCGTGTTGATGCCAACTCCGTACTGAAGTAATTCCCTTTTTTGAAATATTTTATCAATTCTGTGTTAATGGCAACTTCATGCTAATGTAATTCCTTTGTCAAAATGTTTTACTAACTCTGTGTCAATGATAGTTTCGTGCTGATGTAATTCCCTTTTTTTCAAAATGTTTTATCGACTCCGAGTCGATGCCAACTCTGTACTGATGTAATTTTTTTCAAGATGTTATACCGACTCTAGGTCGATGTCAGCTTCGTGTTAAAGTAATTTCTTTTTCAAAATGTTTTATCGACTCCATGTCAATACTAGCTCCATGCTGATATAATTCTATTTTTAAAATATTATGCCAACTCCATGTTGATGCCAGATCCATGCTGATAAAATTACTTCCGAAAACACACAATCCGACTCTGTGCTGATGCCAACTTTTTGTTGATGCTAACCTTATGCTAATGTAATTATTTTCAAAAGTACACCACCCAACTCCGTGCTGATGCCGACTCTGTGTCGATGCCAGCTCCGTGTTGATGCCAACTCTATGTGATGCCAACTCTGTGTTGATTTTCAAAAATATACAATCCAACCGTGTGCTGATACCAACTCCATGTTGATGCCAACTCCGCTCCAAGAAACTTCTTTTTTCTTTAAAACTCGTTTACTTTATAATAAATAACTTTACCCAACCTAATAAAACATCATGCATTTTTTTTTGTAAATAAGATGGTAGCCAAACGAAAAAAATACAAATAGCCAGAGGTACCTCAGTATTTTCTCAAATCTTCAATTGTTACCATTAGTACCTCCGAAGCACCACAGCCTACAACGACCAAAACATCAGATATTGATGCAAGGATAACAATGTTATTGAAAACTACTAAGATGCAAGAAAAGATGTTGAGTGCTATGTTAGCTAACACTAGCTTCATACAGGCGCAGACAATACAGCACCATGCGTCATGGTCAAACCAAGAGCCACCTGAACAACCTACACAAAGACCACAGACCACCCTACCACCCACAGTGCTGGGATAGTAGGGCCCTCGCTTTACATTCTGCAGAATCGACCACCCCCTATGGTCATTCCCGATGATGAATGCGAGTATAGGGCCACGTAGGCCAAAAACACAATAGACGAAAAAATGGCACAACAAATCGACTCCCTTCAGGAAGAAATGAGGAAAATCAAAGGCCTCAACACCATGAGAGGAACTCAATTTAAGGACCTCTGCTTCTATCCTAATGCATAGCTACCAGCCAAGTTCAAGTGTCCAGAATTCAAAAAGTATAATGGGGTAGGGTGTCCTCTATCACATCTGAATTTGTACTATGGATCTATGTGCCAATATGGCGAGGATGACAGGTTGCTAGTACAGTTGTTCCAAAGAAGCCTAACGGAACCGACCCTCAAATGAATTTCAAGACTAGATCACATGCTCATTAAAAATTGGCAAGACCTGTCAGAAATATTCTGGCACAACTACAGGTTTAACACAGATGTGGGATTGGACCGGAACAACATGGCCAAGATGACACAAAAATAGAGATAAACAGTGAAAGAGTATGCTTAGAGGTAGCGAGAGTCTGCTTCATAAGTAAGGCCTGCGATGATCGAACAAGAGATGAACACCATGTTTATTTCAACACTAGAACTTGCTTTTTATACTCATCTGATGGGATATACTACAGGCACCTTCTCAAATCTGCTACAAGTAGCAGATTAGGCTAAGAATAGGATCCGAACCGGTCTGATATTTGATTTTACAAGCTTGAGGCAGCAATAGGGATCCCTTCTCAGAAAAAACCAGTACCCGTGGCAAAGAAGAAAGAATAAACACAGGTTAACAATGTACAACCAAACCGACCCCTCTTCATCCCAACACTAGCACCAAAACCACAAGCTCCGTCAACCTCCTGGGCTCCGACGCCTCCCTCAGTCTGAACCCTCACAACTCAGAACTCATTTCAAGTAAACCCTTTACCAGTCGCACAGCAGGCACCATAGTACGGGTAAGGCCAGTAAGCACAGCCTAACAGAGTTAACAGGGTGTTTACCAGGTTGCCAATGATTTTATCAAAATTACTCCCGATCTTTCTCAAGGGAGAGTATCTCATTGAATGGCTATCAAATCCAGAAACTGATAAAGGACCCGTGGCAAAGAAGAAAGAATAAACACAGGTTAACAATGTACAACCAAACCGACCCCTCTTCATCCCAGCACTGGCACCAAAAACACAAGCTCCGTCAACCTCCTAGGCTCCGACGTCTCCTACAGTCTGAACCCTCACAACTCAGAACCCATTTCAAGTAAACCCTTCACCAGTCGCACAACAGGCACCATAGTACGGGTAGGGCCAGTAAGCACAGCCTAACAGAGTTAACAGGGTGTTTACCAGGTTGCCAATGATTTTATCAAAATTACTCTCGATCTTTCTCAAGTATCTCATTGAATGGCTACCAAATCCAAAAGTTGAGAAAGGACCAGGGTAAAAATACGACCTAAAAATCAATAAATAAATAAAAATTACCTAGTTGATTATGACAACTAGTTCCCTACGAGCTGGCGGAGAGCGTCTTCGTGTAAGTTTTCCTATTTTGTATTTGTCGCTGGATCCATTTTTGATCTCCAAGATGAGGTATCCTTCTCCTAGATCTGAGTACTTTTTAATTTTTTTACGTATTTTTGAGAGGGTTTCTAGATGTTTTTTGAGCAAAAATTGGGATTTGGATGTTAGGTAAGGAGTTAGGACTTTAGATTTAGGATTTTGGGAAGGTTGGGGGATGTTTCTGACCTCTCTTTCTTCGTATTTTTCTTAACCTGCGAGATTGGGTTGTAGAGGCTCCTATTTATAGATTTTTTTGAAAGCTTTTTAATTTTACTAGGTTTCTTTAAGATAAAGTGAATCTATAAATAAGAGCCTCCACAACCCAATCTCGTAGGTCAAGAGGCTCTCTAATTATATCTTTAATTCTTTGAGCCCCCAAATGGAGGGGTCTTTTAATAAATATCAGGTGGGTTCCCACTTAAATAAATGGGCCACCACTTAAAATTTGGCCCGTGGGCTTAATTAATTTGTTTTAATTATTTAAAAATTTTAATTTAATTTATTAAGATTTCACTTTATGTTAATTAATATTTTAATTATTAATTTTAAAATTTTAAATTTTAAGGGTTGAAAAATTATCGTTTTGCCCCCAAAGATGACTTTAGTGTTGAGAGGTCATTTTTTGAAGTTTTGGGACGTTTTGAAATCAATTTTTCATAAGAAATTCAATGGAAGTATTGATTTTTTTCACTTATGGGTTTTTAACATGAAATGGTCATTTTCATAATTTTGTCGAAGTTAGTGAAAATTGACGAAATAATTTATTTGATTTTAATTTGTTATTTTGTATTCAAAAGGATTTTCCTAAGAGTAACGTAAGTTCTAAGGATGTTTTGACGTTAGGGGTATTTCGGTAATTTGATCATTTTTTAGTGATTTTTCTTGTAAAGCTTCTTTTTGTCTCACAATAATGATTTCTTCATTTTTGGATCATAGTTTCCTAACGTAACGTGGCTTCTAAAATTTTTTTTATTTGAGATACCACGTCCGAATTTCTAAAACATATCTAGTAAAAAAAAAATATTAGAATATTCATTCATCATTGAAAATCGTCGCTATCGGGTTGGCGAGTTGATTAATCAGGCGTATGCAAAAATGGGGTGTCAACAGATGTCCCTCTTTGACAGAGGGTTGAAGCAAACTAGATAGCAAATCTATTTTGGTAGATAGAACGATATTTGAATGTCAAAACTAGTGACAGTTCATTTTGCAACCTGATTTAGTAATTCATCAGGGCATTCGGATCCTTGAGGACAAAACTCTCCTCAAGCTAAAAGTTGTCAGGTCCACGAGCGCAAGCTCTCACTGACGACATTAGATCCTTGAATTTTGAAAATTTCTCTCAGACTAATGCAAAAGTGCACGTGTGTACAATAGTGTGATCCTTCATTAAGTATTCTATCGGATCATTGAGAATAAACTCTTCTCGATTAAAAAGAATGTCAGATCCTAGAGATCTTCTCTCACTGATAATAATAAATCTAATTGAAATGCACTTATGTAATGAAACCAGTCATATGATATGAATTATGGCAAGTTTGAACAATAAGATAATTGGAGTCATAACATTATCAGAATCAAGTGATATAGGAACTTCGTTAAATCTTTTTTGAAATTTTTTTTTCTTTTCGAGTTCAAAGAGCTTGAGTCTCGTTTATCGGACTCGAACTTATTGGAGCCACGCTTCTCAGGCTAAGATTTGTAAGAACTTAAAAATTCCTATTCAAGTTGGAGTCTCATTTCTCGAATTCGAACTTACTGGAGCCATACTTCTCGGGCTAAGGTTTGTAGGAACTTAAAAAATCCTCAGACAAGAACTTAAAAAATCTTACCAAAGTTAGAGTCTTGTTTCTCATACTCGAACTTGCTGGAGCCACGCTTCTCGGCCTAAGGTTTGTAGGAACTTAAAAAATCCTATTCAAGTTGGAGTCTCATTTTCCGGACTCGAACTTATTGGAGTCACGTTTCTCGGGTTAAGATTTGTAGAAACTTAAAAAATCCTACTCATTCTATACTTCAAAAAAAGTCGGAGTCTCGTTTCTCAGGCTAAGGTTTATAGGAACTTAAAAAATCCTACCAAAGTTGGAGTCTCGTTTCTTGGAGTCAAACTTATTGAAGCCACGCTTCTCGGGATAAGGTTTGTAGTAACTTAAATAATCTTACTCATTCTATGATTCAAAAAAGTCGGAGTCTCATTTTTCAGACTTGAACTTATTAGAGCCACGCTTCTAAGACTAAGGTTTGTAGGAACTTAAAAAATCTTACTCATTCTATGATTCAAAAAAGTTAGAGTCTCATTTCTCGAACACGAACTTATCAGAACCACGTTTCTCGGGCTTGAATTAGTTAAAGACTTGGTATTATCAAACTCAAAATTTGAAAAATTGGGCATTTATTGGCTTATCATGCATCTGGATTCATAATTATCATTGGGCTTCACCCGACTTTTAGACTTTTGATATTTTCCTTTTTATCAAATAATTAAGAACAAAACTTTGGAATCATAATGACTTTCAAAAATGTCCATAGTTTCAAGGTTGGCTTTAACTGAAACTTGACTACGAAACTAATGGAATGGATTGCACGAGCAACTATGGACTTTGATATATGACAGACAAAAGAATCGACATTCCTTTAAATTTTCAAAACTCTTAAGATTATCATATGTGCAATAAGGAATTTGATTTTTTTTTAATTTCGTTTGAAAAATGATTGAGCTGGACTTAAAATTTTAATAATTATTGGAATATAAGATCTTTATCTTCAAAGTAGTCGATAGTTCTACACTTTCCTTTAGTGAATACTTGGACAAATAAACATTCTTAAAGATATGATATGCTCAAGATGATTTTTGAGTTTTGTCGAATTCAGTATTGTCTTTATCGAATATGAGCCCTCGAATGTTGTGACTTACTTTTGAATTTTTCTTCTAAATAGGATTTTTTCTTTTTCTTTTTTGGTATCCTAATTTTTGCCTAGGTCACCTTTTTAGGTTTTCAACCTAGCAAGTTTTTCTTTTCTTTTTCAAAAAATGCCTTGATTTTTTCCTAGATCGCCTTTCAAGATTTTCAACCTAGCATGCCTTTTTTTTATGGTTATGCCATAACTTTTGCCTAAGTCGACCTTTCGAATATTTAACTTAGTGAACTTCTCTTTTTTCTTGATGATCTTGAATAACCAACTCGACAACTTCCTTTTGAATTTTTCTTTTCAGTTGGATATTTCCTTTTTTGTGTACCCTAATTTTTGCCTAGGTTGTTTTTTCAGGTTTTCAACCGAGCTAGCTTTGCTTTTATTTTTCTGAAGATGCCTTGATTTTTTCCTAGATCACCTTTTTCAGATTTTCAACCTTGTAGGCCTTCTTTTCTTATGGTTATGCCCTAACTTTTGCCTAAGTGTCTTTACGAGTTTTTGACTGAGTGGACTTCTTTTTTTTTTCAATGATCTTGAATAACCAACTGGATAACTTCCTTTTGAATTTTTCTTCTTAGTGGGATTTTTCTTTTTTTGTGTACCTTAATTTTTGCCTAGGCCGCCTTTTCAAGTTTTCAACTTAGCAGGCTTCTCTTTTTCTCTTGATGATCTTGAATATTCAACTCGACAACTTCTTAGTTCCCTGCACCATAACCGAGTCAATTAATATTCAAGAGGACTTAATAGGTGGGCTTAGGACATGGTTTAGAAAGAAAATGTATAAGGCTCGACTTCCCCAAAATGCCCTTAGTCTGATATTCTCTTTTTTTTAATGCCCCTAGTTGAGTATTCTTTCCTTTCCGTAAATTCTTTTGATTCTCTTTTTTTTAATGCCCCTAGTTTGGCATTCTTTTCTGTTTTGTCAATTATTTTGACTATTTCTTTTAATGTCCCTCGTTTGACATTACTTTTTTAAACTTTTCAATAGAAGATTTTCCTTTTAGATGACACTTTTCTTAAGAGAATACATTTTTTTGTGATAAGGCCTGAAGTAACTTCTTAGGTTGCCTATGTACCCAAAATATTTCTTTTCTCTTTTGGGATCAGGTCACAATATAGTTCATACTTTTTTTTTTCTCTCGAGGTTAGTTGGTGCGGTTAAGAAAGAAGAGACTATTGATTCTTTAAAAGCTGCAAAGGGCTAGAAAAAATTATCTTTTTTTGGCAAGATAGGAAAATTGTTCGACCAAAGAAGGCCCCCTTTGTTGAAATACTACTTGATTTAGTCAAAGTTCTAAGAACTTGATATTTTGATTGCTCTATCGAGTAAAGTCTTCTTTTGAGAAGAAGTAATCTTCAGACTTTTTTACGAAGTTGAGTATGATTAAGTTCTTTGTATTTGACATTGACCCGTTCAACACTTTTAGAACTTCAAAAAATCTCTTATTCTTTTGCGAATGAAAACTCTCTCTCTCGAGTGAAAAACATGATGGATCCCTTCTTGCGGATTTTAACACCTTTGTCGATGGTTTCAACTACATCATTCTTGACTGATAATCTTTGATTTTAAAGTTCACCCTCAACCTTATGACTTGATCTATTTTGGTGCAATCTATAAATATATCTTCATGAAACCATGCAAGAACGTTGTTTAATTTCTTAAGTAAGTTTATTATTCTCTCATGTTCTCCTGAGGATAATATAGTACTTATTTGCACTTTTTGAGTATACTTTTTAATTTCAATATTTATAAAATTTGATTATTGAGTTTTGAGGCATTCTTCATATCAAATTTTATGTTCACATCATTATTGCATTCATGATAATCAAAAGCTTCTTTATTTTATAGGAATTAAAAAATATAGACTGACAAACTCGACTAAAACTCAGAAATTAAAAAAAAATTAACGTAAGTAAAATGACCAACTGAATTTTAAGACTGACAAAAACTGAACTGAAACTAAAAAGAAACTCAGGGATACTTATTTACAAAGCGAGGAGGTCCTTCTGGGTGGATGGATATGACATTGGTGCTTTGGCTTGATGACTCTTTTGACAAACCCAAAATAGCAAAGACGGGGGTTTAAAACGTCTAGGAACAATTATTACTTGAGTAAAAGTACATCAAGATTAACCATTGATTCTGAAGGTTTGATTCTTAACCACATAATTAAAATATCTAATCCAAATGCACTATAAGTCTATAGTGACTAAGAAGGTGAAAAGGGTTAGACACGAATCTACCCCTAATTGGGATACAACTTTTGATCAGACAAAATAATTTGACTCTAGGATTGAATCAATTTTGGTATAAAATAATCTAAATTTTTGAAAGTAAAATCAATTGGTCTAACCAATTTGGTGTTCATCAGTTTGATCCATTTGTCGTTTGGGCCAATTGATTTATATTTCACACATTGGGTCGGACCGATATTACTAGTTTAGTTTGAACGGTCAGGACCAGTCCGCCCACTTACCTATTGATTGGATTGAATAAAGCAACCTGGGAACACCCATAGTCAGTTCGGGTCGTCATTTATAGGAAGGTTCCTAGACTCTAGGTTTACTACATGCAATGCAATTTATCTAACCAACCTTGTCCAAGTGCACTTATATACCTCTCAAGCATACTCAATCAGATGGTACATGGTGACTTGGTTTGATATACCATATAAATGATAATTTAAAACTCCAATCCAAATTTCTGAAGTCAAAAATAGTCAGTTTAATCCCCAATTGAAAGGTGGCACACGATGCTGAGCAAGGGTACTCTTAAGTCACCTTTCGTATAGAATAGACAAAGTCTATCCCCCTAGTACATGAAGTACATCGGGGTAGGATCTCACTTAGGTACTGATTTTGACTAAAAAGCACAATTGGTTTAACTTAGATTAGCTTTGTCTAAGGTTGACATCGGGACATGTGACTTTGCGATTTACAATAGGACAAAGACTCAGGTCGCTCTAGTAAGGTGCATCGATACACCTTTCAGTATTAAATGATCGAACGATACTGATCCTCCAGTTTTATATACCATAAAGGTACGTGACTGGATGTGACACCCCACCAAAAGCTAACACAAAACCCCATGTCAAATCTCGAGATACTAGGTGGCGTCTCGAAATTTCGGCATGGTCTTCTCTATTTATGTTAGCATTCTAAGGCACTCAACCTGCACCTGATAAACGATATACATTATCCTGCATATATACCTACAAAATATACAAACGGAAGTCTATATACATCTAATAATGTATGATAGATCAGAGTGCGGAAGGATAACCAAAATATAGGATTATACAAACATCTCTCACTCTAATAAAAGTTCTAACGCTCAATACATCATCTATAATACTCCTGGACAAATCAACATTATTAGGGGGTGTAGCCCTAATACTCACTAGGTGACAAACTCTGATTGTCTATCTAACCCACCAGATGATCCTCACTCGTGCTCTATAACTGTCTCGCCAAGCTCTGAATCTGAAACTAAAAATATGGAGAAGGAAAATGTGAGTAACAATGATTACCCAGTAGGGAAGTAAATAATTTCTGGCAATAACCTCTTCTAACATGAATGAATAAACATATTGAATCATTTTAAAATATGCAAAGTTTTACAGAAAAACTACTATTAACTGGTACATATAGCCAAGGATGAGCAACTAAACATTTTAAAACTCATATTACATCAATCAACCGTACCCACTATAGCATTTTCTTTTTTATACAAATCTAATTAACTAAATAAAAATATTAAACATGCATTTCATTTTATATATCAAAATAAGGCAACAGATACATAATATACAATGGTGGAATAGTAGAATTAGAGAGTTGGGATTCACGACTGGATCGTTCCCAGTCGGGACATGATGTTTCATAATAAAGTATTAGTTCCTGATTTTGTGGTTGGTTGTTATTTACTACATTTGCGGGACCATTTATCAGACTCACACTGGTCTTTTAATGTAACCGTAAGCAATGGGTCTCTTTTCGATGTGTTAGAATGTTCGACTACTATAAATTGTTAGTGATCACTAACTAATCATCTTCGTATATGCCTATTAGGCGTGCATGTGATTCCCAAATATACAAACAATTCGTATACGACCACCTTTGCATTACAAGTTTACTGATAAAGATAGAGAAGAATAAACTCGGATTCCAGTTGTAACTTCACTCTCATACGCATCCTATACCACGTATGAGCTTGATGGTCCTTACCGTACATCCTAGGATAGTACACAACTCCGGATGATATGTCGCACTATCCCTTCAAGTATTCACAGACTCTTTAACAACTCACAAAATAGCTATATATATATATATATATAATTTTCATTTGAAAACAAAAGAAAATTTAACAATACAAAGTTGAGGATAGATATCCAGCTTCCTACCATGCAACTGTGGCCATCTGGCCTAAAATAAATAACGGAATGAAAAAGTACACAATGCCTCGCTCTAACTGAAAGTAAATAAACATGCAACCAGTAACATTATCCCTGGATATCTATTCACCAACCTACAAACCATACAACAATGTAAAATGCAGACATCACCCCTCGGGTGTGACTCTGACATTTTACCGTTTCAAACCCTTTTTTCATTTTTTTCATTTTTACTGTTTTCAATCTCTCAAACAAAATATTCATTTTCTGATATTCATCAACTCAATATGAGTTCATTGAATATTAAATAATTTTTTCAACTATGAAATTTATTTTTATCAACAACATTGAAAAAGTACAAAACTTAGATCAAAACAGGGTCCGAGTGGTACACAAGACCTAACTAACGGAAACAACCCGATGAAATATCCTACCCACGTATAATTTGTTAAGATCTTCATGGTTCAACAACCATCATTTCACCTTCAATGAAACTAACCTCTTGAATTATTTAGGGTCATCCCAAGTGACCCTAGATTAAACCACAATATCATATTCAAAATCCAATCAAATAATGCCAAAAGAACAAAAATAATAAAATCTAAAAAATAAAATAAATAAACAAATAAATAAAATAAAATAAAAACTAGGTCTATTTGGCAATGCATCAATATTTGGAAATTTTCAAATTTGATCCTCAAAAATATTTTCGACGGAGTTGCCACTAAAAGCGCCTTCGATCCGCGGGCTGTCGATCAGCTTTTTGGGGTTTACGGTCTAGGAACCGGATCATAACTCTAAACAAATAAATAGCACTGTAGACACCCCATTTTTACACTCGCCTGATTAATCAACTCGTCCACCCGATTACAACGGTTCCCAATGATGGATGTTTATTCCAATGCTTTATTTGTTACCAGATATGTTTCAGAAATTCAGATGAGGTATCTCGAACTGATGAAACTGTAGAAACCACGCTACGCTAGGAAAATATGACCCCAGAAATATAGAAATCATCATCTTGTAGATAAAAAGAAGTTTCACGATAAAAATCACTAAAAAATGATCAAATTATCAAAATACCCATAACCTTAAAACGTCCCTAGAGCCCACGCTATGCTTAGGAAAGCCCATTTAAATGCATAAAATAACAAATCGAAACCAAATAATAGTCGAATGCGAAAAACTCAGTCATATTCAATTTTACAAAAGAATATTGAAAGCAGTTCATTCTTAAAAGAAGATCTTGCTTGACAAAGCAATCAAGATATCAGGTTCTTAGAATCTTGACCAGATCAAGTAACTTTCACTAAATGAGGCCTTCTTTGGTCAAACTACTTCTTATCTTACTAAGAAAAATGTAATCTTCTTTAGCCCCTCGCAGCCTTAAGAAAAAAAAATTCAATAGCTTTTTTCTTTTTAAACCATACCAACTAACCTTGGGAGGGAAATCTTGTATGAACTACGTTTTGACCTGATCCCAAAAAGAAAAAAATGATTTGAGGTACGTAGGCAACCTAAGAAGTTACTTCAGGCCTGGTCACAACAAAAAATAAAATATACATTCTCTTAAGGAAAGTGTCATCGAAAGGAAAAACCCCCCTATTGAAATGTGCAAAAGAAAATAATACCAAACAAGGGGCATTAGAAGAAGAGAATCAAAAGAATTGAAAGAAAAGAAAAGAACCCCAAACTAGGGGCATTGAAAAAAGAAGAATAAAAAAATGATAACAAAAAATGCCTAACTAGGGGCATTAGAAAGAAAGAGACTTAAGAGAGTTGTCTAAAAAGGAGAATGTCATACTAAGGGCATTTTGGGAAGTTGAGCCTTATACTTTTTCTTTCTAAATCATGTCCTAAGTCCACCTACTAAGTCCTCCTGAATGATAATTGATTTAGTTAAGGTCTAGAGAATCAAAGGTTGTCAATTTGAGTATCCGAGATCATCAAAAAGAAAGAAACCCGCTAAGTTGAAAACCTGCAAGGGAGACTTAGGCAAAAGTTAGGGCATAACAAAAAAAAAAATACAAGCCTGCTAGGTTGAAAATCTGAAAAGATGACCTAGGCAAAAATCAAGGCATCTTCAGAAAAGGAAAAAATAAATTCCACTAGATTGAAAACCTGAAGAGGCGATCTAGGCAAAAATTAGGACATCATCAAATGGAAGGAAAGATCACACCGAGAAAAAAAAATTCAGAATAAAAGCTTACGTGGAAGTTGGAGAATGTAGAAAATCGTTCAAGTCAGAATATTCATTTTTCAGTTAAGAGCTTACATTTGACAATGAAAATATTGAAGTTGAAGAAACTCAGAAGCCTTTCTTTTGAACACTGCAAGATCTTTAGTAGTGTCTACTAATGGAAAATGTAGAACCATTGACCATTTTAAAGAGGAAGATCTTATATTCTGATATTTATCAAAGTCCACCTCAAGTATTTTTCAAAAAGAAACTCAAAAGAGAATGATCAATTCCTTATTACACATATGATAATCTTAAGAGTCTTGAACATTTAAAGGAATGTCGGTCTTTCTGTCTGTCAGAGTCCGTAGTTTTTCATCAACTTTCCAAGAGCAATCCATTCTATCAATTTCATAGGCAAGTTTCAAATATAAGCCAACCTTGAAACTAGGGGCATTTTTTTAGGATAATTATGATTCCAAAGTTTTCATTCTTAATCCCATGATTAAAAAGAGAAATCTTATTCAAAAGCTTAAAAGTCCGACGAAGTCCAATCATAATTATGAATCCAGATGCATGATAAGCCAATAAAGGTCAATCTCTCAATCGTTGAGCTCAATAATACTGAATCTTTAATTGATCCAAGCCCGAGAAGCGTGACTCCATTGAGTTCGAGTCTGAGAAACGAGACTCCAACTCCTTTGAATCGTAAAATGAGTTAACAGAATTGTTTAAGTTCATGCGAACCCAAGCCCGAGAAACGTGGTTCCAACAAGTTTGAGTCCGAGAAACGAGACTCTAACCTTTTTGAATCATAAAATGAGTTAACAGGATTGTTTAAGTTCCTGAAAACCCAAGCCCGAGAAACGTGGCTCCAACAAGTTTGAGTCCGAGAAACGAGACTCTAACCTTTTTTGAATCATAAAATGAGTTAACAGGATTGTTTAAGTTCCTGCGAACCCAAGCCCGAGAAACGATGACTACAGCAAGTTTGAGTCCGAGAAACGAGACGCTAACCTTTTTTGAATCATAAAATGAGTTAACAGGATTGTTTAAGTTCCTGCGAACCCAAGCCCGAGAAACGTTGCTCCAGCAAGTTTGAGTCCGTGAAACGAGACTCTTACCTTTTTTGAATCATAAAATGAGTTAATAGGATTGGTTAAGTTCTTGCGAACCCAAGCCCGAGAAGCGTGGCTCCAGCAAGTTTGAGTCTGAGAAACGAGACTCCAACCTTTTTTAAATCCTAAAATGAATTAACAGGATTGTTTAAGTTCCTGCCAACCTTAGTCCGAGAAACGTGGCTCCAGCAAGTTTGAGTCCGATAAGCGAGACTCCAACTGTGACAGGTTTGTTTAAGTTCCTGTAAACCTTAGCCAGAGTCCGAGAAATGAGACTCCAGCTTTGTTGGAATCATAGAATGAATTAATAAGATTTTTTAAGTTCCTAAAAACTAATCTTTTTGAATCATAGAATGGATTGACAGGATTGTTTAAGTTCCTGTGAACCTTAATTCGAGTCCGAGAAACGAGACTCCAACTTTAAGAGGATTGTTTAAGTTCCTGTAAACCTTAGCTAGATTCCGAGAAACGAGACTCCAACTTTGAATTAACGGGATTGTTTAAGTTCCTGCAAACCTTAGTTCAAGTCCGTGAAACGAGACTCCAACCATTTGAAATAGGATTTTTTATAAGTTCCTACAAACCTCAATCCGAGAAATGTGGCTCTAATAAGCTTGAGTCTGATGAGCGAAACTCGAATTTTTTTCGAACTCTGAAAAAATTTCGATAGGATTTAATGAAGTTCCTAGATCTCCTGATTCTGATAATGTTATGGTTGTTCAGGCTTGCCATAATTTAATATCATACGAGTGTTTTCATTGCATATGTGCATTTAAATCTGAATCATCATCGTCAATGAGAGAAGATCTCTAGGACCTGACATTTGTTGTTATCGATGAGGGTTTAATATAAATGATTCGATAGACTATTCCGCGAGCATTACACCATTGCACACACGTGCACTTTTTCATAAGTCAAGGAGAATTTTTTAAAATTTGAGGATTTGACACCTTTCAGTCCAGGGAGAACTTACCTTCAAGGATCTGGACAGTCCCGATGAACCATCAAATCAGGCTGAAAAAATGAAATGTCATTGACTTTGACATTCGGATGTCGCCTTATCTACTAAAATAGATTTGCTATCTAGTTTGCTTCAACCATCTGCCAAAGAGGGGCATCTGTAAACACCCCATTTTTGCATTCGCCTGATTAATCAACTCGTCAACCCAATCACAACGGTTCCAATGATGGATTTTTATTCCAATGCTTTATTTGTTAGCAGATATGTTTCAGAAATACGAATGAGGTATCTTGAACTAACGAAACTGTAGAAACCACACTACGCTAGGAAAATATGACCCCATAAATATAAAATCATCATCTTGTAGACAAAAAGAAGTTTCACGATAAAAATCACTAAAAAATGACCAAATTACCAAAATACCCCTAACCTTAAAACGTCTCTAGAGCCCACGCTACACTTAGAAAGACCCATTCAAACGCATAAAATAACAATCGAAACCAAATAAATCACTTTGCCAATTTTCACAAAATTTGACAAAATTACGAAAATACCCCTCATAAAGGTCAACACCATTTCGCACAAAAAATTTTATAAACAATACAAACTAATATTCCATTGAATTCCTTACGAAAAACTGATTCTAAAACATCCTGGAACATTAAAAAATGACTTAAAACGTAAAAAATCCTCTCCAAGGGCAAAATGGTAATTTTACAATTTTAATAATTAAAAATTTCGAAATTAATAAATAAACAATTAAAAATGTAAAGTGAAACATTAATAAAATTAATTTAAAATTTTGAACCAAAGAATCGATCAATCAGGCTTTCAGGCAAAATTGTTGATGGTTGTTAGGATATTTATTCAAGGATCCCTCCATCTCAGGGGCCAAAGAATTAAAGATATAATAAAAGGGGGTTCTTCAAAAATTAAATTCAATCAAGTAAGACTAAAATCAAGATATTAAAATTCAACCAAGAAAGACTAAAGTCAAAGTATTAAAGTCAATCTCATCTTCAAAAATTAAAGTCAATAAAGTTAGACTAAAGTCAAGATATTAAAAGTCAACCAAGAAAGACTAAAGTCAAAGTATTAAAGTCAATCTCATAAGACTAAAGTCAAAACCCTAATCTAAACTAATCAAGTCAATCTCATAAGATTAAAGTCAAAACCCTAAATTAAAACCCTAAAGACTAAGTCAACCTCATAAGACTAAAATCAAAATCCTAAAAGAAACCCTAATCAAATTATAATTCTTCTAAAAAACTTTATAAATAGGAGCATTCACACCCTATTTTCGTATCAAAGGAAAAACCCTAAGAGAAGTAGGTCAAAAAGCTTCCCTAGCCTCCCACAAACCCTAATTTTGAAGCCCCAACTCCTTATCTAACACCCATACTTCAATTTTAGCCTAAAAAAACCTAGAAATCCTTCAAAAACACCCTAAAATCGATAACAAAATTCGAAGAATCCAAATCTAAGGAAGAGATACCTTGTCTCAAAAATCCTAAATCAGATCCGGAGACAGAACGAAGTAAGGAGTACGGTACAAGGAGCAGTTTTATCAAATCTAAGGGAATAAAATCGTTGCATTCGAAGGTAAAATTTCTTTTATTTTTTCTATCTAGGTTTTTGTTAGCAATGTAGTCTTATTTTGGACAAGTAGAGACCGGCATTGGTCGGGTGGGATTGGTGCCTAACACCTTCCAACCCCGTAATGTGATCCCCGGATTCAGTTTTTATTTAGTAAATTAATTATTTTTATCCGTTTCGAGTCTATATTCGGTTCCTAGACCATAATAACTAGGTGGCGACTCCCAAACCTCAAGGGTCAAAAGCGGATCCGCACACCCCGCAGATCGAGGGCGTTTTCAAACATTAATCTACGAAAAAAGAAACTATGGGTCCGGAGATCATGTTAAGGGATTAGAAGGTGTTAGACACCAATCCCGTCCGATAAATATCGGTCTCTACTTTTCTAAAATTTACATTTCTAAAAATCAATAAAAAAATATTACCTGGTTGATTGCGACTACTGGTTCCCTCAGAGTTGGCGGAGAGCGTCCTCGTGTGAGTTTTCCTATTTTTTATTCGTACTAGATCCACTTCTGATCTTCAAGATGAGGTATCATCTTCCTAGATTTGAGTATTTTCTGATTTTTTAAATTTTTTTAGAAAGTTTTTAGCTATTTTTAGAGGGTTTCTACGTGTTTTTAAGTAAAAACTGGGGTTTGGATGTTAGGTAAGGAGTTGGGACTTCGAATTTTGGGTTTAGGGAAGGTTGGGGGGTGTTTCTAACTTCTCTTTCCTAGAATTTCTCTTGACCTACGAGATTGGGTTGTGGAGGCTCCTATTTATAGATTTTTTTGGAAACTTTTTAGTTTGACAAGATTTCTTTAAGATAAGGTGAATTAGGGTTTTGAATTATGATTTAAAATTAGGATTTTAATTCTTACGTACAATGAAAGAATATTTTTTAAATTTTTTGGAGAACCCCCTTAATTATATCTTTAATTCTTTGGACCTCCAAATGGAGGGATCTCTTAATAAATATCAAGTGGGCTCCCACTTAAATAAATGGGTTACCACTTAAAATTTGGCCCATGGGCTTAATTAATTAGTTTTAATTGTTTATAAATTTTAATTTAATTTATTAAGATTTCACTTTACATTAATTAATGTTTTAATTATTAATTTCAAAATTTTGAATTTTTAGGATTAGAAAATTATCGTTTTGCCCCAAAAAGGACTTTACGTTTTTCAATGTTTTGGGACATTTTAAAATTAATTTTTCATAAGGAATTTAATGGGAGTATCAATTTGTTTCACTTTTGGGTTTTTGACACGAAATGGTAGTGGACCCTATGAGGAGCATTTTCATAATTTTGTTGAATTTGGTGAAAATTAGCGAAACAGTTTATTTGATTTTAATTTACTATTTTATGTGTTCGGAAAGGTTTTCTTAAGCATAATGTAGGCTCTAGGGATGTTTTGACGTTAGGGGTATTTTAGTAATTGGTCATTTTTTAACGATTTTTCTAGTAAAACTATTTTTAACTCACAATGATGATTTCTACGTTTTTAGGTCATTGTTTCCTAGCGTAGCGCAGTTTCTAAAATTTTGTTTGTTTGAAATACCTCATCCGAATTTCTGAAACATATATAATAATAAAAAATATTAGAATATTCATCCATCATTGAGAACCGTCGCAATCGGGTTGACGAGTTGATCAATCAGGCGTATGCAAAAATGGGGTGTCTACAGATAGAGGTATCAAGAACCCTCTTACTCTCCTCCTCAGGGATCTTGACCCTAGGAACCTCCTGACCCACTCTACTTCTACCAGCGGCCTTATCTGCCTGGCCTCTACCACCTCGTCTGCATCTGCCGCCACTACTGCCAGTAGGGTCCTTAGTTGGGTCACTCCTAAAGGTACTCACCTCATCTACTCTACTCCTAGAAGAAGAACCGACTACTGAATATGAATCAGGCCTCCACAAAGGTCGACCTGGCCTACCTGCCTCAATCTCCACCCTAGACCCTAGAGCGAAGCTGGTCCGGGTCCCAGGTTTCACCTACTCCTCTTCGTCAGATGAAGGATGCGCCACCCTAGTCCTCCTCTCTATACCCATCTATAAGTCACTAAGCCATTGAGTCAATAAAGAAAAGACTTCCTATTTGCCTATCTCAATGTAACCTAGCCAAAATCCAACCTTATTCGCCTTCCAATGTCTACCCATTTCAAAGTTACACCTAAGCAAACCCAACAGATCCACATTTCAAACCCAGTTAAAAACCCAATTATCTAACCATTCAACCTATCAATCCAAATATCAAATCAATGACAATCTGCCTACCTAAACCTATGACCTCCAATTCTAACTTCATAATTCACCTATCCGGGCCCGTCAACTCCCCCACTCGTAAAACAAAATCTAAGCCAAAAAATCCATCCACTTTGCTTTGAAAATCGTTCAATTCGCCAATGCAATCTCATCTTATCCATACATTCTAACTCAAACTCTAAAAAACCCACCCAGACCGCTCAAGTACCATCACCAGTGACCCACAATCATGACTCACCTATACTCATGTCATCTCCGCTTACTAACCATCAAAAAACCCAATCAATCTGTCCAAATCCTACTATAAACCTATCCATACCTGACCCAAACCCCATTCAATTCTAAGACTCAAAACAAATCGCTTCACCTAAACCCTCAAGATACGCAACAACCTTGCCAATAAACCTGACAAACATCACCCACCCACACGACTCAACCTTTTAGAAATCCTTTTTACCTAATCAAACATGTACATGTGCTAGCTTAACCAATCAACCATCACAATGATGTTAAGATATTATTTTTTTTTAAATGTATGGGTGCCCAAAGCAAGTCAAAATATTTATGTCTCAAACAAGCAAAGTGAAACAAAAAGAGAGGGAGCATGAAAAGAAAACAAGCGTGACAAACGATATTTTCACATCAAAAGCATGCTAAATAAAAAATGAGAAAGAAAAAGAGGGAAAAGTCGACTTATCCAAAGAATCCAAATCTAGTCCCACCTCTCGTCCCTTAACCACCCAATTTCTCACTCCAACCAATCCCAAACAATCTCCCAAAATCACCCCTAAACCAACCACAGACAATTCTAACTATGCCCATTTCTCGCCAAAAATAGTTTCTAAATTACCCTTTTGCCTTGCCTAAAATAGTTGCCCAAACAACCCTTCGACCACCCTAAAATAATCCAAAACCATTCCTAAAAACAGTCCAGAAAACAGGCCAAATCCATCCCTAAACTATTCCTAAACTACCCCAAATTCCCAATCCAAAACAACACTTAAACCACTTCAAACGATCAAGATACCTACAATACCCAAATCCACCAACAATCTACACTACTTCATCCAAACCATCCATACACCCTAAAGACTAACACTCGCCTTTCAATTATACCCAACCAAACCATTATTTCCCATTATCCATTCCTAAAACCTCACCAAAAGCATCAATCCCAAAGCATACCCCACCATCTCTCTTATCAACTTCTCTAAGCCATCCAAAACATTCTTCAACTCGCCCAAAACCATCCTACCTGGCAATTAAAATGATTCCAAGACCACCAACAAATCTCGAGTTACAAACCAATTTAAACCACTCTTTACTCAACCTTCCCACTCTTACTCCAAGACATAAGGATCCGACTCTCAACCGTCTACCAAATAATTCATCAACCTCCGCCCCAACAACCCAATTCATCCTTCATCACTAATAACCCTACCCTTTCAATCCACCCGACCTACCAGCATGGCCCCACTTTACGTCATTCATCCCTAAATGATCCAAATACCAACGAATCCAAATGTCAAGACCCCATCCTAAAGACCAAACCATCATCCAAACCCATCACTACCCCATCCATACCACCCCAACCAGTCATTACTTCCACCAAAAAATCATCCACCACCATCAAAACTAATGACAATACAAAGCAAACAAAAAATAATAATAAAATAAAAGCAAAAAAGGAATGAACTTGTACACGACAGCATCGTAAAAGCGAAAGGCAAGTCAAAATTCGTTTATTCTCATGACATCATTTAGAAAAGGGGAATATGCAGCAAAAATCGAGATAAAAAAGGGGGTAGGGCAATTACCTTAGTCGATCAAAGTGTCGAAAACTTCAAATGCACCGACAAAACACTCAAAATCCAATCCAAGGAGTGATAACAAGTCTAAATCAAAACTAAGATAAGGATCCTTGAAAAAAAAAAAAAAAGCAAAGAAAATCAAAGGGAAATGTGGAAAGGAAACTCACCTCAATGTTCCAAACAAATTCGAGTCACCCCAACAACAAAACTCGACCTCCACGAACGCAAAAACAAAGAGGAACTCAAAAGAGAGGAAGAAAGATCAAGAAAGGGAAGAAAATCGTAGAGAAGAAGAAGAGAAATCGTCGAAATTCAGAGAAAATCAAAGGAAAATGAAGAAAAAATGAAAAATGAGAGGGTGCGCAAATTTTAAAACGTTTGAATTCATACTGATTCGTGTTGCCAATACGGATGAGGAAAAATAACATTGTATCCATGCTCCAAGCACGGATGAAGTAAAACACTATGCTATCTATTTATCGATAACGAATGAAAGGGAACCAAATGCCATCTGTATTCCAAATACGGATAAACATTACTTCAAAACCATTCGTGCTGAGAGCACGGATCAGTCAATAATAATTTTTAAAAATAAAAAAATCAAAAAAAAATTAAATTAAAATAAAAAATAAAAAAAAAAATCAAATCAAAAATCAAAAAATCAAATTAAAAATCAAAAATCAAAAGTCAAATAAAAAATCAGATAAAGATCAAAAAATCAAAAATTAATCAAAAGAATTTCAAAACCCTTTCGAGTTGCATTCAACTCCAATTTTTTAAAACACGACCAAAAATATCTGAATTGCAAAACTCATCAAATTTTCGTCAAATTCGAGATCTCACACAAGCTCCACACCATCAAAATCAAAGAATTAATAAGGCAAAACTCTATCAGACCCCGTACTTGAGTAGTTATTTTCTACAAAATCATCAACTCGATCGATAATTCAAAGTCGTGTTTTTGCACAAAAAAATCTGGCCCGTACAAATAGGGGTTAGTCGATTCTTTGCAGTTCTTTGCACGCAATTCCTACAAATAATGATAGTTGTAGACACCCCAATTTGAACCCCCCCTACTTGGAAGGGCCCAAAAATATTAGATTTTCAATAGAATTGGCCAACGGGCCTCAAAACCCAAATCAATAAAATGTGACATTTTGATGATTTGGAGGTTCCAAAGACCTCCTAAGGGCCTAAGGGGCCCACCAAAAGGAATTGGCCTACCCTACACCTTCACCGCTAAGCTCCTGAAATCAAAAATACCAAATTTTCAATAAAATTCACCAACGAGCCTCTATGGCCCAATTCGACAAAACACGACATTTTGATCAATCCGATGATTTTCAAAATCCCTAAAAAATGAATAAATTTAAAATGAGACTTGGGATACAACCACTTCCCTACCCTTTACCAGTCAATCCCAAATTGATAACACCCCAAACCCGTTTAAAGCCCATAAACCTTCAACTCTCCAAAATTAATCTCTCACCTTATCCAACCTAATACAAACCTAATTCTACAAAAGTCACCAACATATCCAATCCCATCATAAAACAGTCCTTACCCAATCCAAAATAACCTACAACCTTCCATAACCCAAGCCCAATATACCAAAGCCCACCAACCCTTATTTATATCCAATCCACATCTACAACCATAACCCTAACCTACAAACCACTACCCATATCAATCAATCACCATCTTGATCACCAAATATGACACATGTCATCACCCCTTCTCACCTCCCTCATCCAATCACCTACCCACATCACCTCTCTCTAAAAATCACCTCAACACATACCCTTCCCTAACTTATCCACCTCACTTTTTTCTAACACAGCCAACTACCCACATCACAACCCATATCCACTATACCCTAACCATCACCTTTTTATAAACACTCAACCAACTTACATCACAACCCACACCTCCCCTCATCATTTCTTACAAAACCACTCTCACAAAACTAATCCATACCCCTCATCTTCAATCAAATACCCATTCTCACCAATCAACCTATTTAATCACCTCACTCTCTCATCTTCTTTTAACACATATCATCGTCCCATTAACTCTCCCAAAATCCAAACAACTAACCATTTACACAACCCATTCTCCTAATTTAAAACACCTCACCTTTTCAACCAACCTAACACTCCATCAACACATCATTCCCTTACACTTCCATTCTCTTAAATCAAACACCCATCATCTCACCTCACCAAATACTCTACCCAAATGGATTGGGTAGGATCCAAATCATTTAGATCAAAACATTACTTATTTACCTTCATTACATAACTACTTTCCTCTACACTCTAAATTTCATGCCCCTCCCCTTCAAAATCTATGACATCTCTACTCCCCCAACACTTCACCCCATTATACCCCTAAAGTATCCTCCCAATACCTATAAATACCCCCCTTATTTCTCAAATCAAAGCCCCAAGTCTTACACACACAAAAAAAATATACTCTTAACTCATCTCTTTATTTTCAACTCTCTTCTACTTTACTCTCAACTTCTTCACATTATTCAAAAATACATAATCATATTTTGCTAAGGACTCAAAGAAGAAGAAGAAGAAAAAAGAACAAGTTGAAGATTCAAGGTGGGTCAAAGGATCCATACCCCCCCTCTCTTTCTCTGTCCTCTCCATTTTCCTCTTCTACCTCTCTTCTCACTTCTTTTTTAATTTTTCTTTTAGAAAACTTCTAAGATGTGATGTTCTCCCTCCCTTATCTCCGATAATTGGACTTCAGTTCGGTTGAAAGTATAGGGGTTGTAACCATTTTCAAAATCAAATTATTTTAATCCTTCAAATTATTTTGGGACAATCAATATTCGAATCCTTCTCAATCCATGAGAATAAACCCCTAACCATTAGCCAACACTTTTCAAACATACATAGTTCCCAAAGCTAAAGGTTCATCCCCTTCAATGGAATGATCCTATAATCAAGCCAAAAGTAAATCTCTACTAAGAGTACAAGTTATTGACACATGGCACTTTATGTTATTTACTCATTTTTTATAAAAAATGATCAAGTTGAGTTGAGGTTACCACCACTTGATGGGGAAAAAATGGTGCCTAACACCTTTCCTTTTCTCCAATAGAACTGCTTACCCAGATCTCAAGGTTGAGTAGTACCTTATCCCAATGAGAGTCACTAAACGTCAAAAATTGTACTATTTCAAAAAATGTACATTCCGGGTGACCATTCACACCCACTTACAATATGAATAGTGGCGACTCTAAATCTTAGTAGAAGTGGTACTCATAATAGATAATCATGTATCTACAACTGCTACTCTGTATGTGAACCTAGTGAATTGGGTATCAGATCACCTTCTTGTTTCAGAAAATATAAGTAGTAACAAAGGAAAAATCAGCAAGTGAAAGCCAAGACCAAAGTTGCAACCCATCCAGATTTTTGTTGAATCAAATTAAATATATTCAAAACATTCCATTAAATTACATAATAACCCTAAATACTGATAAAAATAAGAAAATGGCTACCACAAATCCAATATTACAAACTATTTATTTATTTATGAGGCCTTTTAAATGTCACAGTTAACTCAATCTTCGCTTCCACCTCCATATCTTCAGACGACGCCACTTGCCCTACTTCTCCAAAAAGATGAAAGAACTCATCAATATTGAATAATTTTGATATGGAAAACCTTTATTTCATGTGTCTAACTTGACGATAAAGGAAATGATAGTCCCTTCATAACAATTTGGGCACTCAACTCTCTTTCGACAGTCTGGGAAAAATGATCTAGTTGTTGGCAAGACCAACACACCAAATTTCTCTTTCCATCCATGTTTAAACCTGATCAAAAATATAAAATAAAAACTAACATAATAGCCAAAAAAATTAAAATACAAGCAACCTTATCCTTGAAACACCTGCAAAATAATCCTAATTAGCACCTCCAGGTAGTTAGGTTGGGATTGAAATCATGAATTAATTTTAATTTTATTGTGATATGGGAAAACAAATAGTACAATTTCAATTTCATAGTTACATCAAATCTTGAAACTTTCCAAATACACCCAATTCAAAAGAAAATAAATAAATAGAAAGAATTCGAAAAAAGAATCCAAATTGGATTCAAGTACAAATTAGGCTATTTCTAGTGTTTAAGCTAAAAATAAGGTTCCAACAGAAAATATACTTGAGTTTTATTTAAGGTAGAAAATGTGAGAAAATATTGAATGGTTAGGACTTGTCGAATACAAGGTTGAAAATGTGAGAGAGAAAGTTCGACTTATAGTTCTTGGTAGTTGATTTGCTGTAATTCAGTAAGGTTCTTCAATTTGACGAATTTCCCTTGTGTTCAATAGGGTTTGTGATTTCAAGAGGAGATGGATTTTTTTATGGTAATGAAGTTAAGCTTCGTCGAGTTTAAGAGCGAAGAGGAGAGTTTTTTTTTTTTTTAAAGAGAACAAATGAATGTAAGAGACGAAATAAACAAAAGGTAATGTTGGTCAAGAATTGAGGAATACAGTAGCCAAACACCCTAGTAGCTATTTTTAGGCCCTGATCATTGCTCATGGTGGATTTTGCTTCTATAATGCTTTGATTTCCTTGTTTTTCCAAAATTTAATTTTTGTGTTTATAATTTTAAGGTGATCAACCTTTAACCCCACCGTCTCTATGGATTCAACCCTTACTTGCTAAAGCACTTAAGATAAATTTTATTTGTTCTTAATTCTATCATCTACACACATACACACAGCAAAAGAGTAGACTCATGCATATTGTAATATCTTTTGTAGTGTTCGAAGATGGTAGAAGAAGCTGATTAGCTTGCAAATTAAAATAATGAGAAGATCTATGTTATGTTTTTTGGAAAAAGGAAACTTTTCAAGTCAATAACATTTGATCACTTGATGTCTGACTGATGACTTAGATGCAAATAAAAGTATATATTTCTCAGTGATTAGTTCTTAAGGGAATTCTTAGAAAATAACTTCCCTTCTCATTAAGTAGTGCATTTGCTAAAAAAAGTAATACGTAGTCCTCACATTACAAACTTGGCCTTGATAATTTGGGGTACCTTTGTAATGGAGATCTCGTTGCTGACCAAATAACTCAAGTTGATGTTCTCAAGTCTTCACAAGAACCATTGCAAGGAATTGGCGGACCGATGACTAGGACAAGGACAAAGATGATGGAAGAGACATTACATGGCTTGATTGTGGAAGTACAATACAAGGAGGCGTTCTAGAAGATTCTAAGACCAACTTTGGAGATGTCAAAGTTTCACCAAGGATGGTCAACTATCTTTTTGTTCAAGGGAGTGATTTGTAAGAACAAATTGGATGCAAGGGTTAATTGGGAGTTTGATATTCTAATTGTCCTTAGTTTTAGTCTTTTATTTTCAAATGACTAATTAGACTCAATCTTGATCTAATTTGTCTATAAAATGGCACTTATGTTGTATTTTGAACACAATTTACATTTTATGAGTAATTCTTTGAAGTTTATTCAAGAAGTTTCTTAAGTCTTCATGTGTACTTTGTTTGAGTTCTTTATGAGTTCTTGTATGAGTTCTTGATTAAGTTATTGAAGAAGTGCATGAATCTTCGACTTATCAAAGGAGTAATTATCCTTTGTGGCGTCTCAAGATTGGGGTTCTAAGGACTTAGTTTCCTTATGGTTCTAATCTGATCAACATCAAGATTGGGATTTTGAGGACATAGTTTCCTTGAGGTTCTAATTCGTTCATCATCAACTTTTGTTTCCTTCGAATTAAAAGATTCCTAGAAGAGATCATCAAGAGGAAGTTTTAATCCAAGAAGATTCACATCATTTGGTATCAGAGCACCAAGATTGTTGGAAATTAGATCATTATTGAAGGAATTCTTCGAAGATTTGGTTCGGACGACATTCGAATTGGAGAACAACGGGGGGTAGATCTTGCTTCCCAACAAACATTCATTCCAATTCAAAACCAAAGGAAGGCTGGATAAACCAGGTTTTTAGATTTCAAAACCTATTCTTGTTGCATTCTTGATTGAAGAGAAACATTCCTTACATTATGTTCATTATGAATTTTTTTGTTGATGAGAGTTTGTTAATTTTCTTGGCTAAAAAAATTCAGCAAGTGTGTCTCTATTGAATAATTCTGAATTGTTGTTCTTTGATGTGCTTTAATGTCCTTTAATGGTTTGTCGTTAAACAAACATCTACTGTTTTACCGATCACAATAATTGTATAACATTATTCCATGATCACCCACAAATCGATATTCTTGAATTGTATGTTCATCGAATTTTGTTGATAAGTCATCTTGTGTGAGTTTACGTTGTTCTTGAATGGAATTTGATCACTGATTCCATCGTCAAGTTGTTATTTTTGAGGATTGTAATTATTGGTTCTTTGAGTTTATTGTTTGCTACCGATTCAACTCAAACCCAGCAATTCTTGCTCGCTGATTCATAACTTTTCTTGCTGGATTTTCATCATGTTTACAATGTTATCTTGCTGATATTCTTGCTTGCTGGATCATAAACGTGTTTTTACCAAAGATCATAACGTGTTATATAATTCAAAGAACAAACCAAAGTGTTGTATCTGTTTTTTTGTCTAATAACTCGACCAAAGTTATTTATCTCAAACGATTTGTTGCTGAAAACTTAAACCAATATGTGACATGGTTCATAACAGAAACACGACCTCATGATTGTTGAATTCTTGGCTCTTTATTGAGAATAAACGTGTTCTTGCTGGAAAATTCAGAAACCACATTTCTTTTGTTGGTTTTTCTTGCTGAACTATCACCTTTACATTTGATTCAAAATGACTTCTCGTTGGAAATTCAGAAGCACGACTTACTGTTGTTGCTGAAACACGTGTGTCGTCATACATCCGCCATTAAAGAAAAATATAAAGAAAATAATTTGAGAGAAAAATGAAAATTCTTTGATCATGTATGATGTTCTTACATAGTTTGATTATTTAAACTCTTGAAAATTCATTCTTTCTTGTTCAAAAACTCATCGAGTTTTCAATGACACCACCATTGATGTTGCTGCATTCATTAGATAGCTATTGAATAAAACATTTATTTTTATTGTTGTTCTTGTTGGAAATTTCAAAATAAAACATTTATTTATTGTTGAATTTCAGCCACAACGTGTATTTGTTGATTCGCTAGTTTGTTCTCAAACGTCATATTGCTGAAATTGACAGTCAATAACGATTTCTTGTTTTCTTTATCTCAGCCGTTGGTCTTTCATTTGTTTAAAAAAAAATTAGTTACAGAAAAATAAAAAAAATTCGAAGTTGCTAACTTCAAACAGCCATAACTTTTGATCCGGATATCGGAACGACTATTAGTGCATATCAAATCGAAGCTCTTTTCGAGATCTACAAGTTGAATATACATAGCCTTGTTTCACACCATTTCGACCCCAAATTCTATCATTTTCATCACTTTCCTGGACTTACAAGATTGTTGTATTCTTTTGTTATTTTCGTTTATTTAAGTTTACAGGTTCAAACCTTGAGTAAGTAAGGAGGAGAACCATATGAGACCGACACGAAATTATTCATCAAGGCCATTCATAACCAATTTAAATTATTGAATTCAAGGTTGGACAATATGGAATCCTCCTATGAGTCTAAATCATATCGAAGACATAAGTTCGAAGGAGAAGAAGATGTTCATTTCGAAGTGGAGAGAGTACATTATCAACAGGATAAGAAAGTTGATTTCAAAGAAGATAATAATTTGGGTAGCATAAAGATGACGACTCCGACCTTTCACGCAAAGAATGATCCTGAATTATATTTGGAATGGGAAAGAAAGGTTGAGCATGTTTTTTATTGTCATAATTATTTCGAGGATAAAAAAATAAAGTTAGCCGTCGTGGAATTTACAAACTATGGCAGTATATGGTGGGATCATTGGTGATTAATAGGCACAGAAATGGTGAGAGATCTATTCGGTCATGGGATGAGATGAAGTCAGTGATGCGTAAAAGATTTATACCTAGCCATTACTATCGAGATTTCTACATAAAATTACAAGGGTTGGTTCAAGGTTCCATGAGTATAGAGGATTATTATAAAGAAATGAAAATTACCATGATTCGAGCAAACATAGAGGAAGATAGAGAAGCAACCATGGCTAGATTCATTATCGGATTGAACAAGGATATTGCTGATGTTATTGAGTTGTACCATTATGTGGAGATGGAAAACTTACTGCACAAAATTATTAAAGTGGAAAATCAAATCAGGTCTAGAAAGGTTCAGATCTGGATCATCTTCTAATAGTCTGTGGAGATCAAATTGGAAGGACAACAAAATTCCTTTCAAACCAAAAGAAGAAGCAAAGTCTAAGAATTCAATTTCTATTCCTAAAGATAGACCTTAAACAAAGCCTCTTATTAAGTCACGTCAGATTAAGTGTTTTTGGTGCCAAGGGTTCGGATACATTGCTTCTGAATGCCCAAACAAAAGGGTTATGGTTGTATTGGCAAACGAAGACATTGAAAGTGCTAGTTCAAGTGACAACGAGATGCCTCCATTAGAGGAGTTTGTGCATGGTGATTTACTTGTCACCAAGAGAGCTTTGAGTATACAGCCTAAGGATGAAGGAGATGAGGAGCAACGTGAGCATATTTTTCACACAAGATGCCACGTGAAGGATAAAGTCTGTACATTGATTATTGATAGTGGGAGTTGTACCAATGTTGCTAGTACCTTGTTGGTAGAGAAGTTGAATTTGAAATGGCAGAAACATCCTAAACAGTATAAGTTACAATGGTTGAATGATTGTGGAGAAGTGAAGGTAAATAAGCAAGTTCGAGTTCCTTTCTCAATAGGCAAGTATGTGGATGAGGTTCTTTGTGATGTGGCACCAATGCATGCTGGTCATATATTGCTCGGTCAACCATGGCAGTTTGATAGGAGAATGTCGCATGATGGGTATAAAAACTGTTATTCTTTTGTAATGAACAATCAGAAAATTGTATTGGCCCCTCTCAAACCTTTGCAAGCTTATGAGGACCAGGTTAGGATAGCAAGTGAGTACAAAAAGAGAGATAAACAAAGATGTGAGCAAAAAGGAGAGCAAAGTGAGCAACATGGAGAGAAGAATAAAGTACTGAATGTATTTGTTGAAAAACATGATGTTAAAAGTGTAATGATGGCAAGGCCACAAGTACTAGTACTTATGTACAAGGATGTTTATTTTTCTACTAACGATGTTAACTCATCTTTGCTTAGTGTTGTTGTGTCCTTGTTGCAGGATTTTGAGAATCTTTTTTCCGAGGAAATTTCCCATGGTTTACCTCTTTTAAGAAGAATTGAGCATCAAATAGACTTCTTACCTGGTTCTGCTATACCAAATAGACCTGCTTATAGAGCTAATCATGAGGAAACAAAGGAGATACAGAGGCAAGTGGATGATCTGTTGCAGAAGGGATTTGTAAGGGAGAGTCTTAGTCCATGTTCGGTTCCAATTCTCTTAGTACTAAAAAAAGATGGAACATGGCGCATGTGTGTGGATTGTCGAGCTATTAATTAGATAACGATAAAATATAGGCATCATATCCCTAGGTTAGATGATATGTTTGATGAATTGCATGGCTCTCATTTGTTTTCTAAAATTGATTTAAAGAATAGGTATTATCAAATTTGCATGAAGGAGGGAGACGAATGGAAAACTGCATATAAAACTAGATATGGGTTGTATGAATGGTTAGTAATGTCCTTCGGTTTAACTAACGCACCTAGTACACTCATGAGGTTAATGATCCATGTCTTACGTACTTTCATGGAAAAATTTGTGGTAGTTTACTTTGATGATATTTTAGTCTATAGCAAAAATGTAGATGACCATGTGAAGCATTTGCATGCTGTGTTTAGTGTGTTAAGAGAGCACCAATTATATGTTAATCTTAAGAAATGCACATTTTGTATAGAATATGTTGTGTTTCTTGGATTTGTTGTTAGTTCGCAAGGAATTAGTGTTGATGAGGAAAAGGTAAGGGCAATAAAGGATTAGCCTACGCCTAAGAATGCGAATGAGGTAAGAAGTTTTCATGGTTTAGCAAGTTTTTATCGAAGGTTTGTTAAAGATTTTAGTTCTATTGCTGCACCTTTGAATGAACTTGTTAAAAAGAATGTTATTTTTAATTGGGTTAATATGCATGATTAGGCCTTCCAAACTTTGAAAGATAAGTTAACTAATGCACATTTGTTGTGTCTGCCTAACTTTGATAAAACTTTTGAAATAGAGTGTGATGCATCCGGGATTGGAATAGGAACTATTTTGATGCAGGATTCCAAACCAATAGCTTATTTTAGTGAAAAGCTAAGTGGGGCAGCATTGAATTATCATACTTATGACAAGGAGCTCTATGTATTAATGAGGACTCTTTAAACATGACAACATTATTTATGGCCTAGGGAATTTATCATTCATTCTGATCATGAGAGCCTAAAATTCCTGAAGACCCAAGGTAAGCTTAATAAAAGACATGCTAAATAATTGGAGTTTATAGAAACATTTCCTTATGTAATTAAATATAAACATGGGAAGGAAAATATTGTGGCCGATGCATTGTCTAGAAGGTACGTATTACTTACTTCATTGCAAACTAAACTACTTGGTTTTGAGTTGGTTAAAGATTTGTATGCCAATGATTCTGATTTCAGCCAAGTATGGAATGCATGTGCTAAGTGTGCGTTTGGTGATTTTTATAGGCATGAAGGATTTCTCTTCAAGAAAGATAAATTGTGCGTGCCTATTTGTTCTGTTCGTGAGTTACTTGTAAGGAAAAGTCATGGGGGAGGTTTAAACTTTAGATATATTACGTGAGTATTTTTATTGGCCTCATATGAAGCATGACGTGCAATCTGTTTGTGACAAGTGCATTACATGTAGGCAAGTAAAGTCTAAAATTAGACCGCATGGCTTGTATACCCCTTTGCCTGTACCTAATCAGCCTTAGATTGATATTTCTATGGATTTTGTTTTAGGATTTTCAAGGACTCAAAATGGTAGAGATAGTATATTTGTTGTTGTTGATAGGTTTAGTAAGATGGCCCATTTTATTGCATGTACTAAAACCAACAACGCAACACATATTGTTGATTTGTTCTTTAAAGAAGTAGTTCGATTGCATGGGCTACCTAAGTCAATTGTTAGTGACAGAGATGTTAAGTTCCTAAGTTGTTTTTGGTGCACTTTATGGAGTAAGTTAGGAACTAAACTTCTATTTTCTACTGTTGCGCATCCTCAAACGAATGGTCAAACTGAAGTAGTCAATAGGACACTCACCACTTTATTGCGTGCTCTCATTCAAAAAAATTTAAAACAATGGGAGAAGTGTTTACCACATATTGAGTTTGCATATAATAGGACTACTCATTCTACTGCTTCATTTTCTCCATTTGAGATTATTTATGATTTTAATCCTGTAACGCCTGTAGATATTTTACCTTTGTCTACTAATGAACATGTTAATCTTGATGATAAGAAAAAGGCATATTTTGTGAAAGATTTACATGTCAAAATTCGAGCCAACATTGACAGGAAGAATGAGTAATATGCTAAGCAAGCCCATAAAGGTCGATTGAAAGTTATTTTCCACCCTGGAGATTGGGTTTGGATGCACTTATGTAAGGAGCGGTTCCCTACCCAAAGGAAATTAAAATTGCAGCCTCGAGGAGATAGACCATTTCAAGTCTTGGAACGGATCAATGATAACGCCTACAAATTAGATTTGTCAAATGATTATGGTAATATTAGTGCAACTTTTAATGTTGCTGATTTATCCTTGTTTGATGTAGGTGATTCGAGGACGAATATTTTCGAAGAGGGGAAGAATAATGGAAATCTCATTGCTGACCAAATAACTCAAGTTGATGTTTCCAAGTCTTCACAAGAACCATTGCAAGGAATTGGCGGACTGATGACTAGGGCAAGGACAAAGATGATGGAAGAGACATTACACGGCTTGATTGTGGAAGTACAATACAAGGAGGCCATTTTAGAAGATCCTAATACCAACTTTGAAGATGTCAAAGTTTCACCAAGGATGGTCAACTATCTTTTTGTGCAAGGGAGTGATTTGTAAGAATAAATTGGATGCAAGGGTTAATTGGGAGTTTGATATTCTAATTGTCTTTAGTTTTGGTCTTTTATTTTCAAAGGACTAATTAGACCCAATCTTAATCTAATTTGTCTATAAAAAGGCACCTTATGTTGTATTTTGAACACAATTTACAATTTACATTTTATGAGAAATTCTTTGAAGTTTATTCAAGAAGTTTCTTAAGTCTTCATGTGTTCTTTGTTTGAATTCTTGTATGAGCTCTTGCTTGAGTTCTTGAAGAAGTGCATGAATCTTCGACTTATCAAAGGAGTGATCATCCTTTCTGACATCTCAAGATTGGGATTCTAAGGACTTAGTTTCTGTATGGTTCTAATCTGATCAACATCAAGATTGGAGTTTTGAGAACATAGTTTCCTTGAGGTTCTAATTCGTTCATCATCAACTTTTGTTTCCTTCAAATAAAAAGATTCCTAGAAGAGATCATCAAGAGGAAATTTTAATCCAAGAGGATTCACATCACTCTGTTTAGTCACACATGTTAAACTCGGAATGCAAATGGGTTGACTCAATCTCGTTGCTCAAGATTCTTAGATTAAGTATTGACCAAAGTCACCGAACTGAGATTTTAAGATCACCATATGGAGTGGTGATCGTAGTGGTTGATTTTAGAGTATTTCAAATCTGATGATAGTGGATTTGATGCAAAGAAATTCAATCAAAATCCTTACCTGCAATTTGGGAGCTTCCCTTCCCTTCATTTTGCTAATATCAAAGTACATACCCATTTGAGGGCTACAACATTAATGGGTTAGTTTTTTTCCTTTGATCACGCACAATTAAAATGGGACTAATCTGATTCTACTAGAGACTAATTTGTTATAGATCACCTAGTACCAATTACACTCCATTGGTATGATATTGCTCTACAAAATCAAAAGTTGCAATCATTCTACAGAAGCTCAAATGTTTTTCTTTTTCATTCCCTTGACACTAGTGCAACAACTACACAAAGGAAATTGAAAGAGAAAGAGAGAGAGAGAGTATTGAAGTCAAGTGCAAGTGGTATGGATTTTGCAGAAGAAAGTTTAAAGATACATAATTTTTTAAGACTGAGGTGCAGACGACTAGTGCTATGCAAGTAATCGTAATCAAATTGATCTCGTGTAATATCACTTAAAACAAAATGGAAAAATAATTAAAAATTTCATGTTGCTATCCAAAAAAAGTGTCACGTTCCTATAGCAACATACGGTGTTGAGATGTCCTGTTTTTGTTGGAAATTAAATACATCAGGCTGCAAGCATGTATAAAATGGCTTATTTGACATTGTTGATATGATCGTTACCGGGAAATGTCGTTAATCTTGAAATTCTATAGACACACTAACTTTTAATTAAAGTACACCAATCCTTCAAACATTAATTAAATTGTTGTTTATGTATATATTGGTTGTTGTAAGCAAAAGTTGCTACGTTAAAAGAAGCTTTCTTAATCTCTAATGTTAGCATCAATCAACTGCAAATTAAAATAAATTTGAAATACATATTTTTTTATTCGATAGATGAAATGAATTTATAATTGCTTTCATGTGAAAGAAAAAGTTAGATATATTATAAAGTAATAATTTTACAAAGTTGATTTGGTTGAAGAAGCTTCTGGTGATCTTGAAGGAGATGTAAAAAGTGATATGGGTGGAATTTGCAATGCTTCAAGGCTTCCTTCTAACATCTCCAACACTCTATTCATCGCAGGCCTACTCGATGGATCCATCTGTATGCACCACAAACCTACCAAAATCATTTTCCGTGCAATTTCTTCATCCTTAGTAGTAGTAACTCCACGTAATCCCAGATCTGCGCATGTATCAAGACGTTTCTGAATCCAATGTGGAAAATATATTTCACTAATATTTTCTACTCCTGGATCAATGTTCTTACGTCCTCCAACCATTTCGAGTAGCATCATTCCATAACTATATACATCTGACTTGTACGAGACTCTTCCGAAATTTTTATAAATCAATTCTGGTGCAATATACCCTGGAGTCCCTCTAGCACCTATCATTGAAACGACACTCTCTTTCTTAAAGCACAATTTCGCCAACCCAAAATCAGAGATTTTTGGACAAAAGTCTTGGTCTAGAAGAATGTTATGAGGCTTTATATCAAAATGTAATATTCGTGTGTTACAACCACGGTGCAAGTACTCTAGTCCCCGAGCAATGCCAACAGCAATTTTGTATAGTGTCTCCCATTCAAGGTAAGGATGTTTCTGTAATGGTTTTTCATCATATATGAATTTTTCAAGAGATCCATTGGGCATGAAGTCGTAGATAAGAGCTCTTTTGGAAGACTCAACACAGAAACCTACAAGACTCACAATATTAATATGGGAAGTTCTACTAATGCTTGCAACCTCATTAATAAATTCTTCTCCATTTCCTTTCGATTCTTTCAATAACTTTACAGCCACCATACGCCCATCGAATAGTTTTCCTCGAAACACGCTACCATAAGCTCCTTCGCCTAATTTGTCTTTGAAGGAGTTAGTCATTTTCTTGACATCTGAGTATTGGTATCTTTTTTGAATCAAGGATGCATGATTCTTTAAAAATGTCTCCATACTTTGAGAATTTTCTATCTTTTTCTTCCAAAAGAAAAATATATCCAAGGAAAATTTCTTTCTCAAACAATATATTATAACTACCATTGTAGCTATAACAATGATACCAACTATTAATGCTGCTGTATGAAATGAACAAAGGATAAAAAGAATCTAATTAACTTTGGATGCTTGAAATAGGCATAAAAAAGAGAAAAATCATAAAAGAAACTTTGTGGACGGGTAACTTACCTATAGCAAGCTTGAATTTTACATTTCCTGCAGAACAATCAATACAGAGATTTAGTTGAAACATGAAAAATTATGGGATATTTACAAAAAAAAGTGATCAACTTTTGACAAATTTACGATTCTGGCTTCATTTTAATTAACAAAATGTGAACAATAATGAATTTGGAGGTTTTCAAAGTGACTATTTCGCAGGTTTAAAGTGACTGCGAAATAATCACTTTCAAAACCGTCAAATTTGTTACCATTCCGAAATTTTTATTTTTATTTTTTATAACGAAAACGTGATCATTCACGTTTTGGTAATTAAAATGAGCAGTGAGCCGGAATCGTTCTCATTTTCAGCTCATAAAATGATAATTCACCTAAAAATTATTCCAATGTAACTTAAACGTTTTTACATGATTTCAATATAATCATTCAAAAGATTTACCACATTAATTGTGGATGGAAGTTGTATCCCTCAAGAGTTGGTAAGAATTTTACATGATGATTTCATATCTAATTATTCTCTTGCTTGATATCGATTTAAGGGGGAGCTGTCTACAACCCTAGCTTACCTATAAAAATACATAATCATACACACGATGGCTTGATCAGAGTATAGCATGACAAGACTGTATGGAAAGTTAAATTTTGAATCTCAAAGTAATTAAATATTTAGTCAATAAAACTTAACTCCAAAAAGAGGTCCATTGATAGATTCAAGAGATCATTTTGTACTTTTATCATATTATTTACCGAGTAGAATGAAAAATTCAGGTTTTCGGGGGATGGATTTTCCAAACATCAAACAGTGTTTGGTGCTTAGCATCAAATATATGGTTGAGATGAGTGGAAAAACTCTGTTTTCTTAGGATTAATTATCTTCCTTAGCTATCGATAGCTAGGATGAACCATCCTTTCATCTTGTTTGATGGAGAACCTCAAACCTTGTTGGATACTATAATTTACCTCTAACCATCTTAGTCCCAATTGCTCTGAAATTATTTTCTTAGGGTTTGTTTAGTTTAACATAGAAAATTGGTGGGAAATTAAACTTTCATAGAATTTTTTTTATTTGTTTAATTGTTCATTTTAAACCCCCTCCTCCCTCTCTCTTTCCCCTATGACCAAAAAAAAACTTAAAGAAGGATACCAAGTTTGATCCCCTCACAATATTCTATATAAAAAAAGTATCAAATAAAATAGAAAAAAAATTACTTAAAGGACCCTCGCGGAAGGGTTTCTTTCTAAATAGTCCCTATGTTTTGTGCAATTGCTTGATAGGACATTTGGTAAACTTTTTCTTTCTCAATGGTCCCTCGTTGTCGAATTCACAATTTTTATTGTCGAACTCACCACTATTTACTATTGAGTTCACCACTTTTTATTTAGTGACACTCGTAAAATCCACCCATTTTAAAATTTGAAATTTTTTCAACTAAAATATATGGAAAGATCAACTAAAAATTTGAGATAACGACTTGTTTAGGTGATTTCAACCCAAAAGATCCATTCTTGATCGATTTTCATCTATAAAAAAAAAAAAAAAAATCTAATTTTTTACATACATCTTCAACATGTTTGAAAATGATTTCTTCTTCCTTCTGAAATCCTTTATGATGGTATTGAATCTTCAAAACTCGATTGAGATGTCAAAAATCCAATTTTTTTATTAAAATGATGAGTTTGAATGGTTAAAGCATCCAGTCGTGAGAATGTGTGAGAAGAGGTCCATGGCCTGTTTAGAAAGAGAAAAAATTAATAAATGAATTATTAAGAAATCATCCAAAACTTATGAATTATTAAGAAAGAAATCCCTCCATTAGGGTCCTTTTAGTAATTTTTCCAATCAAATTCCTCATTTTGGGATTAATATAAATTTCAGCTGAAAGTGCCAATAAAAAAGACGGCTGAGAATTTAGATACGGGAAAAAACCAATTTGCTTAGAGATCAGTTCTTGGTTTCTAGGGATAACACAAATTATTTTTTGATGCATTTTTCTCTGGGGTCATCTCAACAACTGTTTGTTTGATGGCTAAATGAGTGTATGGAAAACACTAGTCTCAACTCTCAACCTGTGGTTTAGGCTCTTGGTCAAACAGACGGTTGAGACATGCACTACAGATTTCCTAGAAAAATGTATCCCTTGAAAACAAAGTAGTAATCGCTAAGAAGTTTATATTGATCTCTAAGAAATCTGCGTTTTTCCTCTTATCTAGACTGACTGTCTATTTGATGGAGATTCTCAACCCCATGATTGAGACAGAAAAATGCATCCCTAGAGTTAAAAAAAAGTAGAAATTCTTTTCTTTGAAGGTTTTACTGATCTCTAGGATGGAGGGAGAGCCTCAAAGTCCTTAGTCGATTTACGTACCGTGAGCGTGATAAGTAGATGCTGCATCGGGAACTGTAGATGAAGTCGGGGTCGGGGCAGCTGTTAGATTCTTGTTGGCAGTTACATTCAGGGTTGAATTTTGAGGAGGGCTTGTTATTACTGCTGGCACAGGTGGTGATGCCAGAGGAGCATCAGATATTACTGGCCGCGCACTTGCAGGGGGTGGGGGTGATTTCAAAGGACAAGGGGTTGTACGGTTCTTTGTACAATCGGTTACATATTTATGACCTGCTGGCACAGGTGGTGATGCCAGAGGAGCATCAGATATTACTGGCTGCGCAGTTGCAGGGGGTGGGGGTGATGTCAAATACAAGTGGCTGTACGGTTCAGTGCACATTCGCCTACATATTTATAACATAAGATTCGGTAGATTGATGAAGCTGATGATGTATAAGAAAAAGAAGAGATTAATAAGTTGGATGAGGTGAAGCTTCATTTTGAAACAAAGAAGAAGAGAAGATGTCTGTGAAATGAATGAGTTAACAAGGAAATTGGAAGAATAAGTAGGCTTATTATTTCAATAATTGAATGGGACCCTGACGCGTTGAAACTAAAGATATCAAGACTTCAATCATTTCCTAGGGATCCGTTTCTTTTAGGAATCTCCATGGTGTCGCCTTTCATCTCAGCCGTTCTTTGATGGAGATGAACCTGATATTTTCCACAGAAAAAAACAGGCAATAATAAAGTGGAGTCAAGAATGGAAGACCACCAAGTTTAGACTTTGGACACATCTAGCGTGCGGTGCGGTGTGAAAACAATTGTGAATTAGAGAAAACCCTTTGAGTTTGGTTGGTATTTGAGATAACCCCTTAAACCGTATTACCTTCATCTTCCCTCTTCAATATTTTTCTAAGATTCTTTATTATTTTTTATTTTTCTCTTTTTTTTTCAAAAGGACTTTTGTCTTCAACATCTACTTTTGATGGTATAGAGGGTAAAATTGGTATTAGACACGTGATGTAAATAAGGTGAATATTACTCACATAACATATTTAATTCGTGTCTCGGGACTTTGATTGATATATTTTGAATTAGATTTAAATAATTGATGGAGAATCTCTTGATTGGGGGGAGATTGACTCATTTCATTAGGTTTTAATTTCATCTTTTACTAGATTTTGTAAATCTTGTAATGACTTCAAAAATAGTGGAGTAGTTCTTCGGAGTCCGAGAACGTAGTTTAATTTTAAGATAAACCTCGTGAATAGATCTTATGATTTCTCTACCCTCCCTTTTTCTCTTTTCTTTAATTATTTTTATGTGTAATTTTTTATCATCGTGTACATCAATAACAATGAAGATTGATTGTTATTACAACATCCGAGATTTTACCTTTACAAATTGGTATCGTCCGTGGGATATCGATCAAAAAACTATGTTTAACCATAAAAATAAAAATAAAAAAGCTTAATCCAGTGTTGGGGGTTACCCCAAATCAAATTTTAGGTTTTTTATTTGGTTTTGTTAAAAGATGAATCATTGATTATCGATTGGAATCTTTGATTGTAAAGGAAAGATCGACGAAATCAATTCAATGAACCAAGGATCACGTGCTTGGATTGATCAAGCAGAATAAATATATATATATATATAGATATATGGAAATGTTCAGCAACAAACATTTTGGCAAAACATTTTTCAAAACATGGGTTAGAGGTTTTGGAATGGGCTGATTTTTTGGTGAGGATGATCTCTACGGTGAGGAGATCATCATCACCAAAATCAGCCCATTCCAAAACTTCTAACCCCATCAAAAATGGTTTACAAAAAATGGACGGTCCACAATTTTTCAACTTGTAAACTGGGGCTAGAAGTTTTGGAATGGGCTGATTTTGGTGAGGATGATCTCCTCACCATAGAGATCATCCTCACAAAAAAATCATCCCATATAGATATATATATGTGGGAAATGGTTCAGCAACAAACATTTTGGCAAAACATTTTTTCAAAACATGGGTTAGAGGTTTTGGAATGGGCAATATATATATATATGGGAAATGTTCATAACAAACATTTTGATAAACATTTTGGCAAAACATTTTTCAAAACATGGGTTAGAAGTTTTGGAATGGGCTGATTTTTTGTGAGGATGATCTCTACGGTGAGGAGATCATCATCACCAAAAATCAGCCCATTCCAAAACTTCTAGCCCCATCAAAATGGTTTACAAAAAAATGGACGATCCACGATTTTTGAACTTGTAACATATATATATAGGGAAATGTTTCAGCAACAAACATTTTCAAATAATGGGTTAGAGGTTTTGGAATGGACTGATTTTGGGAGGATGATCTCTACTATGAGGAGATCATCACACCAAAAATCAGCCCATTCCAAAACTTCTAACCCATCAAAAAATGACTTACAAAAAATGGACGGTCCACGATTTTTCAACTTGTAAACGGGGGGCTAGAAGTTTTGGAATGGGCTGATTTTTTATGAGGATGATCTCCTCACCGTAGAGATCATCCTCACCAAAAATCAGCCCATTCCAAAACCTCTAACCCATGTTTTGAAAAATGTTTTGCCAAAATGTTTGTTGCTGAACGGGACCCATATATATATTATATATTATATTTTCAAGTTGGTGGTTTTATAATCGAAATTTTTGTGAAGGAAATTAAGTATCAATGGTGAATAACCTCATCTTTTAAGATGGATAACAACTGCGTGATGCAAACATCACCAGAGACAAGGAGGTGAATCTCACGGTCATATGCATTTTATTGTTAGGGATAAATAAGATTCGAAGTTGGTCTTCCATTGATGACGGCTGTAATGTTAATGGGGAAATAAATACATTAGTTTAAGGATATGTTAAGGTGAAAACCACAACACATAGAGTCAGTGTGCAGATCACATCTCGGTACAATAAGGCAAAGGGATACCTCCAATATTATCTCACAAATACCACTCAATCAATGGCTCAAATTCTCATTTCGGTAACTCATATTAAATTGGTGATCAAAAAAATTCTCAAGTTTTTTTTGTTTATGTTTATATTTACACATGGTAACATTGGAACATGATTGTTGGGGTGTCATGCGCATTATTTTTGTGGGTGAATTAGTCCAAGTGTAGACACTCCATTTTTACACTCGCCTGATTAATCAACTCCTCAACCTGATTGCGACGGTTTCCCAATGATGGATGAATATTCAATATTTTTTGTTTGTTGTTGCTAGATATATTTAGAAATTTAGATGAGGTATTTCAACCAAGTAAAACTTTAGAAACCACGCTACGCTAGGAAAATATGACCCAAAATAAAGAAATCATCATTTTGAATAAAAATAAGTTTTATGAGAAAAAATCATAAAAAACGATCAAATTACCAAAATACCTCTGATATTAAAACATCCTTGAAGCCTACATTACCCTTAGGAAAATCCTTTCGAATACATAAAATAACAAATTAAAACCAAATAAATTATTTCATCAATTTTTATCAAATTCGACAAAATTATGACAACGCCCCTCATAGGGTTCACAATTATTTCACACTGAAAACCCATAAATAACAAAATTTGATATTCTCATTAAATTTCTTATGAAAAAATGATTTCAAAACATTCTAAAATATCGAAAACAACTCTCTCAACCCAAAAGTCCTCTTTGAGGGGAAAACGGTAATTTTCCACACTAAAAATTTAAAATTTTGAAATTAAATTAAAATATTAATTAACGTAAAGTGAAATCTTAATAAATTGAATTAAAAATTTGAATAAATAAAATCAATCAATCAAGCCCACGAGTCAAATTTTAAATGGTGACCCATTTATTTAAGTGAGGCCCATATGATATTTATAAATGATCCCTCCATCTAGGGTCCCAAAGAATTAAAAATATAATTAGGGGGTTCTCCAAAAACTTAAAAATCTTCATTATACGTAAGAATGAAAATCATAATTAAACAACTTAAAGGGACCTAATCAAATTGAATTTATTTAAGTGAGGCCCACATGATATTTATAAATGACCCCTCCATCTGGGTCCCAAAGAATTAAAAATATAATTAAGGGGTTCTCAAAAACTTAACAATCTTCATTGTATGTAAGAATTAAAAATCCTAATTCAAAACTCCAATTAAACAACTTAAAGGGACCTAGTCAAACTAAAAAACTCCCAAAAATCTATAAAAGAGTATTTACAACACCAAATTCGTAGGTCAAGAAAAATCATAAGAAATAGAGGTCAAAAACTCTCCCCAGCCTTCTCAAAATCCTAAATCTGAAGTCCCAAGTCCTTATCTATCTAACAGCAAACCCCATTTTTTTACTCAAAAAATACTCAGAAATTCTCAAAAAACACCAAGAAATTCTCAAAACACCTAGAAAAGCTAGAAATATTCAGATTTAGGATGAGAATACCTCATCTCGAAAATCGAAAGAGGATCAAGTGACGAAGACAAAAGTAAAAAAACTCATATAATGAACGCTCTTTGCCAGTTTTGAGGGAATCGAACGTCACAATCACCTAAGTAAAAAAGGTATATTTTAATTTTAATTTTTTTAGGTTATTTTTACAATGTAATTTTTTTGAAAAATAGTAAGAATAGTAGAGATCGATGTTCGTCAGGTGGGGTTGGTGCCTAACACCTTCCAATCCCGTAATGTGATCCCCGGACCTGTTCTTTTTATAGATCAATACTTCTTTATATATTTTGAGTTATGTTTTGATTAGTAGACCGTAAAACTAGGTGGGGACTCCCAAGCATTAAAAAAAAGATCCGCACCCTCGGATCGAGGGCGCTTTCAATGGCAACTCCACTGGGGATGTTTGAGGATCAAACTTGAAAAATCTTAAATATTGGTGCACTGTAAAATCGACCAAGTTATTTTTTATTTATTTTATTATTTTATTATTTTTTATTTTTTTATTTTTTATTTTTTCATTTTTTTTTTGCTCAATTATGGATCATTTGTTTGATTTTTGAGTATTTTAGTGTTTTTTTTTTCTATGATTCAATCAAATGTCACTTTTGATGACCCTAAATAACTCAAGATTTCAAAGTTTAATGAAATAAGGATGGAATGATGATGGTTGGGATGAGGAGCAATTTTTTTTAAATAAAAAATAATATTTTTAATCGATGTTGTTGTACATAGTGTGCTGATAAAAAAATTTTACTTTGTGCGTGATGAGAAAAGACTTTAAAAAAAAAAATTGTAAAAAAAATCAAAAAAAAAAATAGCACCATTGTGCTTGATGTGCTGTTAGCAAAAATCATTTTTCCTTTTTTCTATCTTCTTCTCATATTTGTGAAAATAAAGGGAAAAAACCAAGAGGAGAGAGGTGTCTCTCTCTCTCTCTTTGTTTGTTCTTCAGGTCTAGTAGATTTTGAGTGAAGCTTGATGCTTGGTTGGTAGTCTTTTGGGCTTAGCTCGGCATCACTAAAATTAGAGAATATTTTCATGCAAGTCCTTTCTAATTAGAGAACTAATCCGAGAATTTTCAGCCTCCTCTTGTGAAAAATACCTTCTGTCATTTGGACTATGGAAACTAATGAGAATTTTTCACCAAGCATAATAAAGCAACTTGTAAAGGAATTGAAAAATCTTGATGAAACACCACCCGAGAGCATTAAAATAGGCATCAACGATGAGGATTTTTCCACCATATTCGCTGATATTGAAGGTCCAACTAAAAGCCCATATGAGAACAGCTACAAAGAATCAAGATTTCTTGGCTTTCGATCTGGTATTAATCGTTAAGATCGAAGCCATGAAGAAAGTAATCATGCTGTTATTGACGGTGAAACTCTGCCCCAATTGTTTATCACAGTTATTCCATGCGTTTTGCCTTTGAAAATCACATGGTGCAGAAGCTTTTTACTTCTCTATTTAGAGATCATTGATGAAACCAATTTGAAAGGAAGATTTCTTCCTTAGATGATCTTGATCTGTCAAAATTTAAGAAATAATCCAACACTCTAACAAATACATCAGTGGTGTGACCCTAAGGTTTCTATGTTGATTAAACGAATGAAAGTGAAGCATTTTAATTCTCTAATTTTGAATCTCAGAAACCCAGATTGCAGTCCTCTCTGTGGCTAAGGAGAGGATACAATTTATTTTTCACCCCAATTTTTATCAATAACACACCATCGATATGTTGGTTACTTCTTTCTTTGCTAACAAACAGCTTGGTATGGTAATAATTTTTTTATGGGTTGTGTTTTAAGTTTTTTTTAAATAATTATAATATTTTTTTTTAAGTGAGGTTTTTTTTTTTTTTTGCTTGTTACTTGTAAAACAAAAATCGATTTGTTTTTTGAAAAAAAAGAAGTCATCACTCCTTATCTCGACAACTATCATGATATCCTCAATTCAATATTCTTTAAATTTTCAAATCATTTTAGGTTGTCCAAAGCGATCATTGATTGGACCATAGAGGAAAAAAAGAAATCTTTTCGTTTTTTTTTTTTTTGTGTAGCTGTTCAATGTTAGATTTGATTGATTATCTTTTGTGATATATTCATTGATTGCCTATCTAATATGCAATGATCTCTACAAATATATTTTCGATGTGGTGGCCTTGATTTTTATTTCAATATGATGGGTTTTGTATTCTTTGATTAATATGAGATCCATATTGTGATAATCTGATCTGGCCCACAAGCCCATTCATATAAAAAATGCCCTGGGCACACCGTACTCTGTTTTGCACACACGACTAGCATGTTTAAATTACTTTGCATTGCACGCTTGCATGTCCCTTATAGCCAACGTAGCAGTAGTGTATGGCCCGATTTTCTCGTGAGACGCGACATCATTCATAAAAATCACAACTCCAGTCACGTACCTTTATGCTATATAAACTGGGGCATCAATACTGTTCGATCAGGTGACCCTGAAAGGTATATTAATGCACTCATGCTAGAGTGACCTGAGCCTTTGTCCTATTGTAAGCCACAAAGTCATATGTCCCGATTGCCAACGTAATACTAGTATGAGGTCGGTCCCCTTATAGGATGTTAAACCATTTATGAAAGCTACAACCCTAAACTTGGACCTATACGGTATATCAAATCAAATCACCACGTACCGTTTGAATGAGTACACTCGAGAGGTATATAGATGCACTTGGACAAGGGTGGCCCAAATAAATTGTATTGCACATAGTAAACCTACAGTCTAGGAATCTCCCTATAGGTCACGACTCGAACTTATCGTAAGTGTTCCCGAGTTGCCTTTTTGAAAATGGACTTTTCAAATGTTGAGATCATGAAATTACGATTTTGTCTTCAAGATGTCAAATTTTTGTTTAATTTAACTCAAGGCTATCAAACTTTTGAGTGCACCAACCCAATAAAGAATTGATTCTAATTGTGGCAATGATCCATAATGACCTAGTCCATCTCGATCCAACAATTACGATGAGTCGAATCATTCAAATCAAAGTGGTATTCAACAATTTTCTAATTCGAGTCCCAACCCATTTCAAAAGAAGAAAATATTTTTTTTCAAAAGAAAAGAAAATGAAGAAAAAGATTTTTACAAAAGATCTATTTTTTGTATGGACCTTGAAAAATTACTAAAATATATTTTTCTAAAGAAAAAAATAGTTTAAATCAGATTTGTCGAAAGTTCTTATTCAATGAAAATATTATTTGCCAATGATTTTAATAATTCAATAAAATTATTTTTCCTTTTGAAATAATCATTGCATTAATGAATTGTTTAATGAATTTGTGCATAGAATTCAATAAAATCTTAGGATTCATTAAAATATTATCAAGAGGTTAACACTGAAATTGATTAAATTCACATTCAATTAGGTTTCAGAGTTATCATTGCGCCTAAGCTTAATCGTCCACCGCCTAACTAGGATCGTAAGTCAGGTCAGTTAGAATAAATGTCAGCACCAAGTCAATCATTAGAAAAGCCCTCAAAATATCTCAACATTGCCCAGTTGTTCCCTGAAGATCACAATGCCTCAGTCCTGCAGTTGTAAGCATGTCCCAAGTCCATAGTCCGTAATCAAATCCGTCGTTAGTACTTGTCTTGAGTTTTCATGAGTCATTTGGGTTAGCTCGAGTCCAATTTTTTTTATCAATTCAGTAAGGTCATATTTTATTTAGATCGAGTCTATTCCTTTATTTCTGTGAGTTGAATTAGTTTATCGAATCTACAATGGCGTCTGTCGACCCATCTGAATAAAAGAAATTTTTGAACTCCTTGAGTACATTAACGAATTAACTAATAATTTAACTTCAAAGTTATATTAAGGTCGAACTCAACCTTTAATCGAAAAAGTAAAGGTCGTTGACCTCGGAACAAAAAATAATTCCCAGAAATTCAAATAGAAATCATCTTATCCTAGAGGAACACGAGGGGACAATGAATTTACTCAGAAATTTCAAAAGACTTGTTCGCGTGATCCTATGAAGATATGTTAAGTGCAAACTTGGGTGTTGTTCAACACGAAATAGATACTCGTCCGATTAAATGAAAATATCGATAAAAGATGTTACAAAATATATCAATGTTATCCTCACTGCATCTCAAGTTGCAAAGTTCATCCAAGCAAATATCATCAGTCGATATGGGTACCTTCAGAATTGATCTCTGATAACGGATCACACTTCAAAGTCGAGGTTATTACTCTATGTTCAAAGTTCAAGATTCGGCATCACAAATCATCTCCTTACGTCCTCAAACTAATGGATCGATTGAAGCAGCTAATAAGAATCTCAAAACAATCATCAAGAAAAATGTGTCAATAGCACTAGGATTGGTCAGAGAAGTTACCATTCGTGCTATGAGCATATCGCACTTCAATACAATTTTTCACAAGAGCCACTCCCTACTCTCTAGTGTATGATATGGAAGCAGTCTTACCAATTGAAATGGAAATCCCGTCTCTCAAGGTCTTTATAAAAAGTAAGTTGTCAGAGGTAGTCTGGGTTCGTCAGCAGTATGAAGAACTAAACTTGATCGAAGAAAAATGACTCAGAACTCTGTACCATGCACAAGCTTATTAGAAAAGAGTTGCCTGTGCATTTGATAAGAAGGTCAAAGTTCGCCACTTGCGAGTCAAAGGTTTGGTAATTAAAGAAGATCGAGCACTAGTCTTTGACCCTCGAAAGAAGCTCAAACCTAATTAGGGGATCCTTTCATCATCAAAGAAATACTACTTGGAAAAGCCATCAAACTTTAAAATCATGATAGAATTGAACCAACCAACCTTGACCAGATCAAACGGTACTACATTTAAGGAGGTCATCTTCGGTCGAATTAATTTCCATGTTACCCACTTCAATGTCTCCCTTCTCAGCCTTTTACAGTCTTTTTCAAAAAAAAAATAAAAAATAAAAGAAATGTTTTTTTCTTTCTTAGCCCTTAACCCAAGGGAGGGAATGATTCGAACTATGTTTTTGGTTTAATCCCAAAATTTTGGGGTACGTAGGCAACCTGAGAAGTTACTTCAGGCTCGACCACGTCAAAATAAAAAATATATTCCCCCCTCAAAGAAAAAAATTCCAAAAAGAGATATTGTCAAAATGGGGAAGAAAATTCAGAAAATATATATTCCCCCACAAAGAAAAAAATTTACAAAAAGAGATATTGTCAAATGGGAAAAAAATTCAAAGAAAAAGAAAAAATTAAAAGAAATGTCACATAAGGGGTATTTGAGTTTTTGAACCTCAAACTTCCTTTCTTTTTATGCACAATCCTAAGCTTACCCATGAAAGTCCTCCTAAGTACCGTGTGAAAAAGTCAAAAAAGATAACAAAGCATGATCAGACAATAACTCTAGAAGTTCAAAAGGGAAGAAAAACAAAAATGGAGCCTATTAGGTTGAAAACCTAAAAGAGCGACTTAGGCAAAAATTAAGGCAAGCTCACAAGGTTGAAAATCTGAAACGACGGCGTTCGCAACAATTAGAGCAAAGAAAAAAAACCTGTTAGGTTGAAAACCTAAAAAGGCAACTTAGGTAAAAATTAAGGCAAGCTCGCAAGGTTGAAAATCCGAAATTATAGCCTTGCAACAATCAGAGCAAAGAAAAACAATTGTAAGCTCGCTAAATCAAAAACCTGAAAAGGTGATCTAGGCAAAAGCTATAGCGCGCTTGCTAGATTGAAAAAACTAAAAAGGCAATCTAGCAAAAGTTAGAACAACCAAAATCCAAAAAAAAATCTTCGTTGAGTTGAAAAGCTAAAAAGGTAGTCTGAACCGAAACATCAGAAATCCGAATAACCAAGTTTCAATACCCAACTTAAACAGGCAAAGACTCAGAAGTCACGAAATCGTCTACAATTGATCTAAAAATTTCTACTTCCCCATGTGAACCAAGAGAGGAGAAAGGTAGATTCTATAATGAATCTCAAAAGAAAATATTTTGTTCTCTTGAGCTTGATTCAAAATCTTCAATATAAAAAGTAAAAATTAAAAGTTGAATCTTTATTGCGCTTGTGGTAATCAAATATTTCAAACCTTCATAACAAAGGGCACTTTCTTTTTTTATAGCATGTCGTTTTCCCCTTTACACAAGGGGCATTTATTTTTTCAAACTATGTTCAATTATCTCCAGTGCAATGTTCTCTGTCAAACTATGGGCATTTTGTTATCAAGCTTGATCAATGTTAATCCTAAAGGATAATGGGAATCCTAATTTAAGGTTACCCTTTTGATAACAATTTTTTTGGAAAACCCCTGAGGTTCAAAGGAAATTAAAATTTGCGTTTAAAATTCATAAAAAAATTTAAACCTTGAAATTCAAACAGAAGTGCTTCTGATATCACATTTGATTTTGCCCAGAGAATTGCTCGTCACCCTTTCACCCAAAATAATAGATAGGGCATTTATTCTTTCCCATATTTATTCATTCCATTCCCAAATTTATTCATTCTTCCTCAGATTCATCCCGTTGAGATGATTTTTTTCTCAAATTTTGCTCAGACTCGTCGAGATTTTTTCTTGGATTTTGCTCAAACCCGTTGAGGTTTCTCTCGAATTTTGTTTAGACCCGTCGAGATTTCTCGAATTTTGCTCATCCTCACCCACAGATTTATCTCTAATTTTGCTCAGACCCGCCAGGTTTCTTTCAGATTTTGCTCAAACCTACCAAGATTTCTCTTAGATTTTACTTAGATCCGTCGAGGTTTCTCTCAGATTTTACTCAGACCCACCGAGATTTCTCTCAAACCCCATCGAGATTTTTCTCGGATTTTGCTCAGACCCGTTGAGGTTTTATCGATTTTTGCTCAGACCCACCGAGATTCTTCTCGAATTTTACTCAATCCCACCGAGATTTTTCTCAGATTTGCTCAAACCCATCAAGATTTCTTTTAGATTTTGCTCAGACCCGTCGAAGAATTTTGCTTAAACCCGCCAAGATTTCTCTCAGATTTTACTCAGACTTGTCGAGATTTCTCTCGAATTTTGCTCAGACCCCGTCGAGTTTTTTCTTGGATTTTGTTCAGATTATGCTCAAATTATGCTCAGTTATGCTTAGTTGTGTTCAGTTATGCTCAGATTTTACTCAGTTTTTGCTCAGTTATTCTCATATTTTACTCAGTTTTTACTCAGATTTTGCTTAGACCTTTGAGATTTTTCTCATATTTCAAGTACACGTTTGTTCCATTAGTTAGGGAGAATTTTTTAACATTTAAGGATCTGACACCGTTAGTGAGAACTTGCGCTCAAAGACCTGATTTTTTTTATTTGAGTCAATTCAACATAAAAATGACATAGGGGCTAACTTTATGCCCAACTTGATCGAGTCCAAGGACTCCATTGAGTTAAGTGTTTCCATTTATTCGATCTACCAAATTAAGTGGTATATACTAGGACTCACTTTTAACCTAATTTATGAAATAAAATTATTAAATTACCACTTGGGGGTTAATAATGAGCACATTATATTTCGTGGATATGTTATTGTTGGTGTTGATATTGTCTAAGAATTGTAGGTTGCAAAGAAAGCACTTAGAAAACTAGACTCATTGAAGAAGTCCGATCCACATTCTAAGATCCCAAATGATTAAGTTTCCATCCCGAGTGGCAAAGCTGTCCTGAGTGGCAATAGGTTTAAACTGACAAAGTTTTTGTCTTGGGTAGCAGAGTAGTCCCGAGTGGATAGGGGTCATGAGTGGCCAAGATATCATGAGTGAGAGAGCAGTCCTGAGTGGCTTAAAAGTCTTGAATGACTAATGTCTCAAGTGACACTTCTATAGTTAGAGGATAAGGGTCATGAATGACCAATGTCCCAAGTGACTGCTCTACCCTGAGTAGCTAAAGAGGCTTAGAGTAAACACAAGGTTCCGAGGGATCATCGCCTCGTCAAAGGAAAATAAGGAGACAATATTTTCGTAAGATAAAGTGGAGACACGAGAGTAGTCTAGTATTTCTCGTAGGTGGATCTCAGCCCAACCAATTTCCACCTACAATAAGGGACTAACTATAGAGGGTAAAATCGATATTAGACATGTGACGTAAATAAGACGAATATTGGTTACATGTCAGATTTAATGAGCATCGCGAGGCTTCGTCGATAGTATAGTTTATTTTGAATTAAATTTGAATAATTGGATGGAGATCCCGTTGATTGGGTAGAGATCGACTCATTCCATTAGGATT